>NW_028249290.1:0-600000 GCF_964263255.1 Lissotriton vulgaris
AATTGACAGTGTCTATTTGAGACACAAATGTGTTTATTTTCTGAACTGATCAGCCGGTATTTGGAGAAAACTGGCTGCATTTCCAAGCTTTAACATTTAAAGCTGATATTTGAGTGCTACCTCATGTTGTACTGGAGATATTTTTACAAGTGGTATTACCTTGGTGACAGAGGCATTGCATATTGACAAAGCCTTTTTAACATTACTGCTGGTAATGATACCTGATGCAGTGAAGGGATCACTGCTAGTGATTTCGCATGTAGCAGCTACTAATGGAATCTTGTCTGATGTGGTCACTGTTACAAACTAGTAATATTAGTAGCTCTGTGAGTTTCATTGAACATCTGTAACTCTTAGTTCAGAAAAGGTTGGAACCCCATGCTATACATATATGAACACTAGTGTGCACATGTGTATATGTGGGGCTGAAACATGCATATGTCAGTGCACATGTGTTTGTAGATGAATATGTGTGTACACGACTCATGCATGTTGGTGAACTTGTGTTTGAACATGTATGTTTGTGTGCATGTGTTTGCGTGTGTGCGCACACATTTGAAGTCAAGGAGTTACAACCTCAGGCCATTTTGCTGGCCTGAGGTGAAGCAATATTTTACCGTGTCACATTTTGTGCTTTATTTAAAAAAATATATATATATCCATTCAGTTAACTTCAATGTTATTGAAAACCCATTCTATTCTGATGACACAGTGCAGAATATGTGAATATGGTCACTGTGGGGCGAAATAATCTGGTCCCGGAGAGCCAATCAGAATGAGTAGAATAAAGGAGTATGCCTCAGAAATGTGGCAGTCCATCTGTTTTCATCAATGTGAAAAAACCATATTTTGTTAACTGTGCTTTCACAATCGGATTTAATAGACGTTCAGTTTTACCTGCAGCCAATTGAGTTTTCAAGATTAGTTTATTTGGCGAGATTTATCATTTAGAACAGGAGGTTTTAAGACCAATATAATATGAAAAACACTATGTCATTTAAATTGGATTTTAAGGTGACCCTTTGAAAAAAAATCACTTGCCCTATTGCAGGACTAGATTGTGCAAAACGCTCACTTCTAAGACATGCACAAGGCAGGTCTTCAACCTGATCCATTTTCATGCCCTTTTTCAGGCAGATTTAAAAACATAAGGGGCAAAGTTACATGGCTTTGTTATTGATGCATAAAAGAAAACTATTTGTAACTAACTTAACTGTTTTGGGTGGGCGTAAGGGAAAATCAGACATGCCAACCCTGGCAAGGCTGATTTTCCATCCTTTCGAGATAAAACGATGGTTGCCATCAAGGGGCTCATCACGAATCCTGTTTGAGACTGAAAAGATCATACAGCACCCAAAATTACCGATTCCACAGGGTACACACATGTGTAAACCTACAGCACAGTGCATCCGCATTACACATATTCGTAAACAATTGTTGGGGCAGACTTCATTCAAAGAAAACACACATTCTATAGGCAAAATAAAGTGAACAGACACAAACTTGAATACAAATGTGGAGAACTTATAGGAGGAGTGCACATTTTGTGTTGAGTTGGGGTACACAAAATGGTAAGTAATTGCCACTTCTAGTAGCAAATGGCAATTGTTTCCGCTCTCATAATAATGTGATTCATCATCAGCCAGCGGTCTGTATATTATCCACGTGATCATTCCACAACCACCACGTGACATGGTTGAGCCACCACAAGGTGCATCTACATTCTCAGATGTGGACATTGTTGAAATACTTTGCCTGTACATGAAACATTTAGTATATTTCCCTATTGCTTCCTCACATCTGTCCACCCCCCATGTTGAGGGTCATTGATACACAGAGGACAGGAGTTTCTGTAGATAATGAGCAGATGACATGCTCGAGTTGCTTCAGATGTTCATTTCTCAGATGCATGTTGATGATATCACCTGTGTTGAGAATTAAAAAAATGTACACTAGAAACGTAATCATCAGATGGCAGTATCAGGTATGTAGGCAGATCAGGTCTGACAAGAATAGTGTCAGGGTAGCATTGGTTTTCCAGATGGAGATTGGTAAAATGGTGCATGTAATCAAGATATCCTGTATATTCTGCAACATGAATTCAGTTAAACCTATACAATACATTTGCATGAAAAATCAATGGAATAGAAGACAACATCTATAGTAATATTATGTAGACAGACCATATTACTGTAAATGATCTACACCTCTTGTGATCTCCCTTAGCTGAGGTCTTTCTGAACCTCTATGGGTTACACTTTCACCACTTCCAGGTGGACACTATAGACCCATCTACTGATGTCTTTTGTGAGTATCTTTGGACTATCCCTTCACTGCCTCTGGGTCATCCACATAGAAAGTTTACTCAGGTGTCTGTGTAGCATTTGCCATTCACCAGTTCTGAGGGGACTCAATATACTCATTATTGAGGTGTCTGGGGACTTCAATAGGTTGTGCAAATGCAGCTTGCATGTTGACGCCTTCAAACCAATTTACTGGCAGCATCTATGGATTTAATATATTTGTGCACCCCCCCACTCTGGGTGGATAGCACAGATTAAAGTTATGGCTCATACCGCTATAATAAAGAAGATGATATGGGACACCTAGCATTTTACAATCATTCAATCATATACAATTAACTCTGTGTAAAACCTACCCTTATCAGCTTACAGTATTTAGACAAAATATTGAATACAAATATTGGGATACAAAAATATTGTGTCAAGAATATCAGAATGTCCAAAATATTGTCAACAGGAATAATATAGGTGAGAATATCATTTTAAGTATTGTTTTTATTATCATTGTTAAAAAATGTCGAGTTAGAAAATATTGTATATAATACCATTTTAAAGTGGTATTTTGTATGTATTTTATTGTAGTGTGTTTGATGTTATATTTTTGATATTTAGTTTTATTTGTGTGTTTAGTAAGATAATTTATTAATTATGATAATTTAGAAATTAGTTTTTTTACTTGTACTAATGTGTAAGAATAATGTATATTTTTTAGCAACGGGTTTTAGGGGGATGTGGATAGGAAGATTTTTGAAAAGTGAATAATTAAATTTAAATTTATTGTAAAATATTTCAATGGTATGCAATTTAATATTGTGAATTATTTTAATACATGTTGTTACATTAATACTATTTCTAAATAATAGTTTGTAATTAAGTTGAATGTATATATAAATCATAATACATGTAAAAAAACGTTATTGTAACTTTATTTAAATTATAGAACATGGGTAAAATGTTAACTATAAACATTATAGATATAATAATGTATAGTATTTATACATTCTTTTTAATAAACAAATTGCATATAATATTTGCATTAATTCACATTGTTATTCACATTTATAAGAATTTTTCAGGATTTTTGGGAATATTGAAAACTATAATAATAAATTGTGAAAATGTTTTCATTTGCAAATTTCATTTTTTTAAAGGTTTTTGAAATGTCTAATTACATTTTGAAAATAGAATAAATATGTATTACATATGCTGTATACATTTATATCTTTTTGTATTTTATGAGGTATAGGTTTATTCATGAAACATTTCTTATGCAACATGATCACACTGGTATTTTTAATATGTTTACTATTGCCATAAGTTATTTTGTTTGGAATATATTTTCTAATATTTATTATTTTCAATTTATATATATGCTTTTGTACTTTTATGATTTACATTTCTGGAGTATTTTTTTTTGTATTTTATATTATGACTATTAGTAAACATTATTGAAATATATTAATGATTAATAGTGATAAACTAATTTTATATGTTAATGTTTAGTTATAAATATATAGGTTTTTGTTAGGGATATTTTTTTAAGTACATTTTATTTTGTGGATCAAGGATGATGTGTAAGTATTGGGTTTTGGTTGTGTATATAAAATGTTTAGTGTCCAGCCCCTTGCATAAAATGGTTTACATTGTGGTGGAAATAGTAAATGTCACCCACTGAGTGTCTTGCACCTTTCACAAATGTGTTTAGATTGGATTGGAAATAGTGAATGTCAGCCCTTTACTGGCTGGCACCGTCCTTAAATTGGTTTGAATTTGAGTAGGAATAGTAAATGTCACCCTTTTGTGTCCAATATCTTCCCCAAATTGGTTTGCATTAGAGTGGGAATAGTAAATGTAACACATTTAGTGGTCAACACCTTTGCCAAATTGGTATAGATTGGAGTGGGAATAGTAAATGTCGCACCTCTAGTGTCCAACACCGTCCCCAAATTGGTATAGATTGTAGTGGGATTGTAAGTGTCACCCCTTTAGTGTCCAACACATTACCAAATTGATTTAGATTGGAGTGGGGATAGTAAATGACACAACTTCAGTGTCCAACACCTTCCCTAAATTGGTTTAGATTTGAGTCAGAATAATAAATGTCACCTCTTTAGTGCCCAACACCTTCTCCAAATTGGTTAAGATTGGTGTGAGAATAGTAAAGGTCACTCCTTTAGTGTGCAATACCTTCCCCAGATTGGTATTGATTGAAGTGGAAATAGTAAATGTTACCCCTTTAGTATCCAACACCTTCCCCAAATTCTTTTAGATTGGAATGGGAATAGTAAGTGTCACCCCTTTAGTGCCCAACACCTTCCCCAGATTAGTTTAGCTTATAGTGGCAATAGTAAATGTCACCACTTTAGTGTCCAACACTTTCTTCAAAATGGTTTACATTTAAGTGTGAATGCTAAACCATTTTAGTGTGAAATACCTTTTTTTTAATTGCATTTAGATTTAGTAGGAATTGATATTTAATTAGTGTAAGCAACTCAACAAGTACTTTTCCTATGAAACAGCTGACTAATTAGTCACTGTTGACATCATATATCACCACATAACTGCGCAGTGATGCCCGCCACTGGTTAATATATGTGTATATGTGTCACTGATGACATCTCAAATCTTTTTCCTAACTGTAATTGCCCTGTAACCTTTGGGTATTTCAGTGAATTTCTAAGGCTTTTAAATTCTAATTCCTAACTATAATGTCTCGGTAACCGTTATTTTTTTCAGTGAATTTCTAAAGATTTTTTATATTATGTTTCTTAAATGTAGCATAATTTCTTTTAAGTGAGCCCCTAAGATTTTCACATTTTCTTTCTATATTTGGATATTGTACATTATATTTATATTATATACCAGTCATTTTTTGATTTGGTATGTGTTTTTCAGAAGTACATTACTAATTATTTTTATTTTTAGATTTTTTTGAGTTGGCACAAACATTGTGTGTCTTGATCACGGACTGAAGGAAAAGGGAAGTATCGGCAGGTATCGCGCTGAACACCTGATAATCACACAAAGTCCCGCCCAGTGGGTGTGAGCTGAACCAGCCTGCTGGGACTTGTAGTTCTGCGCAATTCTTAGCCCAGTGGGTGACGACTTGCCCCTTGTAATAGTAAGAATTGCGCAGAACTACAAGTCCCAGCAGGCTGGTGAAGCTCACACCCACTGGACGGGACTTTGTGTGATTATCAGGTGTTCAGCGCAATACCTGCCGATACTTCCCTTTTCCTTCAGCCTGTGATCAAGAACACATGATGTTTGAAACGCGTTGGGCCCAAATCATGGGTTTGAAAGTGGCAGATGGCTATCCTGAAATCCTCGATTAAAGGTTTTAATCTCTACATGTGTGGCGTCTCCTTTTGAGGGCAACCTTCTGTTTTGGATATATATATATATATATATATATATATATATATATATATATATATATATATATATATATATATATATATATATATATATATATATATATATATATATATATATATATATATATTGTTCCCAACTCCTGTTGCAACATAAACACAGGGACCGACATTGCTTGGGGTCAGTTCTTTTTATGTATTTAATCCATCAAAAATGGCATAATGCATTTCTCGAGAGGGCAGCTGCCTTGTTCATCCAACAGATCCCGTACTGAAATGTGATTGGCTTCCAAGACGTCAAACAGTAAGTGTTGAGTCCCACAAAAACCCCACAAAGAAAAGACAAGGTGCAGGGTAGGAATACCCTGACTATCTAGGCACTTTAGGGGTTCCCACCTGAGGCAAAAAGGCATTTTTATTTTTAGTTTCAGATGGGAGTCGAGCTGTATCCTCGCTCCCGCTGAAAAAAAAAAAGATGCACAGGTTCCCACGCTTCTCTACTGTTTAGCCCCCGGGCGGGCCAAGTCCCCGGGGCATTCAGGCTTGAAAAGTAAAGGGGGCACCCAGGACCCTCTCTTGAGGCTGAATTAAGCCCTGTGCATCATAACCTTCCTGGGGCTTTTATAAAATAATGGAGGGGGCGCACAGACCACCCATTGGCTCTTTTGAGCCCTGGGGACCACCACTTCCCCAGAGCTTAATTCTAAATTTGGAGTGGGGGCGTACGAACAGCCCTCCTGGGGTGGGTTGAAGCCCCTGGGACCACCGCCTCCTTGGGGCTAAATTAAAAACAATGGTGGGCCGTGTGGATCCCTGAGCGTCCAGGACCACCACCTCCCTGGGGCTTATAATATAATTGAAACAGAGAGGGGTCCGCATGACCCCCTCCCAGGCCATATATCGCCCCAGGGACCACCACCACACAGGGCCAGCTCCTGCTATGTCCCTGGGTGCCCACCCCTGGGACATTGCTGTTTGCTTTTCCATGGCCGAAAGCAAAAGCAAACACTCTAGTTCCAGTGGGCGGTTCTGTCAAAGTGCAGACATGTGGGCAGGAAAAGAGATGAAACTATTGCACACAGGGAGCTGCATTTCCAGCAGCTCCTTGCCTGCAATAGCAATGCTGGTTCTCTTAGGAGACAGGGAGCCAGCAGGTAGTGCAGGGGCCTTGAAGCTCACTCCATGGCTCCGGGGGACAGGAGCAGCAAGAGGCAAAATAAAGGTGAGAAACGAGCAGAAAGAGGCAGACTAAAGGTCAGCACAAGCAGAAAGAATGAAAAATAAAGGTCAGAATCGAGTAGCAAGAGGAAAGCTAAAGGTTAGAAACAAGCAGGAAGAAGCAGAATAAAGGTCAGAAAGAGGCAAAATAAAGGTCAGCAACAAGCAGAAATAGGCAGAATAACGGTCAGCAATGACCAGAAAGAGACAAGATAAAGGTGAGAAACGAACAGAAAATGCAAAATAAAGGTCAGAAACATGCAGAAAGAGACAAAATAGAGAGAAGATATGAGCAATGAGCAGAAAGACGCAAACCAGAGATCAAAAATTAGTAGAAAGAGACAAAATAAAGGTCAGAAAAGGAGCAGAAAGAGAAATTAGAGGTCAGAAACTAGCAGAAAGAGGCAAAATAAAGGTCTGAAACAAGCAGAAAGAGGCAAACTAGAGATCAGAAACGAGCAGAAAGAAGCAAAATAGAGGTCAGAAATGAGCAGGAAGAGGAAACATAAATGCCAGCAACGGGCAGAAAGAGGCTAAATAAAGCTCATAAGTGAGCTGGAAAAGGCAGAAAGCAATCAGAACCCACTCAGGCACCTATGCACCCAATCACAGAACAACTCAGACACTCATAAACCCACTCAGACATGCACCCACTCACAGAGTCACTCAGACACTCACTCACCCACCCAGCGAAAAGCTCACCCACTCACTCATGCACCCACTGAGATACTCATGCACTCACACACTCACTCTCAAAGGTTACAGGTTACAGTTGGTAAATAACAATAAAAAAACATAGACATTCGCTGACAAAAAACAAAGGTTACAGGGATGTTATAGTAAGGATCAGATTTCACTTATACAAAACCATTGCAATTCAGCAGGTATAGTTACCTGAGCTAACTATAAATCATGCCCCCACAATGCACTGCTTTTGACCTCACATATTACATCACTTATGACATGGTGAGTAACATTACTCATGACGTCACTGATGATATCTCAATTGACATCACTGATGATATAATCCACAGAACAACTCACACACCCACTCACACCGAATACAACCTCTCATACACCCATTCACACACCCATTAAACCACTCACATACCCATTCACAAACCCGTACAAATATTCATGCACCCACACACTCATGCGTAGACACAGTCACACACCAGCTCACTCACTCATACAGGCACTCATACATACAGATACTTATACACCCACTCACTTTCTCATACAGATACTAACACATGTACTCAGCCACCTCAACAGCCACTAAGACAACCACATAGTCTCCTATAGAGCCTTTCTCACACTCGCTTACTCATCCATACAGGTACTCACATACCCACTCACTCACCCATGCACCCATTTATATACCCATTCACATACCCATACAACCACTCATGTACCGTCACACTCACCCATACAGACATTCATGCACCTACCCAATCACCCATACAGGCACTCATTCTCATTCACCATTTACAGCCACTCACACACCCGCTCACTCACCCATACAATCACTCATGCACCCTCTCATTCATTATTTATTGCCCCTTACACATACAGCCACTCACACAACCACCCATTTACTCATAGAGACACTGACACAGCCACTCACTCAACTAAACAAAAACTCACTCATCCATAAAGTCTCTCACATACCCATTTACTGATCCATACACCACTTTCACATCCTCTCACACACCCATAGACATTCACACAGCCACTTGCTCATCCATACAGCTACTCACTCAGCCACATATTCACCCAGACGCACACTCACACATGGATATACACATCTACACAGACACTCACATTATCTATGTTCTAAAATAGAATCACTCATTAGAAGTACACAAAGTAAACTAATTTAACTTTTGCGATACCTTAGTATATATGTATAACACTCAGAACGTTTAGAAAACACTCACAATCACTTGATAATGTCATTGGTGATGTCATACGAGATGTCATGAGTGATTTCATCAGTAATGTCACTGACCATGTGATGAGTGATGTAAAATCTGGGGTCATGAGCAGTGCATTGCAGGCATAAGGTATAGTCATGTGATTAATGTTTTAGCAAAAACAGATTCAGATGATGAAACACTGAAATTTAGTTGGTGTCTAGGTGATAGGGAAATTGAAATAGTTGAGGATCTATCTACTTGGTATGATGTTGCTATGCTGCTTTCGAAATTCTTAATGTGGGATGCCCAAAACAAAATGATAAACTTAGCTATGTTTAATTACCTTTCCTTTTTAATGTAGTGCTTGCTATGGAGACTGGTTAATGCAACCATTAATCAAAGCCATAACTAGTAAAAGAATTCTGTTAGTTTCATACGAATCTGAGGTTGTTTTATTGGAAAATAGAACTAGCTATAATTAACTATAATAGAATTGTATAATGACACTTCTTTTGAGCTCCCTACATTTTTTAATCTGGAAGACTTGAGGTTAAGGTTGGCAGTTTGTCATTGGCAGCGATAAATGGAGTGTTAATGTGTTAACTTTATTCTTGATTTAAGTAATCACCTAAGATATCTTTATACGCTGCTGTTAACGCTTGATACTCATGAGGATAGCTTTTTGAAGTCTTTAAATAAAAAGGTCAATTTGTTGTTAAGGTATAGTGAGGTATTAGCTATTATAAAGATTATCAATAGGAAACTTCTATTATTTTTTCTAGAATAGAGTAAAAGAGAAAATATTTTATGTTTGCCAACAGAAGATTCAGTGAGTCGTACTTGTGACTTGCCAGGCAGAGGAACCTTTACAGCTATACTGAGTGATGTCCAGATCCAATAAGGATAAAGTTATGGCGAATCAGAGTCCACCAATGATGGGTAATACCAAACGTTGCTAGAATATTTAATAAAAATTAGCTTAAATGCACTTACACACTACAAAGAAGAAGTCCAGAAATCCATTTAATCTTATATTGGTCTTGTTTTAGATATCACTTACTCCCTATTTTCTTCAAATATGAGGAGAAAAACTTTTAGGTTCTTCCGCTTGTATCATATCAGTTACCCTCACTTGTTGCTTTAGAGAAATGTTTAGATAGTACTGTTTATGATTGTAACTTAAAAGATTTGTCTTTACATTTTATATAGCTAATGCTCTATAAAAAATGTTTTAAATTAGCTTACTCATCTTAAACACTAAGGGGCCCATTAGGATGGCGGGCGGATTGCCCCCGCCAGGCTGGCGGTAGCCCCGCAATCCTCACATAAATGACCCCCCGCTGTATTAGAATGGCGGGAGGGACCGCGGCGGATGAAAAGACTGTCCGCCGCTTTTACGCCCGGCCGCCTTGCGGCCGGGGCGGAAAAGGTTTAATATGGTGGCGGTGTCTATTAGACACCGCCAGCCATATTACCATGGGCTTAGTTAGATTTCTATCGCTGCCACGGAAAGGCATGCGGTCTTTACTCTGGGGGCCCCCTGCGGGCCCGCAGAGTGAAGGAGAGGTGGGGGTGCACCCTGCATTTGCATTAACAAAGCGGCAGGCACTGCGCGGTGCCTGCCGCTTTGTTAATGCAAATGCATTCGTGCATTGTTAGCATTGTGGCAGGCGGTGCTGAGAGCACCGCCAGCCACAATGCTAACAACGCAGGATGCGCCAGCCACAGTGGCAGGCACATCCTCATATCCCCCCCTTATGGCGGGCGGTCCCAATACCCGCCCTAATGACCCCCTAAGGGACCTATTCACCATGACATTTTGACCGTAAACATACATTTATAGCTGAAAATACCTCCTTTACAGTACAGTACCAGAATATATTTATCATAATATCATCTGACGTAAATATTGTGCCCTAAATGTGTTTTACAAAACTATTGTCCTATTGGATCTATTAACAGAAATTCTACACCGCATGGGAAAATAATTTTGTAAAGGATATTTATGATACAATATTTATTTCATATGAAATTTCTGTAAATGATGATGTTTTCAGATACCACCTTCGTTTATGGCTGCCGAGAACTCACAAATGGATTCCTAGTGGTGGCGAATTAATTTAACTGGTATTTTATAATGAATAGTTTCTTAGTGCCTGGAGACCAGTGACTGAAAGAGAAACCAATGCCCAGTAGGGTTCCTACTTTTAAATGAATGGCCGAGGAAGCTCCGGCATTGCAGCATTTTCATTTTCAAAATTTCTAAATAGTTAGTGGGCAACAATGGTAGAATCTTAGCAAACCAGGCTTGAGTAGTGAGAGCATGGTATGGTCCACCTGTGGTGCTGCAAAGGTCAGGTGAGGACTGGTTTCTTCTCCTGACCTCTGGGATTAAAGGGGGTGGGATTGGCATCCCTAATGAAGGTAGGAGAACCACCTTGTTTACAATGTTGGAGCATGAGCTGGCTCCCCCATCTGAAATGTTTGGCCAGCTGCTCATACAGTACAGGGTTTCCAGTTTTAGTGAACCAGGAGGCATTTATTTATAGCACTTATTTATAGCATTTATTTATAGCACGCCTATCAACCATCTTCTTTCCTGATTGCAATACCCATAGTTTACATACTAGTCACAAAGAGAAAATATGAAAATATGTCCCCAGTGTGCAGGGAGTAAACACCATTTGTGTCACAGGAATATCTAGTTTGTTTGCAGAAACATTTGCATGCTTTTGCAGTTGGTTCTGGAAAATCAACAAGCACGCTGTCCTGCTGCCACAATAAAGCAGCCAGGTGGCTTGACATTTTTCCAGACAGTGTACCTGCAATGCTGGTAGGAGCAGTTTTGGTAAAAGGATCTCCCCCAAGGTGGGTGGAAATCTTGAGATTTGGGTGGTGATTTGCCCCCCCCCAGGCCAGTGAAGGCAGAGCATCCCCCACACTAGGGGAGGTTGCAGACCGTCTTAACACCATCGCTGCAGATGGTTTTCCCCTCCTGTGCTGCATTCTATGATTTCCCATTGTACATGACGAGCTCAGCTCGTCATCGGCACAGCTCAACCGTGCCTCATGACGAGCTGAGCTCGTCATGTGCATCGAAGGGGTTAATGACCCCCTTTGAGCTTCATTTAGAGTTGACTAGTAGTGGGAAGCCATTTCATTTGTGGAATAAATGATACATGCAGCCAACAATCCAGGGCGGAATTGCCTCCACAATTGGGATAGCAGGCTGGTGGAACATCAGCTGCAGGACTCCACAAATCTTCTAAGGATTTAGTATTTTCTTTCAGAAATTGATGGATTTTCCATTACCAGCAAACTCTACATCAGGCCCTCAAACATGTCTGCTCCCTATGCAAAAACAAGACAACATGGTAAAAAGATTAGATATTTTTGTACTTTACACACACATAGCTCTCTGTGTTGTACGATAGATGTATTGGGAATTCAGAATGCTGGCCTACAGGATTGTGGATTTCCCCCCCTTGTGAAAATGACTCGGTGAAATAAAATGATACTCCTGACAAAAGTCACCAGAGTCTATTACACTTCGATGCATCCCCATTACTAAAGATGGTGTTATACTTGTATGTGGTACATAAGGGGGTGGTGATGGACGGAGCATCTGAATCAATCAAACACTCACACCTAGTCAAAAGATCTGGGTTTAATCCATCACCGTTCTTTAGCCCACTCTGCCACCCCAGTTCAGACATAGCTACATGCAAATCAGTCTGACCCTGTGCCTCATGGGAACAGTCCAGCCCGAACTGCCAAGCCACGTCTTCCCTGGACCGGAAACAAGCTTCCGAGGACCGGTTTCTGGCATTCCAGCCGTCTTCAGCCCGGCTTGCTTGAATCCAGTGGCAAAGTGAGCAAGGGACTCACGTCTGAGCATACCTCTTGTATGTGGTACTGATTTTGTGTTGAAAAACTTTAACATTCTTATGTAATAATAGCACCCCATTTTCTTTTCGAAGACTGAACTTGAAAAAAATTGCACCCTCTAATGGTGTTACACACAGAGCATGCCTTCACCACAAAGAATAAATAAACTGGTGAAATGTGCCCTAATTCATCCAATTGCCTCCTACTCACTATCATCAAATTTCCCAAGGCATGATGAGTTTATTATACACTTGCATTTTTCCTTAAGTGCTTTGTCATTACACACATTTCAAGGATTGAGCTTTCGAATTGGAAACACAACAGAAAATCCTGTCCATTTTAATGTGTTTCACGATTTTCCATCTCTTTTTTGAGAGCTATATCCACAAGTGCCTATCTATGCGCTCAGCACAACTTTTTTTTTTTTTTAATATAGTGGACTTTTCTTTATTTGTGTAGGTCTCAACACCGCTGTTTTTCATTTCCTAAAATGGTATCCCCTTTTCTATTTTTATGCCCATTCTGTAGGCTTTAATAATAAGAAATGAAATCCCTGCCCTGTACAGAAAACCCCGCAGTTGACTGATCCGGAACATTTCCTGCAAAGTTGACAGACCTACCGGGCAGAAAACCTCAGGCTGTTAACACCTCTCTTCAAACAAAAAACAGACTCATTCGGATTTCGGCGGGAAGGCAGAAAAGGCGAAAATGGCGCAGGGTCTGAATACGGACAGTGGCTGGCAGGCCTGTGCCTGCCCCTGCGCACATAATAATAGACTTACTAATTAACAAAGGGGGTCAAGACCCTGGACATCTTCGGGGTCTTTTTTTTGTCTGGACCACTCGGCTTTGCTCAGCTGAGGCCCAGACATCTGTTTCCCCTCCAGAGAGGGTGCTACACCGCTCCCTGCTGCTGGCCTTGGATTCCGAAAGCATCCGTCTCTCAGCTGAATGTCAGACATTGTTTTCCTGCCTAATTGCCATCGGAGTGTGAGAAATTGCTTCTGCAGTTGCTTAGGGGCTATTCAAGAGGTTGTTAGTTCATGGTTTCCAGTTTCAGGTGCTCCCAGAATGTGATGGGAGATAAGGGCAGGCCAGACTAATCCTGTCTGCCCACTTACCGAATCTTACAACACAGGTGAATATTTAGAGCTGTTTGAAGTGTGATAAATGCTTGGAAACAATCTGATTACCCCACAGTTATCGCATTCAGCTGATTTAGAGTAATGCAATATTTAACGTGGCAGTCTAAACTTGGGCCTCTGTTCTACCTCATCACTTCCTGATTCATTTACTGGATTATAGCTTTATCGCTTTCATAAGAGCTGTATTTATTTTAAATATAAACCAATAATACCATGATACATATGCATTCAAAAACATATATGAATTGATATGGGCCAGATATACGTAATCGAATGTTTGCGATTTCCTAATAGCTAATTTTTAATTTTTTAATTTTTTTTTATAATAGCTAATTTTAGCGATTCGCTTTTGGGAACTCGCAAACTGCGATGTGGCACATGTGTTTGACCATGTTAGCGATTCGCCGTGGGTCGCAAATGGACCTGCTGCATCAATATTCATGCAGCAGGTCGCAATTTGCGACCCAATGTGAATAACTATAATCACAGGGATGGTGGCCTCCTGGAGTCAGCAGACCACCATGTCTGTGATTGCTTTTTAAATAAAGAAATTTTGTTTGTGTAAAGCAGCATGTTTTCTTTAAAGAAAAATGGGATGCATTTGAAAAATGAAAAAGAAAAGTTACGTTTTAATTTTTTAAGAGCAGGCAGTGGTCCAAGGGACTACGGCCTACTCTTAAAAAATGTTGGCGCCTACATTCACAAAAGGTAAGGGGCCCCTTGGGGACCCTTTCCTGTTTACGAATGGATTACCACCAACTTGAAGTTTGTGGTAACTGCGAATGTTTTGCGACCGCATTCCCAGTTGCAAAACATTCCTACATATAAGTGTGACTCGCTATTAGGAACACACGCCCTTAACAAGCCCCTTTCTAATAGTGACTTGCAAACCCTATTTAGGAAATTGATAATAGTTTACTGACTCGCAAAAAAGGGCTGGTACATGCCAAAAAGCATTTTACCGGTTGCAAACGGCTTCGTACATCTGGCCCATTGTCTTTTCGACATTAACAGATATGAAATTGGGAACAGAGATTGCACCTTTACTGGTGCAGTTTTGCAAGAAGATTTCTAAGATCACATCAACTGCAAATGATTGTATGTTTGTATCAATATTTAGACTACTTAGCCAGTGCAAAAAGCAATTTTTTTCCACTGGGCAAAAAGTCACATTTGCACCAGTTGGGTTATTCAAATGTTGGTGCAAAAATACACCACAACTGTTGTAATGTATGTTATCAAAAAAATGTTGAGGATAATATTGCAAAGGCAAGGTCGATTATGTAATCCGACTCCTAGTCGATTGATTGATTACGCTTGAGAGTTCCTCCTGATGACATGTTTGTACTGCCCTCCTAAAGCTTGGGCCTCATTTACAACAAAATGGCGCGGCGCCACAAATCATTTTGCTGCACCGAGCTGCATCATTTTAAAAACACCCGGATGCGTGATATTTATAACAATATGACGCATCCTTGTTCTTTCCCAGCACTGGCGCACAATTGGCTGCCATGCACCACTGCAGTCACCCTTGCACCATGGTGCAAAGATTCCTGGGTTGCAGGGATGATGGTTTTTGTGTGTGCAGGAAGGTGCACCTTCCTGCACAAAAACAATAATTGATGGTGTATTCCGCTTTTTATGTGTGCTGCAGAATGCATCATGCATAGAAAGAGGAAAAAAGTAGGAGAAGTATTTCTCCTTGTTGAGCCTCCCTACGCCTCCCCTGATGCATTCCCAGGTTTACAAAATGTTGTAAATTTGGGAATGTGGCACAATGCATGGGTGTTGCATGAAACACCCACAACAACACCCATGGAATGCCCCTTTCACGCAATGTGATGCGTTAAAAGGGGCCGTATTTACAAGGTTACGAAACGCCTCACAGGGTGGCTTTGCAGTTGCTTTGTAATTATGGGCCAACACACTTCGCCGCCAGTGGGCCAAAAAAAGAGATTCACTGGCGGTGCAAGGAACCTTGTAACTAAGACCCCTTGTCTATAGTAACAGGGCGCACAAGATGAATGTAGATTCTCTTCACGGCTGCCTCTACTTTGTACCTTTCGTATGAATTACATCTTGGGTATTTTTGACAAGTTGAGGTTTTCACTAACAAGACAATTAGCATTCTTCTAACCAAACTCACCCATAAGATAGATGGTAGGAGAGACTCAATAATTCATTAGTTGATCTAAAAATGTACGTTCCTCTCCTCTTCCTTGTCCTCATCGCATGTTGTGATATCTGGTTCTAGAAGTGCTCTTTTGCGGAGAACTGCATGATTAATGTTATGTGCAAATTTGGATAGCCGATTGTATAATCAGAATGTGTTTATCATGTCCTTTCCAGTCACCCTTAGCTCCAATGCTCACACATTTAGATTCGTGGTGATGGTGCTTCAGTGGTGAGATAAAAGTGGGTGGCAGCCTAGAGTGCAACCCGCAGAGAAGAGTCTGATTTAAGCTAAGAACAGCAAACTCAACTCCATTGTCGAGATATTGATATATGTTATCTAGGGTTGCAGACGTTCTTGCATAAGCCCTGATTTGAGGCTAACCCCACGAGAAATGTGGGCAAGATACTATGTATTACAAAGAGAGACAAACAGAAATGCAAATGAAGAAAATAACTGAAAAAAGAACAATTGATGGATGGAATGCTGAACAATGTCGAACACTCACCCCCAGTACAGAGATCTGGACCTAAATCCATTGTGTTTTTGGTCACCACGACACCACAGTTTGGAACCAGCCATATGCAAATCAATCTTGACCCTGCTCCCCATGGGAACAGTCCAGCCCAAACTGCCAGGCCAGGTCTTTCCTGGACCATAAACCAGCTTCCTAAAACCAGTTTTGGGGTATCACCCATCATCAGCCAGGATATCTTGAATCCAGTGGCATGTCAAGCACGGGACCCACGTCTAGCCATACCTGTCCCACTCAAGGTGACAAATGTAAAAGGAACAATTGATGGATGGAATGCTGAACAATGTCAAACACTCACCTCAGTACAGAGATCTGGGCCTAAATCCATTGTGTTTTTGCTCACCACACCACCCCAGTTTGGACCCAGCCATATGCAAATCAGTCTTGAACCCACTCCCCATGGAAACAGTCCAGTCCGAACTGTCAGGTACGGTCCGCCCTGGATCGGAAACAACCATCCTGGGACCAGTTTTGGGTATCAAAGAAAGGAAGATGAAGACAATGAAGCATTTTAAAGGTTGAAATCCTTCTAAATTTAAATGAAAAGCATTTCGCAGGTAGGGAAGGTGGATAAGTTCTAGAGATATAGAAGAAATTGTAACTATTTACTTGGCAAATCGGGAAACAGATTCAATTAGAAATTTGTGGAAACAGTTGAGATGTTAAAAAAATGGCGAAGTACCCTTCAGCAAATTCAATGGGGCCTAGGCACAGAGCAAGACTGAACCTTGATTGCACATTTTAAGATAAATGTTGAGGCTTGGGCAGACCATGGGTTTTACCTAATGACTTAGAAACAGTTACCTAAGTCAATAGGTACGGCAGGTTGATTTAGGAACCTGTATTTCATGAGGCAATATTGACACTGAATTTATGTTATTTAAAGGCTCAGAGAACATACTTTATTGGCATGAGACAGAGCCAGGTGTTACAAGGCTCTTCTAATATTCAAGTAGGTTGTACCTTTCTTAAATGGATGTTTTTTGGGTCCCCTTGAGCTCAGTAATTTATAAATGTGAAGTTGGTTTTGGTACAAAAGTCATACTATGGATAGCGAACTGTGCTTGCTCCTCTGGGACGGGGCCCATCCACCAGTGGCACTTCAGACTCTACAGAGGAATCCATATAATGGGGGTTTGGCACTCCCTGATATTAGGGCATATCATAGAACATCCCATCTTATTGTCATCAATCCATGTATTCACGCACCTGGGAACCACTCAACCTATTGGTTAGAAAGGTTACAGTTCAGAGATCGTACGCATCGGCATTATATCTACGGGAGCACAGGAAGTAGATGGTTGCAATAGGCGACCCAGAGGACAATAGAGGCTTGAAAAAGCGTGGAACGCCAAATGAAGTGGGACCAGAGATGCACTAGGGAGACCCCGCTGTGGGAAGGAAATAGGTTTACCGAGATTGGGAAGCAGAGAGGCTTTAAGAAATGGGACCTGATAGGTTTTGCCCAAAATAGGAGTCATCCTGGAGAAGGGTAGGTCGGCCTTTTTTGGCACAGTTCAAGCCAGGCATCAGCTACATGACACTCAGGCTTATGCGTACCTCTGTCTGAAGCATGCATGGACTGTGGAAGGGTTGTCTGGGGAGACACTGGCAGAATACGCCTGCTAGTGGGTCGACTCTTGCTGGAGGAGATCCCGAATAAAGCCATTTTGTTTACCTATAAGACGTTACTCAATAACATGCCTGACAAACTAGGTCCACTCCGAACTAAATCGGAACTGACCACTGGTGTACTGGAAGACATTGACATTGACTCATGCACCCAAGGGAAGTGGCAATTAAGCTCCGGTTACATCTCATCCAATACAAAATCCTGCACCGCACATACTTTGATAGAGCACAATTACATAAAATGGGGAGGGCAGAAAGTCCTGAATGCCTTAGATGCCACATATCGGAAGGGACATTCATTCATACCCTTTGGGAATGCACAGAGATCCAGGCATGCTGGGGAAAGGTAGTGAGTGAGCTAAATAGCATACTAGAGGTTCACATAGCACTAGAGCCACGGTTTCTACTTTTGGGTATCCCGACAGACGTGGACATCCCAAGACGCAAACTAGTATTCGCCAATTTGGGGGTGGTGGTAGCCAAACGTGATATAGCAAAATACTGGGGGGCTCCGCAACCGCCTACACTGAAGGAATGGAGGGCGTGTCTTTATCTGTACATGATGGTGAAACGGGTGACGTATAAGGCTAGGGGCTGCCCGCTGATATTTCGGAAGATATGGGCACCATGGCTAAAATACTGCAAATTAGAGATGGAAGGGAAGAAGAGGGAGGGGTATTATTATCAGAAGGGCGAGGGAGGAGCCTTGAATGTTGTAATGTATGTCACTGTTGTTAGTAATCTTGAATACAGTGGTCATGGATTGTTTTCTCTGCACACCCGACTCGCTCTGGCTTACCGACGAGGCCGCCTGCAATGGACACTACATGTGAACAACTGCCTTATGAGACAAGTGTGGAAATGTTATTATTGTGCACTATGTATTCATGCTTTTTTCAACGTTCTTTTTTATTTTCAAAGCAAAATAAAAAAATGTTTCACAAAATAATTCATAATATGTCCCACAAAATGTGCAAATATACAAATTTGTCAAAAATATAGCACAAAGGTAAAACAGTTCGGATTCCAAGCAGTACTTATTAGATCTCACCTGCACAGTGCATGCGCTGTGCTGTGAGATGTATTGTTCACAATTCAATGGCCTTACAACCCGCCCACAGCATACTACCAGCTGTTTTCGCTGTCACTCTCTTTAGCAATCTTTTCAATTGCTTAGCTCCCGTTGGCTTCTCTTTCTTTTTTGAGTCATGTCCTCCCTTGAGCATTGACCAAGTACATGTGTTCCTCCTCATCTTTTCCCCAAACACTATTTTTATTCAGTATTTTTCCTGGACATGCAATGTGCTATTTTACTTTTAACACAGGCGTAGAGATTCTTATTTATGTTGTTTTCACCCTATCTGATATCCCTTTGGATGCTTTAGATTCTTGCTCCCACAACTGTACTACTCTACACTACTCTACTCACCCCACTCTACACCACTCCACTCTATGCCACTCTACTCTATGCGACTCTACTCTATGCCATTCCACTCTATGCCACTCTAATCTATGCCACTCCACACATTCTACACAATTCTGTGCCACTCTACGCTATGCCACTCTACACTATTCTACTCTATACCACTCTGCTTTAATCCACTCTACTCTACTCCACTCTACTTCACACCACTCCACTCTATTCTATGCAATTCTAATCAATGCCACTTCACTTTATGCCACTCAATGCCGATCCACCCCATACAATGCCACGGTATGACTCTCTACTAGGACTGGGCGATAAACTCTATGTCAACGGCGGAGTTTGTTGAGTTTTACCTGCTCTGCATTCTGATTCGAAAGCTGAGTTCCTGCAAAACGCCAACATCTGCCGCGTGGCACAGTTTTTTTGTCACGCGGATGGACAGCATTACGAGCAATAGAACGCCGCCCGGTGACATTTCTCAATGTGGGCAGTCAAGGCAGGTCTCGACGTTTGTGTTGATAAAGCTACCATTCGAGTAGAAAATCTTCACAAGTGGCAGAAAGAAGCAGTGCTTTCTGGTGCTCTGCTGCCATTCATGCTGATTTTACAGTGCGGAACAAGCTCCTGGTGCTAAAAGTAAGCATGAGTAGTGCAACGTGCCGAATTCCGCCCGCTCGCTGAACTTTGAGGAAACTTGTGGAGTTTTTATGTAACTTTGCGGCATTGCATGGAACATAACTCCACGAGTTCCACCCACCCCTACTCTGTACTCTATGCCACTTTACTCTACACTGCTCCACTCCACTCTACACCCCTCCATCCACATCCCTCTATCCCACTCTACTTGACTCCTATATGCCATTCTCTTCGGCACCACTCTACTCTACGTCACACCACAAACGTTTATGTGAATGGCAGCCAGGCTTTTGTGCAACATGGCTAAAAGACACTGGCAAAGCCAGTAGCTGCCACATAGTCAAGACCTATTGGCTTTGACAATGTTTGTTTTCATGGTTCCTCTCAAGTCCGCTTCAGGCTAGCTTTAGAGGCATGCCCACAATTTAAGCAACAGATCCAAAGGTCTTTCCTGCTACTCCATGCGTTAAGTGGGAGTGGTGTTGCTTAGAAGCGAGCTTCCTGTATTCCCAGACCTTTCAGAATCAGGTGTGCAAAGTTGCAACTCTTTTGTTAAAAAATGCTTCATACTGATACTTTATTGAAAAATGTGTATCTTTGCAAAGTTTATTTTTTTCACTTTGCCACTTCCAGGTGAAAAGTACGACTTTTGCAACAGTTTGTGATTCATCTCCATAATTAACGGTAAAAAATGGTTCTGTATAAAATAGTTTGCAGGAATGAGGTGGGGGTTAATTCTGAGCTCCCTGGTAATATGACGCTGCATTACCACACCTAATATTTCCAAAGAATTGGCATGCAGTTAATTCTGTGTACGGAATTACTCCACTATACAACCATGGCACTGATGCATAAATTGCCAAATTGGTTTCTGACATACACTTCAATTTTGCGAGCGTTCTACACACAGATAGAGGGGGTCTCCCAGTATGCATGGGAGATCTTAGCAAAGAACGGTTCCATGTGTGGAAATGCTCCCTGGTGCAATTCTCCAATTTTGCAGGTCAGTATCAGGCGATAATGGGCCCAAATGTATGAGGGCAATTTGCGATTCGCAATTAAGGAATATGTAGGATTCACAATATGTATTGCAAATCCTACATACATAGCGGTTTGCGATTCTCAAATAGCGATTCGTTAAAAATCGCTATTTGAGAATCACAAATGGGCATTTTCATACATGTGGCCCAATGCCTTATTGCCTAAAAAGAATAATTAAACATTAGAGCACGTGTGTGGTGCCACCGCCTAGGCCCATCACCAGCCAGCCCATCTCTACCCACCTGTCATCCCATGGAAATCTTTAAACGTGTGCCACCCTTGTGCGGGTGTGTTTGTGGTTTCTCTCTCTCTCTCTTATACATACACACACACAAAACACACACAACACACACACACATACACATCTCTCTCTGTGAGTTGGGTTTGTCTGTTGCTTACAATTCCCACAACACTAAAATGTCCTCTGGGTCAATACCTCAGCATATATCACATTAATGAATTCAGATATTTTGACGTTTCATTATGTTGAAAGTTTTTGAAAATGTATGACCATGTGTTTTATTCAGTACTGTTGACAATTCATTCACATTTTTTGCAAGCAGAATATGACTAGCGGGGGACATTCTAGGTGAGAAATGCTGCCAGCCATATGGCGATATAATATCCGGCATGTTAATTTTCCGAGCTAGCTGTTATGCACGACCAATACCACACACTGCATGCATAATGAGTCATAAACTACTGCCTTAAGTTAACAGCTGCCCTCATTATGTCAGGCCTACTGGAGTTTAGTATATGCTTTGGCCCTTGAATACTTTCTACATCAATTACTCGACAGGAGGAAGCAGCAAAATGATATTAAAGACCCATTTGCAATGCCATTAAAACACCATATTTTAAAACTAAATTGTTTTCCCATCACTGCTCAGTGCACTTTATAACCACCGAGCAGGCGTATTTAATTTGCAAAGGTCTCAGCAAGATTCTGCGCTCCATTACTGTAGGTATTTACACTTCCTGGCTTCACTGCAATGGTTCTTAGACAAGACATTCTGCAGAGATGTGCTGAATCTGCCCATTCATAATGCTGGGAACAGCACAATGCAGATTTCTAGAGGGCCCTAATTGATTTCCAATGAGCTATGCTTAAGTCAGTTTGTTTGCAAAGTTTTCCAGAAATCTTGATGGAATTTCAGGGACTTATTCAGATTTTGGGGGATGCAAGTACATTATTACCTATGGCACTTGTAATACGGTGGACGCGATATCCGTCATGTTTGTGACGGAGTAACCTGTCTGCTGAAATCTGAATCGGGCCCTAAGTCTAATATAGCCTTAGAACCTGACGAAGTGGGCTCTACCGGCCATTAAAGGCCCGCTCCAGCGATAAAGGCCCACGGCGAAGGTGAGGGTCTTTAACAAAGGACTGGGTCTCTATTGGCGTGTAGAGCCCACAACAGAGGTCCCTAGAGGGCAGAATGCTCTAATTTGTAAAACAAAGGCCTCACAGCGCTAGAGGGGGTTGGAAGCCCATCATGCTCTGTGAGGCCTTTGTTAAACATAGGAATGTTGATGCACCAGGCTCTACTGGCCATTACAAACCCGGAGCACTCCGTTGTTTTCAATGGAATGCTCAACATTCCAATGTTCTAATAATGAAGTAGTATTTAGTGTGTTCTAGGTCTTTGAGTTACTGTCATTTGTCAGCATCAATATATTAAGTACTGGTGTCCCCACTTCCTGTAATGCAAGTGTCCTTTCAGTTACCTTCTTGAGGTGTAGCATGGCGATTATTATAGGGCCTTTGGCTATTGACCTTTCTATGAAAGCAACTGAAAGTCATACAATGCTTGGGATAGTCAATTCCTAGGTGACAATCACAGGTGAAAGAAATGATTACAGTCAAATTTGGAGTAAAAACCTGATGAAACTGGTTCTCACAACCCCATTTTCTCATGCCTGTTTCTTTGCATGTATTGCTATGAATGGGATTCATAAAGCTGACTAACCAAACCCGGTGAAGGAAATAGATGGTGAAAAATTGCGCCAGATTGTTTTACCCAGACTGTTGTGCTGTTTCTTCTTTGATTTAAGACAGCAAACACCCAGCAACCTTTCCTTTTTATTTTATTTATTTTTATGATCAGTTCCACCCCTGAGCACTACCTTATTTTGCTCTCCATCACTCTGGTTTTAGTTTTCTTTTCCTCCTTTCCTAATGAACTTTCCCTTCAGTTCCTTCACTTCTAGTTGGTTTAACCTGTACAATGTTTTTTTTTGTTTTTTTTCATTAATTGTTCATACTAGTTCTAATATTTTTTTTAACTGTAAGAAGTTTTATTTATGGCCCAAAGTTGTGTGTAGTAGTGGCATTGGATATTGCGTAACCTAGCAGCAGGCTAGGCCCCCCGCCCAGAGCCAACTAGCAGGTCTGAACAAAATGTGCAGTTCATCATGAGAAACCAGAACAATTCACTGAATAACTTTGTTAAAAGTAAGTTACTGTCAGTGTTTCCTACAACACCTCACGTTTGTTTAAGAAATAATTATATTCCGCTGAAAAAACACAGGTAAACATATATTTTGGATAGTCATTCTAGAAACACTGAGACTTACCACTTACAGATAACTGTTCAGGGGCATTAAGGCTTGGGCAAAGTGGGCAATTGCCCAGGACCTTCACCTTCCAAGGTGCCCCCTTGGAAAGATACTTTTCCCTCTACCCTTTAACATATAAATCAGTATTGCTGGGCAGCATAGGGCTTGAATTTAAAGAAATGGGTAATACAGTCCATAGTTGTTCCAGACAGGGACCCCCAAAATACTTGCAAAGGCCCCCCAAAATCCTTAATTTTGACAGTGCTACAACTTGCCCCCAATGGACTACTCATGGCCTCACTGTTGATGTAACACTTCATCACAAGTGACATTATTGAAGACCTCACTGTTGACATCACATTTCACCCCACCATTGCCATTAACCGCTTCTGTGCGTTGGATGGCCCCCGGCCGTCTGACGTCATGGTGGGCGTGTGCAGAGTATGTCCGGGGGCCGTCAGAACCACGCATGCGTGCAATTCTCCTGCACCACGGGGAATTCCAGCCGCAGCGAAATGGTTAATCATGTTATCACTCTGAATTACAATGTGTTCTTATATATTGATGTTCTCTTATTGCATACGGATATTTATCTTGCAGCAATATCACACCACCATTGGTCAAGCATTTGGTCCATGCTGGTGTGAACGTAGCCCACTGTGCAAGGTCTTTGGTGAATCTTGTCCTCGCCCTCCTATCAACGGCGGCCCCTCCATTAGAGGAGCGTCCCCCCCCCCTCTACTTCCAGTGCCGCCGCAAAGGAGGAAAATAAAATGGTAATAAGATACACTTATTACCATTTTATTTTCCCCTTTCCGCAGCCGAGTCTTGCTTGGAGGCAGGGCCACTGCAGGGGAGGTGTGCTCACTCCACCTGTTTACACTGCGCAGGTAATTTTGACTGGCTGTGTTATGATGTCCATCCTGATTTCCACAGTGTAAACCTCTCCACCTAGCTGTCTATGACAGCTAGGTGGAGAGGAGACACAGACCTCCAATGCCTCGAGGAGCGTCGAGGCAGCCTGCTCCAGCCAATCCTGGCACTGCTTTCATGCTGCATATCTGCAACATGAAAGCAGTGTCAGGATTTGAGTGTATAATTCCCCTGCTGCAGTCAGAACTCCGAGGGACTCACTAGGACCGGAGGAGGCAAGCCAGCAGAGGTACAAGCACTGTTTATAATGAGCCATGACTGAAAGCCACATGTGGCTGCTATCCTAAATATGTAGGTGGTTGGCCTACCAAATATTTCGTGTACCAGCCACCACTGCCTCACATACATGAGATTCTTAGATACAGTGATCGGCCAACTGCTTCTGCAAGATAAATAGGATCCTTAAACGAAAATACCAGCGCTTTATATTAGGTAGTTACAATAGTGGGCCACTTTAGTAAACATTTGCACTTCTGCAAAAACTGGAGCAACTCTATTCATTTTTGATAATTACATAATAACAAAGAAGGGTAAAATATTGGAAACACACTATTAACCTACTGCACAGAATACAAGACACGTCTATTTCTTATGAATAATTTTGCATATATAATTGATTTTTTTTAAGCCTTCCCAGATCTTGTCTCAAACATCTTTGATATTTAAAAATTGTGTGTATTGTGTGTAAAAAATGTTTCTCAAATTCTGAGCAATGTGGCTTATAAATCAACCGACCTTCTCTTTTTCAGTCAAAGCAACGCTGCTACATTCTAATGAGAAATGTACCGACTGTTACTACTTTCATATGTAGCCCAATGTGTCCCACCTCCTTGGCCTCTGAGCACTTCCTGTGTCAATACAACAGCTTCCATGTACCAAACAAATTACCGCTACACTTCCTGTGACCAGTCTTTCTCTGACCTCCAACTAGACACAATGTCTTGCCTAGGGGCATCCTTGATTTAACGTGTGAAACCTTCAGTGAAACCTTTTACCCTGTTTGTTTTAGTTCCAGGCTTGATGAACCCTCTTTTGGTATGTTTTCTGCTTGGATGGTCCAGGGTATGTACCTCCCTATTCACTGCCACAACAGCTCTTTCCTTATTTTTGCTATCAGTGGCACCATCTCCCTGATCCGACACCTGCAGGCACCTAAAGGCAGCTATACATCACTAGTCTTATTTTTGGAACCACTCGTTTCCTGACCAGCTTCAGGGGAGGACATTTTAATAAATGGATGTGGGGTGGACACCTCTTGAGAAGGCGCTACATCAACATGGGCATCCCTTAAAAGCGTCTCATGTTCCCTCTCTGGTTACCCATCAACAAAATAACCCTTGCAGGTACAGCTATATGCAACCACAGCATATTTTGATTTATTTAAGAACAAATATCTACATGGTACACAAATAAAAAATATACATGTGTATACATCGAGTCTGACTGGCTGAAGTGTGTCAGAGTGTGTATGCATGTATTCCCCTGTGTCATAGACCAGCTCTGAATATGATTCCCATAAAAAAAGCAGCTTAAGTATAGATCCCCACATGGCCTGTTTCATTTTAAAACCATGGACTTATGAAATGTGTTTCTATTTCATGGAAGGGGGCGGGTCAAAGATCCTGGAAGCTTTACAGCTATTGGAGGAGGAGTCTTTCACAACTGTGCAGGAAACTGAGGGAATCACAGAAAATATTTGTGGAAAATTAGAAACAAATGCATTACACAGTGTGTGCAAAGACAATACTTGCAAGCATTGGCAAAGCCAAAAGACCTGGCTCGCTTTCTGAGTCTTGACTAAAACTCTAAAAAGCCTACTGCAATAAAAAACGATTTTCTGCATAATTTGTCACAATCCAGATTACTTTAAGATGTACAAGGGACATTGATCCTGGTGCCTTTTTAATGATTTCCTTCTCTTCCAGCTCCTACAACTCTTTATTTGTGTGGGATCAGATGTGGAATGGAACTCATCACTAGTAGAAGGATGACAGCTGTGATGCGGAGCTGATGAGTAGCTTGACTTTCGTGTGTTTCAGGCAGCCCGTGCCCGTAAGTAGTCAAAGGACCCCATAAAAACAGTCATCAATGGTCCACATGCTGGTGTTTAATTAAAATGGTGGTGGGAGTTTTTAAGTGGTGCTGCGGTTCATGAATGTGCGTGTGTCAGACTTGACGACCAACACCTTTGATTAATTTTTTGTTTGGCCGTGCTTGTCCAACACTCACGCCTTTAAGTCGAATAGTTTCAACGACACAGCTGGAGCAAAAAGTTTCCTAAGGGGCTGTACCTTGGGAAAAGGACACAGGGCTCTGAACTGCTCAACTACCATCAGATTGACAGTGGTCTGAGTTACTGTGGTCCAGTGCCTATGAGTGTAGACACTTAAATATCCTGCACCTGAATCTTGTGCTTCATGTTCTTACCTTTTGGGTTCTGCTACGCATGAGAAAATAATGTGTATTTATTCAGCATCTTTTGACCCATGAGTGGGATACTTATTTGCCAACTGCACATTCCTGACTGTTCTTTGACATGTGGCAGAATCATCCAATCAGCTTAGCTTAGAAAAAAGAGTCCTCTTGCTGCATGTAGAGCATCAGCATCCCTGGGCAGTTCATTCTTTTTCATCTGGTGTCTTGATGTCACAGTGTCAGATTTTTGTCTGATGGCTTGACGGTTCATTAAATCGCACTATTTCAATTATCCAATCAGGGGTTCTTTCTTCAATTTCATTGCTCTGACAGGAAGGGGGGGGGGGCGGGCACTCAGAGCCAAGGAAGAGACAGAGAGGTCTTTGTTCCCGAGGCCCACCCCTTTTGAGGGCCCTCTAGTTGTATAGCTACCATTTATTTATAGATTGTAAAGGAAAGATTTCCTCTACGTTATCCTCTTGCAGAGAAGGATCAAGAAGCTTATGTACTGTTCACTACCTCCCCAATAAGGAGGATGTGAATGTATAGTCCTCTCACCAAGGGGAAATAATTCTTCTGGTGGTCGCACCAGAATTTCTTTTTTGTTCAATAATTTTGAACTGCGAGGAAAGAGTGTATTTCAGCCTCCACTGCCCCCCCCCCCCGGCACTAATCGATATGGGAGAGGGTCGGTGGGAAAGAAGACAATGCTCCCTTTCCCGGTGTACCTCTGTCTTGTGGACCCCTGCTTAGCAATCACCACTGGAAGTGATCCCCAAGCAGGGATCCTCCCACTTGCCATCAGTGATGGCATTCAGGGGGCTGAATGACCGCCCCAGACAAGTGTAAGTGCCTCCTAAAAAAATAAATATCGTTTTTCTGCCTCCATGAAGTATATTGTTGTACAAGTTTACCCATATTCTGCTCCAGTAGGGAAGGGTAGCAGAAAGTCTACTAGAACTAGGAAAGAATGGGTTGTTTACCCCAATCTTGTCTTCCTAGGTGGGGAGGATGAAATCCCAATAGGAACCAGGGACTTTTTTATATATGAAAAGGATATAAGGAGAGGGGTGCACCCCCTCCAACCCACCAGGCCTAGGGCCAGACTCCCACATCTAAAGGCCTCAGCAGTCTTTCTGCCCCTCCCGCCCCTCTTGGGTAAATAAGCCCACAAGAGTCAGGGATTTAAAAAACAAAATAACAATGCAGCGAGGGTGGCATACCCTGGCATTGGGGCATGCCCCCAAACCCCATGGTACGAACAGCCTTTCTGGCTTCCACTTAGGGAAGATGTTGGGGGGCTTAACCCCAATTTGCCCTTACTTGGGAGAGTCAGAAAGCATACTAGACAACAAGGGTAGATTAAAAATAATGGGGTCGGGTGGGGTGCAGACCGACCTCCTGACTTTATGCCCTCACAATGGCCCCAACAGTCTTTCTGCTCCCTGTAAGGCAGATTAATGGATTTACCCTTACCCCCCAATCTGTGCACAGGGAGCGGAAGGCTTCTCAGAAATATGTAGCCGGGTTCACCCATGGGTTTCACACCTGTTCCACTAATTACTGCAGGTAGTTAAAAACCATAAAAAGTTTGGAAAAAGCCACTGCCACTTAGACAATTGCAAAAACTATGGTAAAAATATGTTTTACAGCTCTACTGAAAAATGGGGAGATGATTTTAGCACAGTAACACTTTTGTTGATGCAATTTTTTTAGAAAAACAACATCCACTGGTGCACGTTTTCCCAATTAAAAAAAAATACAAAGTCTTGCTACATTTGGTTGGCTCTCTCCAGGGGAATCCACAAACCCTGGGTAGATTTGAATTGCGAGCTTGTGGGGGAAAATGATTCAATTTTTGGCCTGGATGCCTTTTTTGGAAAAGAAGTCTTAGGCACAAAGTGTTCAATTCATTAAAAAGAGGACCCAGCATGGGGCGAAGTGCGGCAAACTGTATTGGAGAGGAATATTCAGCATGTTATAGATTAATGATGAGGAAACTGGCATGGGTAGTGCCTCTAGATGGTGCCAGAAGTTGAAGTTGCTGTACTCCCAATTTCCATAAAACATTTTGTTTAACCTACAAAGGGCCCTGCTTCAGATTGTTTACGTCATCCCAGCAAAAAACATCTGGCATGCCTGAACAGTGACAGACTGGCCATTGATTTAATCAGGTGAGTGTTGGGCAATAGGGGCTGAATTACATTATATGAAGGCATTCTTCTGATGGTTCATGGCTTCGTCACTGTAAGTATTCCTATACCAACATATTAGCATGTCTCAAGATGAAAATGCATTTTCAAATCTGGTATACAGGATATCTTCTTTGCTAAAACTCCCCTCTCCCATTGCCAAGTGAAGAAATGCTGGCACCTCCATATAGAGCATGTTCATAGTGTTGTTGTCTGCTCAGGCGCCATCCAGCCCAGGACGGATGTATGACATTACAATGCATGCTTTTACATCGCATGCTTTTACATCGCAGGTTTTACAACGCATGCTGTTACAATGCATAGTGTTGAGGGGTGCTGGATAGTGAATAGTTTAATTTACTATTCCAACTCCAGTCCCCGTGGATAGTAGGGAAGGTGTTAGATAGTAAATTAAATCTATTCCCTATCCTAGAGCACCCCCCAGCGCAATGCGTTGTAATGGCATGCGTTGTAAGGCTCGCGATGTAAAGGCATGCGTTGTAAAAGTTCAGTTGAAAAGGATGTTCCCCGCCCAGGACACTTGAAGCTTCTCAGTCCTCTCTTAGCATGGCTTTTCCATGTACTTTCAAGAGATCTTGGGAGCAGCCTAGCTATACAATGTTCTTTTGTGCCATAAACAGCTCCCTTAGTATGAGCTTTTGCAGAATGGATAATTTTCAGAACTGCTTTTTTAGGCTTTCTGCTCATCACCTGAGTTCCCCACTTCACACATAATCACAAAGTTCTGTGTAAAGCACTGCTGGACTCAATCTGTTTTTCTAGGTCTTTCCTCAAAAGGAACCATTCTTATAGTTCGGATTCATGTGGATGTTGAAACGGCAATGAGTAAATTCATTGCTTTGGTGAATCTGCCCTCAGACCATGTGTTTGGGAGCATCAAGTTTATGTAAAGATCATTATAAGGACATGGATTATTATTAGGGGCGGGTGGTCACACGCCTCAAGTAATAATAACTCTAACTGGTCAGGGCGTACCCCCAAAGTCACTATATTAGCCTGAGCTCAAACCTCTGGTAATTCTGGCAGAAAGAGAATACAGGTTTAACTTAGGGCAATGTGTAAAGTATTTATGCAGTAAAAAAACAGTAATAAAGCCAAAACTCAAAACATTAAAAAAAATCTATAACTAATTTAATCACAACATGGGACCAAAACAACAAATATCTAATCAGGGGAACCACAAATATGATTTTTTAAAGTGTTAAGTAAAGATAATGTCCCAAAAAACTAATCTCCAGTGATGGTCAGTGGAAGCGGTGACCGGGACTTGGGCACTATTCCAGGCCAACCGCAATGGAGCACAACCGGATATACCATGCTGGTTTGGTCCGGTCAAACATTTTACTTTCGAAATAGGGCTTTTTTTTCATGAAGCTCAAAATCCTCCAGCAGGACACGCCCCAAGCTGTGTCACAGGAAAGTGCATTGATATTGGACACCTTTGATCTGGGGTCCCCTTGACAGCTCCAGAGTCTTTGGAAGTCTAAAAATCTAAGGTTCCCAGGACTTTAGGGACAGCACTTAAGGGATGTACTCACTCAAACAGAGACCACCGCAAGGACCAGCCCAGCTCCAATTTGTGCTGGTCAACTTGTCCCTTTGGGAAAAGGGCCTCTTGGAGTTTGTTGTGCTTCCGTAGCAGAAAGGGGGGTCAGTCAACTGGCCACCGGAGTCTGCAACTTTGTCCTGGGTACAAGAGGGAGCAAGCCTAGTCCTTCATGCCCAAAACAGCAGCGCTACCTCTCCCTAGCACCCCCCACCTCCCCGGGCTGCTGCAGCTGATATGCCAGGGCTGGTTTGTGTTCCTAGTCTGGCCCTGTGACTTACTTGTTTAGTTATTTTGTGTAAAGGTGTGGATGTGCTGCATGAAGATGAACAGGTCATTTACTAATAAAATATCTTGCACAACGTAAACCATTGATTGTGTGAAAAAAACAAATTACTAGCATAAATTGAAAGTCTCATGCTTGCGATTTGTAGCTAAAGGCAAAGGGTTTCTCATTCACAAAATTTCACGGTTTAATGCTTTATTTTAGTGTAAACCAAGTCAATGTGGAATTAACAAAATGTAAAATATAAATCATCCCTTACCTTGGGGCCAATTGTCACTTCCTGGAATCCAATTGTGGGATGCTAATCTGATCATGGTTTCCTACAACTGTCTACTGGCCCCAGGCCTCTCTAAAACCTATTAACACGTCTACACCACAGTACTTGACTCTTTGGAAGAGCAGAGTTGCTCGCAGGTTCTTGTCTGCCCCTGCCACTAGGTCACATTTTCTTTCAATTTTCGGCAAATTTCTTCCAGAGCAGTCTTTCTGTTTTTCTTCCACCTCTAGCTTTCCCTTTTCTCTAGCTAGTCCAATCAGAAAAAAAGCGAAAATAGATGCATATTTACAAGGGCATTGCTCCACAGGAACGTCTCCTTTAAAGACGTTCCTGTGTTGCAGTGCCGTGCTCCATATTTTCAAAGCGGCGTTAAGCCGCTCTTTGTGGCTTAAGGCTGCTTTGTAACTATGGTACCCTTTCATGCAGGTATCTGTGTGAAATGGGTATGCACTGGGTGATGCTGTGGGCGTTCCACCGCAACACCCATTGCTTTTTAACACTGCCCCAGATTCACAAGGCTGCGTAAATCTGTGGCAGTGCGCTCCCCCAGATTTACAAGGATGTGTAAATCTAAGGCAGTGCGAAACACTAACGCCATACAAGAGCAGGTATTAGAATGAAGATACGAGGAGAAATACGAGAAGATACGAGGAGAAAACATTCTGTAGCACACATAGAAGTAACACATCACCATTATAGATAGTTTAAGTGCAGGAAGGGACACCTTCCTGCACATAAACAATTATTCGCTGCAACGCAGGCACCCTTGCACAATGGTGCAGGGTGCATGCTTTGATGCTAGGCATCTAATTTTAGGACTAGAGCTAGGGAAAACACAGGGGTGCACCGTATTATTGTAAATACAGCGCATCCCTATGTTCTGGAAATGTCGAAGGGCGGTGCTGCCAAATTTGAGGCAGCTCCCCGATCCGACATTTCCTTGTACATATGCCCCCTAAGCCTGGAAGTGAAGACCTGCATTACAGAACTCAACATCACATGATGTACTAATTTGACTCCAAACAGTGTGGTACTTTTTCTGCTACTGCTTGGTTCATGTCAATATACTTATCAAGATATCATTTTCTGACACCCAACATGCTTAGCAGGACAAAGATATTAGTTTATGGTAGTTTGTCTCAGACTCGGGCATTAGAGGGAGTTTTTTTCCGTCTTCCCCGAGTGAATGTGTTCTAACACAATTAACATATGTCTTAGCCATGTTCAACACAAGTCAATTCTCCTTCGCTCTCACCTTCAGCTTCGGACACATAACTTAATTGGCAGAAAATTATTTCATCATAATGCCCAGCGGAACCTTTATTAAGTTCGTATTAGGGTTTGGAGGTTTTAGGGCCAAATAAAGGAGAAATGATTTTGTTGAGTTCATGAGTAGTTTTGTTAAGTGATCTTGAAATAGTAAAAACCTGTGTAGGCATCTGTGTCCATAGGGATGCTAAAATAGAGTCTCTAAGCATGTAATCACCAGTCACATTAGAAAGAGCATGGCTTCCTTTTAGTAACATTTCAGTTTTTTGCTGCCACCTTTCTTGCATTATTCCTATTTTCAAGCAGAGTGAAGATGGAGGGCATAGTTACAAACAAAATGTTGGCATGTGGAGCTGCGCCAAATTTGGCACCGCCGTGCTCCGACATTTTGAAAACGCAGGGATGTGTTGTATTCACAAGAATACCAGGCACCCTGTGTTTCCCCCAGCGAAGGTGCAAACAGATCTGCTTGGTGCCAGCACAGGCACCGTGCGGCCATGTTTCAAGGGTGTCTGTGCTGCGGCGACAATTGTTTATGTGGAGGAAGTGACACCTACCTGCACATAAACAATCAATAATGGTGATTTGCTCTTTTTATGTGTGCTGCAGAATGCAGCACACATGGAAGGAGCAAAAAACTAGGAGAAATGAATTTCTCTCCGTATCACCATTCTAAAGCCTGGTTCTCCCTGGCATTAGCTTTTGGCACTGCCTTAGCCTTGTAAATCTGGCCATCGTCAAAAATCAATGGGAGTTGTGGTTTAACTCCCACTGCCACACCCATTGCATGCCCCTGTGCCGCAGAGGACTGCAGCGGAAAGGGGCATATTAACCAGGTGGCGTTAAGTCATGCTAAGTGGCTTAGTGCCGACTTGTAAATATGAAACATGAGGCTATGCCACCGGAGCATCAAAAAAAGTGATGCTCCAGTGGTGATAGGGGCTTGTAAATATGCCCCACTGTCTTCAAACTAGGACTTTTTGCATATTAAACAGCAACCTAACCATGGCATGGAAATATGTAGAAACAGTGTTTCTAGTAGTCATTGAAGCCCAAAACTTACTAAAAAGAACACAACATTTCTCAGGCAGAACAGGAAAAAATGTGTGTTTTAGAGCACGCTTTCCATGATAGATTGACATTTTTGGGGCTGGTTCCGACATGTTATAAATCATCTATATAGAGAGCTAGTGCCCTCAGTCATTGGTAGTCTTTATCTATAATTCATAACACTCTGAGCATGATCTTCCAAAAGAACAGTTTAGAATAAATGAGCATTGTTTGCCTTTAATGTGTCTTAGCTGGGCTATGTAAAAGAATGTACTAACTCAGAGGAATATCAGGTTAAATCAATTCACTTCACTCACTGCAAGCACATAAAAAAAACACTCTGCTCTTGGCTGAGCCAGCACAGCCCTTCATGATAAGGCCCCAGTGGGCCTCAGTGCCACAATCATCCTTGTGCCAAACCTCATTTGAAGTGGGTTTTTGTGGCTACTCACCTCCCTTCCCTACTTCTAACGCCTACTGTTTTATGAAATCTGTATTGTCAGGAAAGCCTTTGCAAAATAACCACAAAGGTCCATGTTTTCTGAATAGCTAACTCTCCAAGGATTTGGCCTTAATATGCCAAGATTAATTTTGCACCCCAAATTTGCTTACAGTGTGGATCAGCCTGTAAGAGGTCCTTCTGAAATAGCTAAATCAGTTACGAAAGCCTTTTTGTGTGTAGTCAATGACATCTGAGCAGTCTCCACGAGGGCTGAAGTGTAAAAGAACAGAACTAAATCCATCTTGCAACTCATGGAAGCCATTACAAGAGCAGGCATTCTAAAGCTAGAGACCTTAAGAGGGCTCCTGGGTTTAGCGTCAGCCTGGAACATGGGCAGATTCAATGAGACTAGTGGCCGTTTTGGATGTATGATAGTACAACGTGATAATTTTGATCGCGGTACTTTACATCGCGGATTTTACAACGCAATTCGTTACAACGACTTGCATTGGAGGGCGCGGATTGAGAATTATTATAATTTTCTATTCCAACACCAGCCCACGTAACAGTAGGGAATGTGTTGGAATAGAACATTACAATATTCCTTAACCAACAGCGCCATCCAGAGCAAGTCGTAGTAATGACTTGCGTTGTAATGGCAGCGTGGTAAAGGCCGTGCGGTGTAAACACCGCGTTATAAACGACGTTTACCGCCTTTTCAGCCATTTGCTTCTTCAAATCTATCCATACACTACTGCAGAATATTAAACTTTCAAAAGTCTGCTAGAGCTCCATTTTGTTTTATTCAGCGCTTGCTACAACTCCTTTTCCATAAACACAAATAAATCCACTCAGCAATGTATGTGTCCGTTCACTGACCCACTCATTAATTCACCCATTTGTACACTTACTGATTGATTCTTTCATCCATGTCCTCATCCATCCATGGAAAGAACCACACAGCAATACAAGCTTGCAATCAATGAAGAAACACTGGGATATATGTACTGCTGAATGACAGAGAATGGCGTTAAACAAAACTTGCTTATGCCGCACTCTACCATTCTGAAAATGCAGGGTTGAGCCGTATTTACGAAGATATGGCGCACCCCTGCCTTTCCCCTAGTGCTGGCGCTAAATTATGCCACAGAGCACCAATGCAGGCGATCGAGCACCATAGTGCAATGGTGCCTGCGTTGGAGGGAAAGATTGTTTATTTGCAGGAACGTGTCCCTTCCTAGACATAAACAATCGCAAATGGCGATTTGTAAAGCCTATGTGTGCTGCATTGTGCAACACACTTAAAAGTTGCAAATCGTCATTTCTTTAAGGATTGTTTTTGTGCAGGAAGGGACACGTTCAACAATAATTCATGGCATTTTGCTGTTTCTATGTGTGCAGCACAATGCAGCACACATAGAAACAGCAAAAAAGAGGAGAAATAAAGCATTTCCAGTCATTTCGCCGTGGTAAGACCAGGTTTTCCCTGGTCTTAGTTGTGGTGCTGCCTCCTATGTATGCCACCCTTGTAAATAGGGGGCAGTGTCAAAACCAATGGGTGTTGAGGTGGAACGCCCACTGCAACACCCATTGCTCACCACTTTCACGCTAAGAATGGCGCGAAAGGGTGCCTTATTTACAAGGTGGTGTTAAGCCACATTAAGTGGCTTAACACCACCTTGAAAATAAGGTGAAGCCCTTCTCGCTACAGGAACGCCATTAAAACTGACGTTCCTATGGCGATAGGGGCTTGTAAATATGCCCCACTATTTCTTACAAAAATACCAGACCTACTGGCTTTATTAATGCTTGTTCTGATTTGCATCTTGCATTTAGCTAAGTAAGATACAGAAAAGGCTGGTGGTCTGTATGGGAAAGCAAAAAAAAAAAGAAAGTAGTCGATAATAAGAACAGGCGCAAAGAGGTTTTCCAAAATATTGAAGCCAGCTGTGGAGGAGAGACATCCCCTAATTTCCCTCAATAATGGTGTGTAACTGTGAATCTTAAAGCAGTTTTACGGTCAAGTGTTGCTATTTGATGGATGAATGGGGGTGGTGTTAGGCCAGACATGAACCAATCATCCAAGATGATAACCCTGGCAAAGGCATTCATGTTGGCAGGACAGTACGGGGAAGCCATGCCAACAGAAATTCCTGACAGACAGCATACACTTAATTAAACATCCCAAACGCCTGCCAGGTAAGGAAGTGCAGATTCCATACAAAACAGAACTTGTGGTGCATGTGAAAGTCAGAAACTACTAAAACACACAAGGAATGTAATGTTGTCAATGCTAAACTCTGGAATAGCTATCTAAGCTGTTAAACATGAACTTCATTTAGAGAAAGATAAGTCAATGTTAGTAGAAAGCTATATGTGTAGTCTGGGGCATATTATACTTTAGTATGCGTATACATTATGCATTAGTATGCATTAGTTTCCACTGGATACTGAACACTTTATTTCCTAGCTGTGGTGTCCTCTGACATCATAGGCCATCCATTATCCTACATGTCTACTATAATGGGTTGCCTTTCATCAATTGTCATGTGGGGCCATTGGAAGAACCATTCATGGCAGGAAGATTGGTGTACATGGTTTAGTTTTATACATTCAATTTCTTACCAGGTGTCTCCAATCACACCAATTTTGATTGGGTGACAAGGATAATTAGAAAAAACCCTGATGCCTCTTTGAGCTATTTGTGCAGAATGTGAAAGTTAAAGAAAGTGTCTTTGTTAGTGGATATGGTATATAGCAAGTTAGATGTTCATGGGCAATTACACAATTGTTTTGCTCTAAGCTGAAGACACATCATTTGAAGTTCAGCCATGGGAGGGGAAGCCCAGGGGACATTATTTTTCTGTAGCCTCTGCCTAGTTTTGTGGTAATTTGCTTCTTAAAGCTCGCACCACCATTAAAGAAACTCAACAGGGCTCTCCACTAATGGCTTGCACTAGTCAGGTCGGGAATTATTTTACATTTGGGAGAAAGAACCTAAAAGGAGACCAGCAATGGTAATCTCATTTTGATAAGCCTCTCTCCTAGTATATATAATAAAAGGACGAATTAAGAAAGGATTCTTTTTTTATTTTTAATCCTCATTTGCCAACTCACCACCCAGTTTACTAACTGGTCCACCTGCTGGGTTTTTTGTATCTCATATGCTAGTATATCGAGGAAGAGACATCGGGCTCACCTCCACAGAATCCGGCCAGCGTATTATCCAAGCCCTTAATGCCATTTGACCCGTCCGGTGAGCCCATCTAATCCTCATTCCTGGAGCCTGAGTGTCAACCCAAATACTAGCGAGATAGGCGTGGGGCTTAATCATAGGATTGATGTTGCTTTGTTCAATAAACAATTCAAAATTTAGCACATGCCAATCACCCAAAATGTAGAAGAAACGGAACCCAAAATGCTAGTTTTTTGCTGGTGTGGTTCAACATATCTAATTTAGCTGTATATCTCATTGACTTTATCCAGATTCTTATAAGATATATATTCGTTCCTTCCTGAAAAAAGTTCATAAAGTGTTTGCTTATCTAAGGAATCCTCCAAAAGCACAAGCATCCAACAAACGTTTCACAGCTTTTTTTCCTCAAATGTTCGCTCCTTCAGGGCTAACAACACTTTCTGTAAGTTACAATAATTTACATTGATTATGCACTTGTAATCAGATAATCAGGCATTCATGTCAAAATGACATACAACATATAAAATAAAAAGAAGAAAGTAGAAAAAGAATGAAAAGAGAGAAAAAACATAAAGACAAAAAGCAAACATCAATCTAAACATTGCATTTAAACAGATATATTTTTTATAAAACAAGCTTGCTCTTCAAAATGTTTAGCTCAAAATACTGAATATATTCCATTGATGATTTTTAGGATCACACCCAGTCACCACAAGAACATAAATTAGTAAACATATTTAGTTAATAAAAGTGACACACCTTTGCGAAGGCAAGAGAACCAAAATAATTGAACTAAAATTTGGCAGATTCTAGAGAAACATTTAATCATGAAAAATACATATCACATATAAAAAACGTTTTACTAACTAAAAGTTATTGTAAACAAGTACATCTCAAGATAACGCATCTGGGTCACTGATGTTAACACATTCCTAGTTCCTGATTAAAAAATGCCTCTGAATTTCATGATAAATTATTTTTCTTACCCAGTTTAAGAGAGAATTTGGAATTTTGTACAGAAACTTTAAAATAACAATAGTCAATATGATACATTTTTGTTGCTACAATCAATCTATACAAGATGTGTTTTTAAATGCTTGAGTTTAAATGACCCCTAATGCCCAATGTTAATATTTTTAATGCATTTGTTTACTGTACAAGCATGCTAACCCACTGAATGCATTTGTTCAAAAATATGTGTAGGAGGTGGCGTTGGTTTTATAACAATCTCCATTTGGTGACGCATATCCACATCGACAGGCTGACGGAATATCTGGTTAACAAATGACTCTATGGTAAGACACTAATGATGAAGCACAATGCGATAAATATCAGTACCATCAAAATAAGTGAACTTGTGATAACCTTTTCTGAGCATTTAACAGCATATATGTGAACGTATACCAACAAGCATAAAGTAAATATTGCGTATTACTACCCAATAACATGTCATGTTTATAAATGTATCCACTTTTCCAACTATTGACTTTCAAGAAGTAAATATCCAAATTTAAAATGCAATATAATAAAAATTCATATGCAAGAGATGTAATTCAAGCTATAACTCTTTCGATTTGTAACATGTGACAGAAAAAATGGAGCCATTTGAGAGTTCAACATATGAGGCAATGACAAACACGTTCCAAATGATTGTACCTACAAGAATAACTATTTTAGAACAGTCTTCTCCTTTTTGCAAGGTTTTCAAACATATAAATGTAAATAATCAAAATACTATATAATCTCAAATGATTGTATCCATAGATGAAGGACATTAGAGCATGCCATTAAGTATACAACTATTACATCACTGGTAGATTTCCTAATTCCAAATCTATGATCCATCAAGATCCTTATGCTTCACACGCAAGCACTTCCAATTCAATACATTTAATCTTCATACATTTAGCCACGTGGAAATCTGATAATCTCAACAAGTTCATATTCCAGCAGGTCATTCAGAGGGAGGAATTATCATCCTGTCAAAGTTGTTCAAAATCTTTCCTCAATGTTTTACTTATACTATTTGCTGCTATCATCAGAGAATGAAAATGCAAAGCATGTAGACAAGCATGGTTTTAATTATTCAAATTGAAACTATTTGTCACAGTTTATATATCTAGTGGTTCTCTCTATGTCTTAATGTAATTCTCTATTATCCTCTCTACATTGGCAAATAATTTTATTTAATTGGTCATCTTTTTACAGTCACTTTTATATACATGTACTGGCATAGAGTATTTGGCATCCATTTTTTTAAAGGCTCTCTGATGCTACTTACATCTTTCTTTTGTCTGTCTTGCAGTTAATCAAACATACCCAACATACTTTTTTATCACCTGCACAACAGATTATATATACACAAAAAGTTATGTTACATTTTAAAAATTCATCATTCCTTTAAGTTTTTTTTACATGTAGAATCTTGAAAAAAAAGGACAACACAAAGAATTAACACATTTTTGGAATTTATGCACCTGCACCAATGTGATTTTGTGGGTGAAAACGTTCTTGTATTTTATAGTATTACTCCAACATTGAAAGTTACTTAAAGTATTTCCTCTTCTGAAGGTTAAAGATTAGATGGTTTCGAGGAAATATGCTTCTATACTTCCCTTTGAAGCAACAATAAAGGCCAATGCTTGCACATGGATTTGGAAATAGTGCACTTTCTATGTTGGAATTTGTTACAAATCTTTTAATGTAACTATTAGAAATTCTCAATGACATTTTTTTTATTGCTTAAACCCCGGAGAGAGTTTGTTGAAACATTTTAAGAGGTTTTCATAATTCACTTTTTTAATGATAGCCTAAGTCTATAAACGTTTCTCTGTCACATGAGTTTCATCTTTAAAGTCTTTAATGTTGAGCATAGTCTTCTGGATCTTACAAGCCCTCCAAAAGAAATGTTGTTTATATGCTGCCTAGGGTGCACAGATAAATCCTGTAGCACATTATCTACTATATTCCTTTCTAAAAACTCTTCTTTGTACCATGTGCGCAAACACAAATATCTCTCAGATGTCTGGAGTCAAGGATCCAGACAGGCATTAAAGCAGGACAGACACATTTTCAGACCTTTACACACTTATGCCAGCTATCGTAGACTTTGTTGAGTCATTTCCCTGACTCTGGTCTCCATCTTGTTGAGATTTCTGTTGGGGATGCGGCCGAGGAATTCAAAGATGGCCGCTCACCGATCTAAGCGGAGGTTTGCGATCTAAACTTTTACTCGCGAGCGATTTCAGCTGTGAAGGCTCTCGCTCGCAGGCTCCGCTACGCACTTCAACGGATTTCTGGAGAGAATGAAAGTGTTTTGACTAGTGCTTCCCCTTAGAAAGAAGATTCGACGATTTTGGGGCTTTTGTTGGCGTATTGAAGGACAGCTAAGTCACCAGCATCATTTGTTCTTATAGCGCTATTTATATTTTGAGCTGTCATTACAGGAATTGGTTAAAAGATGCATGGGCAGCTTTTGGGCAGCATAAGAGTTATTTAGAGACTTCAGAAGAGTATTAGGTATTAACGACAGTATTTTTTCCTTGAGAATAGAATCAGAGCCAACAGTGAATTCAATATATAGCGAGTTAAGCAGTGTAAGGATTCAGACAACTTACCTTGGAGACAGGAAGAATCAGGAACAAGACAATCAAGGCATACAAGAAAAGAGATGTAAATAGGATTATATATATATATATATATATATATATATATATATATATATATATATATATATATATCAATCCAAAGAGCGCTTCTCTGGGGTATCCTTTGTCCAGTGGGGGTGGCACGCTGCCGGTGAAGCATCCAGCAATCATATAACATCCAAAACGGCGTCCCAAGCGTGCTCTCAGAAGCAAATTAATCGAAACTTAAACAGCAGGTCTGTCAAACAAAGGTAGGGTTTATTCACGCCATAAGCCCTACGTGACGCGTTTCGCACTCCATGAGTGCTTGTTCACACAATGGTGGGCTTATGGCGTGAATAAACCCTACCTTTGTTTGACAGACCTGCTGTTTAAGTGTGGATGAATTTTCTTCTGAGAGCATGCTTGGGACGCCGTTTTGGATGTTATATATATATATAATTTTACTTACCACCATATGGTCTTGTCTGCAATGCTGTAATACAAGAAGAGAGAAGAATTATCAGAACCTTTTTTTCACCTATCCACAGTTAGTCAGTACATATACCGAATAATGAGGTTAAAGCCCAACACACGGTTCAGGTGTTAGCAAGGTAACAAGAGTACTTAAGGGAGGTAGGGAATATCTAGTGACAGAGATTACTTATTGTTTGTATTTTCAGAGTCTACAAAGCTGCATAGACACCTAACCAGATAGAATAGAGCAAGATCTAGAAATACCGATCTGCACTATCAAGAGAGCTGCTAAACACTGTGGGAAGTCAGATAACACATGAGTAGTAGCGGGAAGCTAGTGGGCAGTTAGTGAAGTACAGTGTTTACATATTTGTTGCAGGGTTCTACACTAGAGGATAAGAATCCGGCCAGAAGAACTCGAAGCAGTGCAGTCTTTCTTTCTCATTCCAACTCCCCTTTCCCCCTCTTTCTTATTTGTAAGCATCAAAACTCGCAGTTAGCGAAGTCGGGAATTGAGGAATTGGCATCGGCTCCTGTGGAAGCTACAGTTTGAAGAAGGTACTTGACAGATCCAAAAACAGATCTAAGTTTGGCTGAATCCTGAAGTGAATTCACTATTAACTGTTCAACTAATTTTGATTTAATTTATAATGACATTTAAAAAGAGATTAAGTTTCTCCTCTCCAAAATGACAATGTCACCAAGAAAACACAGTCACAATAGTAAGTTGTCCCCAAATTCTTGAAGGTCAGGTCTGAAAGTTTTCTCCCTCTCAAATCACCTCATAAATAAGGAGGCATAAGAGGGTGTGAACCTTGATCCCATTAACAGTTCATTTAATTTGTTGAGAAAATGTGTTTTTTTAAACACAGGTATAAAAACACTTTACATCCATGGTCACAAGCAACATGTTACTTACCCAAAGAATATCATAGATGCATTTGACAAAATCAGTTGTATCTTTTATATATGGAGGAAGAATCTTTACTTCTGGCGCAATGAATATGTCTATAAACTCTGACACTCTTTCTCTTAAAGATTCACTGTTTCACTCAAAATGCCTGCCTGGTGGAGGTTCCAAAATCTTTGTAAATTTTCTGAAGAAAATATATTACAAGAATTGTAGACCAGAAGGTACGTAAGCACCTATTTATTCAGTGTCAGTCTGAATCCCAGTAGAGTGCCATTTGGTTAAGATGGAAGGAATCTGTGATTCACATGATTTTACATCTGAGATGAATGCTCTTTTATAACTGTATCATTGAGCTGTTTCAAACTTTACTGTTCAATTCAACATATTTCATAACTTCAACACCACCTGCTTTGTCGACATTTAAAAAAAACCAAAAGAAATTGTATTGGTATTTTCAACAATAACAGCATATATTGCCATACCATACCCACAGGCACAAGCCCCAGCTGTCCTCTACCCACTATCATCAGCCCCCCTGGAGCAGTGAGATAGCTATCTTGATGTATCTCAACAAATAACTACCCCACCGTGAAGAAAGCAATCCCCAGCTTTAACTTCAGACAGATTTGGGATGTGCGTTACATTGTATACCCATGTGAGGCTGCAGTGTCTTCCCTTTTGGCCCTTCCTATCAGCTGTCGAGCTAGACTGAATTGTGGGTAACAATGTATTGGGTGTATTGCATGTCCTCATGTGGTGGGACCAGGCCCCTATAAGCTGTCTCCTGCTGTTCGGCCCTAATCCTCATGGCTTAGGTTTCCTCAGAACTGAGTTAACTCCCCTCCCTCAGTTGCCCTTCATTCCCCTACAAATCCCACACACTGTGGCAGTTGCTAGTTGTAAACCTCGGCATTCCTCCAGGGACCCCAGCTTTATCAAATATATATGGGGACAGTCTAGATTAGATTCCCATTCCTGCATCGTGGGCACATAGGTGTTTTACCAGTGTTTGGCTAAGTGGAGGTAAGCAACAGCAAGGGCCCATTTTGCAGAAAAACAAAGTTTGTTTTTTCCAGAAGTTGATCCCCGAGAGGCTCAGGGCTACCAATTGTGGTGTGATCAACACCCTTTCCTTTATCACTTCAAAATTCTGGTTCCCATCCTCTCCCAGTATCTGTGCAGAAGAGGGCACCCCAGATAGTGTGCAGAAAGGTACCTCTCTGACCCCAACCCCACAGGCAGCTGTCTGAGTCACTGCATCCCATTTTGTGCAATGTCGTGCTTGTGTAGTAGGTTCTGTGTAGCAGTTGTACCAATGACAGGTCGCCCACATCGCCACCTCCCTTGGGTAGCGGGAGGCCTCGCCCCATGCATTGTCATCCAGCCCAGCTCCTACCTGTTCCTACGTGAGCCTAGTTGGGGAAGACTGTGGGCAAGCAATGTTGTGTATACCAAAGAGGCAGTGTGTTTGGATAGAGAGGAGGCAAAAACCCTAAATTCAAAGTGGGAATCGTGAACCAGGCCCTCTGAGAGGTCCTTATGTTTCCAAAGAATATGCTGCATCCTCATCGTTGGTATTCGCCCTGCCATTTGGATAAAAGTATCATCCGCCATAGTAATTGCTAGAATGTTATACCTGCTGTGACACTCGATTGCCCTGAGCTTTTTCAGTGCTTCTGCCTACCAAAAGGATGTTTCCATAGTAATCTTCCCCTTCCAGCCCAAGACCCATACCGTCCTTCTCCAGATGTCCACCACCATGGCTGTTGGCGGTGGGAGCCCTATAGTATTCCTCCATTGTATAGGCTGCATAGATATCCCACCGGTTTCTAGTACCAGCGGGTCCTACTATTCCAGTGCAACAATCTAGTGGCTTCGTCAACCTGACTAAAATACTATTTTAGTCTGCAGCGTTTCTGTGGTAAGACAGTGTGTCATAATGGTGGAAACAGATTGCGTAGATATGGTAGCTTTGGATGTTTACACTTGCTTTCACTGATGGTTACAGTTCTTATACTTATGAGGATGAATTTAATTTTAGACATCTTCGGATGCCACGCATGGGTGGGAGGGTTTTAAGGTGGCGTTGATGAATGGCACCCTAGTATTTGGAGTATCGGTTGAGGACTTATAGAAAATGGGCCACCTTAGCTGTACACAGATTGATGGTAGTTTCTCAACACTCTCTCCACACATTTCTTTCAGTTCTTTCATCAGGAGTGCACATCCTTACAAATGTTCATGTATTATATTGACTGTTAATATACTGGCTACCTTTAGTCATGGTTTTTAATATTGCGTTGTAGGTCCAGGAGAAGACCATGAAGATTTGAACATTGTGTTTGTCATGAAAGTACCATAATACCCCTGAAGAAGGGTTCGAGGAACCCGAAATGCATTGGGTGTTTTGTTAACAAATGAATGTGTACGCTTGTGTTAAAATATACAGAACTTTTGTAGATGGAATCTACTATGTTGATGTGATTTTGAAATGCGAATGAACTAAAATTCGGTATTTGATATAATTTTTTAATCATAATTCTGTATGAAGTTGGTTTGAGCAAAGACGAAATAATCATAAACATATGATTTATAAACATTCAAGAGTGTTGAATTTTACTGAAGACACTAGGTGTCCAAAGCAGTGCATCACACAGGCAGTGGTTTCCAGTGCCTCTCATTGTAAAATACTATTCTGGCACCATGAAGGGTGTTTTCCGTAGGACATAAAAGAAATGTAGGCAGGTAGATCATCTTATCTACCACCACTGTGCCTAGCAGCAACAGAGGTAGGCTCCACCAGTGACCCACATCTCGTCTATTTGCCTCCAGAACCGTGCCTAGGTTTTCACTAAAGACCTCCAGGTTAGTTTTGATATAGATCCCCAAGTGAATAAAAGCGATGGGCTCCCATCTCATCGCCAGTCCATCAGGGGTTATGCCACGGATTTGTTCCAGTTTATATGAATTCCTGGGTACATCCCAAAGATGTCTAGTATTTTAGGGAATAGTCCAGCAAGGGTCCCCCAGGTTGAGAAGGATGTTGTCCACTTATAGGGAAATTATGTCCTCCCAGTTGGGTTTTTCATCTCAGGGGGCGGATTTAGACATTTTTCCGTGTACATCCAGCAAGCTGCTCAATTGCCACAGTGAACACTCACGGGGATAACGAGCAACCTCTTGACAGATATTGGGATGCACCTTGGAAGATATTGAGAATCTCTTAACTGCTCATTTGGTGTTGTGGGACCAGGAGGTAATCGAGATGGGAGAGTGACCTCATGGCATTAGCTGCATAGGAGTATCGCAGCTGCTCTGGATGTTCTACCCTTCACAGATCTGCCAGTCCTAGTGAGCTCAGGAAGGTTGCCAGCCGGGTATCAGTTTAGGTAAGAATAATGATTGTGGGGTGAACTGTAAAGATTTTAATGCTCTGTCAGGTTTAGGTCTCTCCCCCTGTGGATAGTGAGGGCGTCTTGTGTAGCCAATATTAATTCTCCCAGTTTCATTAGCCATCCGAAGGTAAGTACAAGTATGCGATTGTTAGGGGTATCCCATTCCAGGTACCCATGGCCGCCGCCTGGCAGCCATCACCCATGTCCATGTGACATTTAGGGGACTGTTTCATAGACTAGGATCCCCCTAGAACCAATGGGAATCCTTCATGTGCCACCATTATGTATCTTCCTCAGGCAAAGAAACCCCACTTTTGACCGCCTAGGTATGTCTCCTGCAATAGAATAATGTCCAGGTCATGTCTTGCTAGGAATTTTGTGACTATCCCTCTTTTTAATCTGCTGCTCAGGCCATTACCATCTCTGCATGTCCCGGCAGCCTGTCTCCTCCACCTTAGGTGGTGTGCCTCTTGCCGTTTTTTGACTATTCACCTTTGTCTTGACCTCAAAAGCCTCTGTTTCTTAGTGTTAACTCCCGCCCCCCAACAAGAACAACCCCCTTCCTACATCCTTGTGTGGTGAGTGTAGACCTACCCACCCCACAATGCTTGAGGAGTCTGCACCCCTCCTTTTGGTCACTGCTGTCTCTGCCTGTCCATGTGGCTCAGCATCGGGTATATGATAGGGTGGGCCGTTGTTCCACAGAGTCTGCTTAACCTCCTCAGGCGATTGTATCCGAAATCATAGGGGTTACCATAGGTGGCCTCAGTCTCATCCTGTGCATCCCTTGTTGCCGAAGGCTCCCAATCAGTAGCATCCTTGTCTGTGCTGTTGCCTGCAGACCAGGCCTGATGACTCTGAATTCAGGCCCTCTCTGACTCCGCCTGGGTCTTGTTGGGGGTGAACCTTGGCCTGTGCCGTCTTCCACATTTTGATCTCTGCTTCCTCCAGCCCTCAGCGTGTTTACCTTTGAGGTTCCTGGGTACCGGGTGCCCCTTTGAGTCCAACAATTCCTATGCCTCTGCTGTGGTCTCAAAAAAGTGCAAGTTGTCTGGATCAGTTACTCGCCGATTCGTGGGGAACAGGAGCACAGTTGTTTGACCTTGATGTAAGGTTCTCTTTGTTTTTTACTTTTGTGGTGCAGTCCCGGTATATGTTCATGGTGCCTCCCTCCAGTTGCTCGTGGTTCCTTTTGTGCCACTTGCAGGATGTTGTCCCAATTGGGGAAGTTAAGGAGACGTGCCACCATAGCTCATGGTGGGGATCCTGGGGCAGGTGTCTGCACGGCACACAGTGAGCACGCTCCACTGAGCCCAGCCAGTCCTCTATAAGCAGGTTGGGTGATTGTCCCCTGGCCAATTCCTGGATCCCCACTATCCACACGTTGTTGCATCAGGACCCTCCAAGTCATCCTACTTTGCTGCCATGACTGCGTTCTCCTTTTCCAGTGACGCAAGGTCATTTTGTCCTCCTTTGTCAGTTGTGTGAGGGATGTTTTTGTGGCCTTGACCCTTTTGCTAATTTCTTATTGTCATCCGTGAGTAGCCCTACCTCTTGTGTCACCATTTTAATCTTTTGCTCCAGTGTGGTTTTTGTGTCTTTAAGGCCACCAGAATCGGTGCTGTGCGGATCTCAAGACTCTGGTCAGTGGCTTCAGGTGTTTCAATCAATCAATCCACTCAGATTTATAAAGCGTGGGTACTCACCAGAGTGGGTATCCAGGTATCCAGGCACTATATTCTTGCTGGAATCAGTCAAAGAACCAGGTATTGAATCCCTTTCTGAATTTTGGGAGAGAGGATGATGTTCTGAGGTGAACGGACAGGTCATTGCAGGATTTGGCAGCGTGGTAGCAGAAGGATCGTCCTCCCCTGTAGCTTTTGAGGATGTGGGTAGTGTGCACGATGGTGAGGGAGGTGGAGCTCAGGTGTTTTGTAGGGTTGGTCAAAGTTCAGGCGGTGGTTGATGCATACTGGTCCATGGTCTTGGCGGGCCTTGTGGGCGTGTATCAGCATCTTAAATTGCCATCTTTTCTGGTTGGGGAGCCAGTGGAGCTTCCTGAGGTAGGGGATGTTGTGTGTCTTATGGAGGTTGAGGATGAGTCTGGCAGTTTAGATAATTATTGTCTGGGGTCCCTTTAGGAGTTGGGTAGTGATTCATGCGTAGAGCGCATTTCTGAAGTCCAGTCAGCTGGTGACTAGGGCTTGAGTGATGACTTTCCTGGTGCTTACAGGGATCCATCTGAAGATCTTTCGGAGCATGGGGACAGTGTAGAAGCAGGCAGAGGAGAGCTTGTTGATCTGGCCTTTCATGGTGAGTTTGCTGTCTAGGATGAATCCAATGGTGCACCACTCTGTGTTGTTCCATGGGGAGGTGGTGTTCTGTCTTGTCCGTGGTGAGCTTCAGGCAGTTTGTCTTAATCCAGTCTGCCACACTTGTGTTGAACTGGGTGGGGCTGATCAATGAACCTGGAGGGATGCCACAGATGGTGTTCTTGGGTTCCGAAGTGAAGGGTGGTACGCAAATTCTCTGGGTTCATCCAATCCACTTGAGGCCGTCTGCCTGGATCTCAATGTAGTGGAGTCTCTTAATGAGTGTGTGATGGGATACGGTGTCAAATGCTGCGGAGGGTTCTGATGCCGCTTGTGACAGCGATACGTGTGGTCTCTGTGCTATGGTTGGTGTGGAAACTGGATTGGGAGGTGTCGAGCAAGTTGTTCCACTCCCAGTTTTTTGGTGAGTTGGTGGTTGATGGCCTTCTTGAGGACTTTAACGGGGAAGGTGAGAAGAGGGATGGGTTTGGTAGTTCTTGGGTTCACTAGGGTTAGCAGATGACTTCTTGAGGAGAGGGTCTGCCTTCTGGGTGTTTCTATCCATTGGGGAAGGTGGCCATGGCGATGGATGCGCTGTGAATGGAAGTGAGTTAGCCGCTGATTTTCTTGTTCCCGAGGTTGAAGAAGTGGTGGGGCCTCTGGGTGCTCCAGAGTGGATGGAGTTCAGGGTGACTTGTGGTGCTCTGAGTGGAGAGCTGTTCCCATGCGGTGAGCGGGTGGTTGTTGCTGGCATCAGTTGGTGTGATAAGGTTGTAAAGGTCAGGGGGTTGGGGTTTGAAGTTACTGTATATGTTCGATATCTTGTTTTAAAAGTAGTCCACCAGGGTGTTGCAGAGTTCCTAGAAAGGGGAGAATGTGTTCTTGGTGGCTGATGGGCTTGAGAACTCTCTGATGACGCTGAAGAGTTCATGGCTGTGGTTTAGGCATGCTTCAATGTTTGGCTCCCTGCGCCCCTTAGCAGATGTGTCACTCCTGCTTTGATCCTTTAGTGCGACCCATCTCCAGTTATCCTGTGCCCGGCACGAGATGGAATGTTTCTGGCAGTTGGGTCCCCTTTGTTGACCTCCCCAGTTAACTGAAATAGTGGTGGTGAAAAGGGAGGGCTTCCCATCCCCCAAAGCTAGCTTCATGGGGCACAGCTGCTCATCTAGGGCTCTTCAAACCTTGTGCACCCTTACCACTGGCGCACACTGGATTGGACTGTGCCACCATGTCCATGTCCCTTTCTGGTGTGGTTGAGCAGGGCTCAATGAGCACTCGACCTCAGGCCCACTCCTATGTCCTCCTCACTAGGGGGTCTCTCCTGCCCCCACTATTGGGCTGGCGCCACCCTACTGCAAGTGTGCCGCCTCCGCCCAAGGTATCGCTTTGTTCGCCCTAGGTTGGCATGGTTTGCCCAGATGTTGGTTCCTTGCTCACTTTGCCACTGGATTCAAGCTAGCCTGGCTGATGACGGCTGATTAGCCGGAAACGGGTCCCAGGATGCTTGAATCCGGTCCAGGGAAGACATAGCTTGGCAGCTTGGGCTGGACTGTTCCTATGAGGCACAGGGTAAGACTGATTTGCATATGGGCGTTTCTTAACTGGGGTGGTGTAGTGAGCTAAAGAATGATGATGGATTTAACCCTGATCAGTTGACTGGGGAGAGTGTTTGATTTGCTCAAACGCTCCGTCCATCATCCCCTTTGGTATTGCACCGCCCAAGAACCTGCAGAGCCGCCCAGCCCCCTGGGTTCACAACCGGCTCTCCGACTGCACCGCAGGTTGAGGCCGAGACAGGGCACAAGCACCTATCCCTCCTCTAGCAATCACCAGAAGCAGTTCAGGCCCCACTATGGGACAAAGTCTGCCTTCACCTCCTGTTGACTGTTGAGCCCATGAGGCCCAACCACTATTCCAGGTCGCTGGTATGGTGTCTCAGCACTTCGGAGTCACCTATGCCGTTCTTCAGGTCCGGGGACCCACCATCATCCCAACGGGCAAGCAGCCAGTCTCTGCGGCTTCCTGCAGGTCCTCTTTGTGGCTGACTGAGCTGGCATTGGCTGTTTACCCCATTGTCTGTGACCCATTGCCGAACAGATGTGTTCTCCTGCCACACTGCTCTCCGGCTGGTGAAAGTTTAGGCCACCATCTTGTCTGGCTACTGGCCAAATCTCGCTTCAGCTAGCAGGCCTATTTTTTGGCCCCCAAGGTCCGTAGGAGAGCAGTATTGGGCTTGTCATGCTTCTGGGTGTCACCCCATTGTTATTGGTGCCTTGGCACACTCCCTGTTTGCAAGGGAAATGGCTCAGCGGGCGGTGGACGCCGGAGCTCAGGGTTCACCTGGCCCGTTCCATGCATCTGCAGGCCACAGCCACCCCTTGTCTACATTTCTATTGGCTATGTTCTTGTCATCCATACAAGATTTTAAAGATGCAAGTTTATTTTTTTATAGATTCATAGTTTAAGTATTGAATCTAATTTTATCCAGATCCTTCAAGATACAATTCTGAAATACATCTGTATTATTCTCATTCTGTAATTTTAGGAAAACATGGCTTTGATGTCAAACCACTATTGAAAGAATCATTAATATTGTTCTTTAGATTTTCTGTAATCTCATTTGAAGATAATGAGTTATCACTGTTAATCGACATCAATGTTTGTATATCTATTAGGTCTTATGTAGCATGACTCATTGGTTCCAACGTATGTAGCTTTATAGATGCCTTAGAAGGAGTTATATCAAAATATTTTTTGAGCTTAAGCAATCTCATTAATTTCAACAAATCAATTTTAGCATTCAACTAAATCAATATGATTCAAAGGTACATTGATAAGACATTATTTAATACTTACAAATCCACTTCAGTTAATTTTCTGTCACATTATTGTATACTAAATTCTCTTTTTGACTTCCACTTTGTTCTAGGATCGTGTAGTCATCCTTACTCCATCCTGCTTCCTTTTTCTTTTCTTTGTTTTTAGAGCCTCACATTTCTTTCTTATTTGGTGTCCTTAACATTGTTCTTGTGGTTGGTTGCTTTTGCCCATCATGCACATTATCACTCACACTACTACTCTAGGATGTATTTTAATCACTGTCAGCTTCAGTATTATGTGATTGCATTTTCTTGTATCGGAGTCATTCATATTGTGTTTTTGATAACTGAAGTCTCTCTCCAATCTGAGTCATTTATTATTTTGGATTTCATCCTGATATTTATCAAGAATATGTTCAAGGATATCAAGGTTCTTTTTAGTAAAATCCTCACAGTTGGGGCTGCAACTCCACAGTCTCCCTCTACTCCAGATGGACAGAGTACCATGTACCTGGGCCTGCCCATCTTCTTCCTTTTTGTGACACCTGACATAGAGAATCACTACTCTCTAGATGTTGCAATCACCAGTCTTTCCTAAATAGGTTATAAATGTCAAACACATTGATGTGGCTTCTCTGAGTACAGGTGTCAATGCTGTCTTTTCTACCAATACCACATAGCAGTAAATTCAAAATCTTAACTTACCTTCCTAGAGCCAACAAGGAGGTTTTTACTGTCCCCTCCCCCCCGACAGACTTTGGTGATGCTTTTCCTTTCTTCCTCTTCTTACTCACTATAATACATTCTTCTTTATCACCTCAATTTATTGGGTGCAGGTGAGCCCTGTTGTCTTGTCGGAGCTGAATTACTATATGTAAATGGTTCCTTGAGAGGAATTAATTATTTTGAGTACTGGATCTCTAATTGTTTCACAAATGTGTGTGAATAACTTTATGTGAAAAAATATAGAAATAAGTAAACCAGTGACTATTGTATATAACACACTTAAAAAAAAAAAGTAAATGAAAGACATATATTTGGCAAACTTATAATTTTATCAAAAGAAATATATAAATATTTTACTGACATTTGAAGTTTTACTTCTTTTAAGGGCCCTTATTATTGTCAGGGAAAGTTAAACTTAAGCATATTTGTTCAGTAAACAAATATTTTTCTTGATAAATAAACTCTTCTTAATGGTTAAGCCTTAAGTGTATGTGTTTCAGTTCAAACGATGACTTTTGGGATCTTACCCCAAATAGCCCGAACCATAATGATTCTTGGTTGTGCAAAAATGTGCTTACTGCTCTATAAGGTAGGTCAATTGTGAAAGGTGAGTATGTAGTGGAAAGGATCTGAGTGACATATTTCTTCACAATGTTGTACTAGCCTCGCTATTGGACAACAGACTTATTTTTGCTTCTCTAGGGAACCATACATTAATACTGGGTGCCACTCTGCAGTGTGGGAGTGGGCTGCCATCCAACCCCACCGCCCCACTCCCACACCACCAAACAACACCGCATGCCACCGGCCAGATTACGAGTCAGGTCGTCCTTCGGCGTTCCCACAGCAGTGCCTATTAAACAGGCACCTAAAAGCAAGCGCCATAGCCTGTTTCTGCACTACAATGACTGTGCAGACCATGCCGCGCAGAAAAGGGGGTGTATGAAGACAGGTGCGCACACCTTGTGCCCCTTGCATGCATCCCATTACCCTGAGGCAACAGGCGTCCCTGTATGTCCCCCTTTGATTCCCCACTGCCACAGTTGTCATGGCATCCTCATCGCCATGAAAACTGTGGTGGTGAGGAAACTGCAGATATGATTGGCGGTGCAACAGCTGCACCACCAAACATATTGGATGCCTCTGACCGCTGTGCCATGCGGCAGTCCTATAGTGGTCGGTAGTTTCACTACGGCGGCTCAGACCATCGATTCGGCCATCCCCGACTGCCACCGCACTTCCGCAGCGAGTTTGCCAGGCCGATGGACCGCCAAACTTGTATTTAGGCCCTTAGTTTGGGATAACATTGAGCTGATCATTTTTGGTCTTAATGGCAGATTCTCTTGCAGAACATCAGCCCCACATTCAGCTAATCCTTTTGCATCCTTTGTTGATTCAGGCATGTCTTTGAAGCACAAAATTGGGATGACAGTAAAATACGGCTTCTTTCTGCTACTTAAAGTTAATCAAATCGACTCCTTTTCATTAGAAAAAGCACGGTCGCATTGTGCAAGGAACAGCTATCACTTTGTACCTGGACTATTGCGATTTTGGAAGTCTGCTTTCTAATCTTATTTATACAGCACAACCAGCTTAGACACTGCAGCCCACCCTGCTTAGGGGATGGAAAGCAGAACCATGTGTCTCAGGCTAAGACGTTTTTACAGTTAAAAACAGTATAAATTGTGATGTATTATTCGCCCTGTATGTATGAAGAATGTGTTTTGCCTCTCTCAACATGCTACTCGCTTTATGTCATTCAGCCTTCATCAGAGTGTTTTCATTGCAATGCTTGGCCGATTATTTTACATTAAAAATACACTTTATCATCACACATTCAATTATGTCTCTCATACATCCAATATATACTAAAAGCAATCTTTTGGTATTTTTTAAACTCCAATAGGTTGTGTAAAAACTGTTGGCAGTACTTGTCATTTGTTTAGGCACCTTATTGTTTTTTTTCCATTCAGCTCTTTTTCTTTTTAGATCATTGCCACCACCATCACTACTACCAAACCTTACAACCAATACCATGTTCATTACCACTACCCTTACCACCAATGTCTAATGTGACATCACCATCATTCCAACCATTATAATAAACATTAGTACTGCCTTTACTTTTTCCACTCTTACGAATGCCATTACTACCATTACTATCAATGCCATTGCCACCAAGATTACCAACACAGTTGCCCTTCCATTCAGAACATCCCACTATTACTACCTGGGCATTACTGCCACCACCGCTATTACTACCAGCATTACAACCACCTCCATTAAAGCACCTCCATTACCACCACCATGAATATCACCATATCTCCTTTACTACCACCAGTGCCACCATCCGCACCACCACGAATACAACCACCACGATTACAAGTATCTCCACTACTGTCACCCTTATCACCAATACCATTGCCAACACCCCATTACCATCTATAACATGACTATCACCATCAAGACAATCACTACCACCACTACCAATATTGCTAAAATCCCTACCACCATTACCACCAATTCCATGTCTGGCGCTACTGAATTATCACATGCATATATAAGCATGAATAAACGTTGTTTGCATGTATTAGAACATTAAACCCCAACCTATTAGGTTTGTCAATACTTGTCTTTTAAATACGTTCACAGCCAAGAGTAGTTTGTCTGATTAACGTGCCTCCCCCATTTTTCCTGCCTATACCATTTGGAGCTCCAGGCAGTGATTTCTGTTCGACACAGCTTTTAAATTTGGCTGAGAGGGTGGTTGTCACTTGGGTTTTGCCTGAGACAACGCATGCATTGTCGCTTATGAGACATTTTGTTTACTTACAGTGATATTAGAGCCGAACCATTGGTTATCATAGTTTTGCTTCATCATTCCTTTCCTTTGCTTGCTTCTCTTTGGGCAGCATGTGCCAGCTTCACTTCCTCTTCATGTGTTTCACACTCCCCTGGAGCGTGGCCCAAGTACTGCTACCTTGCTCAGTGTCCTTCCACTGCTTGCCTTTAAGAGCTCCTCTTTCACTATTGTGTAAGCATTCCACTAGAGCGTACTTTGCTTGATTCCACTAGAGTGAATTTTGCTTGCCCCCTCCCACTCTTCTTTCGCTCTCCTTGGTGTTTCTTGCCCCTGACCACTCTCCTCCAACTGACTGTGATGTTGGTTGCCCCCTCTTACTCTCCTCCTGCTGTCTGTCATGTTCCTTGCTCCTGCCCACTCTCATCCCACTGTCCGTTGTGTTCATTGCCCCCTCGCCCTCCTCCCACTGATTGTGATGATAGGATTGTGTTTGCACTGTGCAAACTGGGTGCAAAGTCTAAACTCCACTTTACCTACTTGTGGTGATGATAGTCTGGTGTACACCTACTTGGGTGGACCTTTATATTGAACTGAGGCTTATGCATCAAATATAACAACATATCAATGACAGTGAAGCATATTAATCCCCAGAGTAATGACAGAGAGGAGAAAAATTACAAACCATAAAGGTTTATTAACACATTAGTAAAGTTACAATCTCAACCAAAAACAGTTAGTCATAAATTGACAATCAACTGAGTGCAGCATATGTGAATATAATCCAGCTAAATCACAAGGTGAATGCAAATACAAGTTATATAAAGATAAAAAAGGCAAGGTATACAGTTTCTATTCCCTTAAAGGAAAACTCCCTAATGCTTAACCTAAAGTTGCGGACAAAGTCAGGGAATTCATAACTAGCACATGTCTCTGTTAGAACCAAATGAAGGTGACAATTAGGACAAGGTAAAATGTGCTCAAACTAGAAGCTATCTCAAAGAGCGAGAGCAAAGGGGACATGGAGTCTGAAAAGAGAGAAAGTGGCGTCCTCCTCTAATGGTGGACAGAAAGGAGCCTAACTGCCTAATACCAAAAGCATACAATTAAAACAGAACATTCAGATAAAGATACGACTCCTGTAGTTCCCGCAAAGGCAGGAACCAATCACAACTAACGCTGACTACGTATCTGATGCCAGCTTATTTCTCGTTGTTAATACAATGCAGAGTTTTCCATCTCCGCGGCCTTTATGGTTATCGCACAAGGGAGTCTCACTTCTAGCGCCGGTGCTGGGAAACTCTGTACAACTTGTAAAACTGCAGCAATAATGACCTTCAGAGAGAATTCTTAAACAGCAATACTTTTAACAAGACCTCAGCAGCTCTTGATGGCTCGAAGGATCTCCAATGTTGTACAACATTGCTAAAAGATATTGACAAAAGTTAATAGCTCAAGACTATTGGGTTTTTCCAATGCTTATTGATCGTAGTCTCAAAGGCCTGTAGCAGCCTCCTACCTAATTTAAGAATAGGCTTTGCCTTTTAATTGGTTGATAGTTGTTCCCAACTCTTTTCTTTCTGGTTTTTGCCCTCAGCAGGCTATAAAGGGCTAAGTGGCTAGTACATTGAATCTATTTATTAGGTATAAGGCATTACACACATTGTAATCGAGAATAATTTATTTTTAACCATAGATTTCCCTACATTTGAGTATGATGGCTTCACTGGCTATGAAAAGTTGTCCTTCCTGTGGGAGAGAAACAGAGGATAACTTCCATACCATGTACGAATCTTTCAGCCATTGACTGGAGGCTGCATGTCCTAGAATGGCGGTGGGGCAGAGGCGGGCACTGTAGTCCGGATTACAACAATATCCTTTTCTGACAACCTCTTCATGATGGGAACATCACCATGAAAAGGTTGTCTGCAAGGGTTTAGGGGTCCCCCAAACAGGGTTCCCAGACGCCGTAAAGTGTCCCTGGCGGCACAAGTAGTGACTCCACTGATCTCCATGCACCGTGTACCATGCAGAACATGGTGCATAGCACACAGTGCACGATAGTGCAGTAGGTCTGCATGGCGCAGTCAAGTGCTGCGGTCCATTTCCACAGCCGCAGCATGCCCCCACAGTCATACCACCGATCTTCCAACATCCAACCCGGCAGTTGCATCGCTATATGTTGGTCGGGCCGCCTGTATGCTTGTCAGCAGTCTACCGACCCAGCAATAGCGGTAGGCAGTCCTATTGCCCGATATAACAATGCCTTAGTGTCTGGTATACTTTTAGTTCAGCTTTGATGCTACTTGTAGTCTTCACTTAAGCACCCCCTCTCTAATAGTGTGTGGTGCTCTATAAACCTACAAGGTTGTTGGAACAGCATTTCAGAAACGTCCTGTTTGGTTTTGGTCGAGGAGGTTTCTTGATTTTACCATTAAAGGATTGTTGTTGCTACCTTTAAAGGATTATTCATTGTGGTTGTGGCCTACTTTCACAGATTTCATTCTATTGTTTAGTGGAAGACTCAGTGTTAATAAGACATCAGACATTCATAATTTCTCTCCTTGGTTTCCCTTCTTTTTCAGTTTACTTGTGTCATTTCTCCTGTGCCATAAACCTTGCTTCCTTATATGGTATGCAGTGCTTTAAATGGGCCGGTAGTCACCGATACTGAGTACCAGCACTTCCACATTTTTTTTGCCATCAGTACCAGCACTTCTCTGTAGCCAGGGAGAGCACCGGTACCCTGATCCACAGCACGGCAGGCGCAGGTTAGGTTTCTCCTCAAGTGCAGGGCAGATGCTGCTCTGCTTCCGAGGAGCTTCTAATGAACCGAGCATTGAAGTGGACTTTTGCAGAGTTGTAGCGCCCATTTGAATGTCCTCAAACTGCAGGGTTTTGAAAGGGCGTGTGTCACGCTGTGATTAACAGGACAGGATCTCTAAACAGACCCTGCACTGTCAATCAGGTGTGCAGCGACCATTCCGGTGAAAGTGCCATCATGGCTTTCATTATGTGTAATGAGTTAATCTGTTTTATTGACATAAACGTACTTCTCACGTGCTTTATATATGCTGCAACTGGTACAGAACTCATTATGTATGATCAGATCTTGAACTTAGCTCCACCCCCTAGCCCCGCCCACTTGCCACACCTCTATTTTGAGTACCGGCACTTATTTTTTCCCATTTAAAGCACTGGTGGTATGTGTGGTTTTCTGAAGACTTGTCACCTTCCAATGCCTTGAGAAATAGATTTTAAGCCAATCTCATTCCTATGCATGGTTAGCTTGAACTATCAGGTGTTCTAAGCAGTATGTCATTGAAGTCAAATAATTTGCATTTCTATTGTAAGGTTGACGTTTACATAGTGTGACTGCTTCCAGTGGAAGTTCTCGAGAAACCATTTTTAGTTGGTCATCTGGTGCAGGGCCGCCCTTCATTTTATTTTGAACCTGATATGAGAGTTTTCCAGTATGCATCACTAATAATTATTTCAGGATTTACACCTACTTAAACACCACCACCCGCACTACTTAGATCACATCACTTCTGCCAATACGATCAATGCTAATACAACCACCAAAATACCAATAACAACACCAATACCACCACAAATACCACACCACCATCAACACCTCAAATAGTACAGGAATTACCAAATCCACCACTACTAGTAACCGTACCACACCACAAATGCCACTGCTACGAATCCTTGGTAAGGTCAGTAAGTCTGACATAGTAGGTGTGCCTTTACATGGAAATACCATTTCCGCATGTCTGTATGAGCACGTCACATTAAACCCCAGCCTAATGACTTTGCCAGTACTGTCCAGCATTGAGGCACCCACATAATGCTACCCACATGCGAGATACAGTTATGGAGACATGCCTACCTTGCTTATGTAAGAAAAGTGTGTTCAACTATCAGATGTAAATTTATAGACAGGCACAATTTTAGAAAATCATTTCTGAGAAGCAAGGCACTCAAAACCTTATTTAGTGGGAAAAACAAATGATTAGAAATACAGTTGATTTAAAAAATATTAGAAAAACACAACCATAGATAAAAATATTTATTTACCTAACGTAGTTTTAAAAGGGAAAAATAATGGATCCATATGAGGACTATATTTAATAGTAAAGTGGAAAAGGAGCAAAGAAGACAAAGGTAAAGAAAGACTGAGCAGTTAAGCAGTTAAGAGAGGGAAGCAGGGTAGTGAAATGGTTAAGGGGTGGATGAAGGCACAAAGCAGTGGGGAGACATAAAGTAGGTTCACCAGTACCCCATGTTTGAGCTTTGAAGCATGTGGCAGCTATAAAGCATAAAGCGGTCAGAAATGTCCAATATTTACATTTTATTCTTTCACAGATGCTCGTGAGACTTGGGGCAAGGAAAAGCCAAGCCCAGGGGGCCCATGTGTTGGGACGTTGCTTGTAATATGCGCTCTCAGAGCTTGCACTCCATCAGCCATCCCCACCCTAGTGGGTTTATTCCCCTCTCCAACACTGACCACTAGCCCTTCCCTGAGCCCCACACTCTTTAACATTTAAATGAACCCTCGCGCCGAAATTGTTAAACCCTTTGGCATAAAGATTGTCACGTATGCGGACGATACCCAATTGATTGTCTCCCTTAATCAATTGGAGAACGGGCAAATAATCTGGCCAACTGTTTGGAAAACGTATTGGCATGGATGGAGGGCTCCTATCTACAATTGAATGGAGCAAAAACTGATCTTATGTTCTTGGGTAAACCGTCCCTACTGGGCCCTAGCTCTCTACGGCCTAAACGTTTGGACAGTATGCCCCCCCCCCAAAAGAACAAATCAAAAGCATTTGGCTGGACCATAATCTGGACATGAAGGAGCAATCTCGGAAGGTAGCAGGAACCTGCTATGGAATAGTTAAGATGGTCAGGAAAATCCTTCCCCTGCTGCCTTTCAATGCTAGGAAGACTCTGGTTCAAGCCTTGATCCTCTCACGGCTAGATTATGCAAATGCCTTGTATCTGGCCTACTTGCGATTAACAATAAAAAGCTACAGACTGTGCAAAATTGTGCAGCTCGCCTCCTTCTACAGACCCCTCGCAGGGAATCTGCATGATCATCAATGGCCTCCCTTCATTGGCTCCCAGTCGCTGAAAGGAAAGTGCTATCGGTAATGGAGTTTGGTCGGCTACCAACTTTCGTAGAGACTTATCAAGGTCTTGAATACGAGCATACTAACACTGAAGAGGACTCTCCACTCAAGACTATCATTTTACTTATGAAGAAACAGTGGAGTGGTAGCATTACAATTTGACTTGGCGAACTTAGCCGTGAACTAAGACTTGAATACTATTATCTTTGCGGTGCTGACAAACTAACATGAGATATCTTGCAGCCTGATTTGGCTTACATACCATTTCGGCCGTTCAAACAACGAAGACTCTCCACACATATCTAACATTCAGGAGAGTAACATTGGTTGGGTGGTCTACTGTATGACCATCTTTGAGCAACCACAACTTGAGGGATACGGGTCGACTATCGGAGGCGAAACACTAACACGTCTACGCATTTATTATCTTTGCCTTGAAAAAGTCTCTAGGAGACGAAACACGTGTCGGCGGTGTGAGCTGTGAAGTTTTTTATATGTCTATGGATATACAATAAAGAGTTGGAAGAATATGACTTGGCTTGGATCTCTGAATTTGAAGCTACTTTTAGTACTTTGGACTTTATACTATTGTCAATTGTGAATGAATTTAAAATACAATATTGCACTTTGATAGCTCTAGAACACTTATCTAGGTTCTCCTAGATTTATCACTAATTGGACAATTTTGGGTGTGCTGTATGGCCTGCTCTCATTTTTCTTTTTGATATTTGGCCCTTTGTGCTTTTTGACACTCCGGGTGGTGGGTGTGCATCAGGCTATATGAGCACCCTCTTGAGCAGACGAATACCCTTTATGCAAAATATTTCACGTGTACCATTATTTCTATGAGACGTATTAACTTTATGTGCAGGCGCTCTCCCTCCTGGTAGGATGACACTACCACCGATCTCTTTTGTAAATACGCTGAAAGGATTCAGTTCAAGTCCCTATGTATTGTCCACAAGATTCTTTCTTCCAAGGGCCAACTTATTTTACAATCCATTATTTCTCCCTATCATGCCAGCAGAGCCTTGCGATCGGGAAAGAAACGCATGGCAGTAGTCCTTAAAATATACAGGTCTAGGAGTGGGGGAAGGCGCTTCTCCTACATTACCTCTAAGAGCTGGAACTCTCTTCCAAACTACATTCGCCTTGAGGACTATATGTCCTTGCATAGACAGCTTAAAAGGTTCCTCTTCCCGGCCGCTTCATGCTTGTCCTTTGTGTGGGTTCTATTCCTAGCGCTGGGAGGTCTTCAGGAGCCTTGCGGTCTACAAATGCCATTTCATTCATTCATTCATACTGCTCGATACTCCTTCTTACCTTTCCCCCCTAGGGACTTGGACATGTGCTCTTTCATTAACGAAGGGTCCAAGCCTAGGATGGACTATCTTGTTGTCCCCAAAATCTGGGGACAGCAAGATTTGTCACCCTCCACATGTGAGACCAGTGGCGTTGCAAAGGTACCGCACTTCCAGACACAAGCAAGGAAAAACTTAGGTGAAGCTTTTGTATCCAACTGAATATCCAATAAAATTTATATACGTATTTTTTACAGTTTTATATAGCCCAAACTTGACCCGAAGGTATTGGAGCACTTTACATGAGCACCAGTAACTACGCAAGGACACGTTTATTTTTGGTAGGCATAGGGAGATTGGTGGCTTTATTTATGCAGGCCTACGTCACTTTTGCGCAACTGTTGTGTCACTTTTAGTGACACAGCAGTGGCGTAAATAATACGCCATGATGCGTCATATTTACAAAGTGACACATCTAAGCAGATGCCTCACTTTGTAAACTCCTGCGCTTCATTATACCTGCATCATTCGCAAGAAAGGGTCGCAGGTGTGGTGCAGTAAAATCTGTGATATTTCGCTGCACCACTTCTAGGACGCCAATGCGACAAAACCTACGCCTGCCTCATGGCAGGTGTAAGGGTGACGCAAGCCCTTTCACATGGGCCTTGCCCCATGTGAAAGGAACATTGCTGGGGTTGCGTCACGCTTCCGCCACAACTCCAGCAATGCGCCTCTTTTGCACTGACAGATCCGTCAGTAATACTGACGTATCTGCCATTCCGTGCGACATGTTGAGTCATACAGTAAATAAGACATATCATCCGTGTCGCAAGGAGGGCGCACTGTGTAGTGGCACATTGCTGCTTTCACGCAGCGATGCAACACTACTCATAAATGAGGCCCTAAGTGATTTGCCCAGAATCACGGGATGTTGAGCCGACACCGAGACTGGAACCTGGTTCCCCAGCTCCAAGGTCCGCAGCTTTGGCCGTTAAGCCACATCTTCTTATTACATTAATTTCCACTGGTCAGAGCTGGGCAACAATTATCACACCCCAGCTAAATATGCCTGCTGTGGACTTCAACAGCTGCCTGGCAACACATGGGGAAACATGGCAGGCAATCATATATATTTTTAAATAAACAGTTGAAAAGTCTTTAAACAAATTCCTCCCCGCAATGTTTGACCACACAGAGGTTTAGTCCAGGCCAGGACCAAATGCAAAGGCTAATGTAACACCATTTCTAAAGATAGCTCTTCCACATCCTCAAAGCTGGTTTGAAATTCACAGCAAGGTCCCCTGGGTGGTAGGTAGGAGAGCTCATTAGCATAGCCCGACGGATCTTTCCTCTAAAGAGCTGCCATCATGCAGTCTGTTTTCTTCTAATTACAGGTTGCGTGCGGTGCCAACATCCACAAGGTCGCGCAGTGCAAGGGCATGGAATACTGAAAATATTGTCATCGGTTCTAAACGGGGCTTTATTGAAGATGAGCCAACGTCATTACGCTGCCAGCTCACCGCTGATAACGCACACACATATTTTAATATGTTGTTCATAAGAATTCCACTAAGTCATCACAGAGGCCTGTGCTTTGTTTTCGCAGTCAGCCTCCTGGAGCAAAAAAAATGCACTGACCTTGGCTTAAGGTGAACCAAAAGAAGATTTGATTTCTTTATAGCGCTTCTATGTAGAACTTTCATAGCGCTTGTCACAAGACATTCACAGTTAGCAGACATAGAGTCACCTTGCATAGAAACATCATTTTTATTATATTGTCCTCTCTCACAGAGTAAAATAATTTGTAGTAAACATGCAAAGTTGATTTGAGCGGAAAACAATCCCTACCTCCTCATAGTTTTTGTGATAAAATGAAGGACTCTTTTATTTTGCACACCCCACATATATTAAAAAGCTGTTTTTCAGTTTTGCATTTATTCGGTATCCACACTACAGGCCTTTGGAGGCACCAACTTACATTCAGAAACAGTCCTATATAATATTATTGTCTAATATAAATATACAAACTAAGTATAAAACATGGGATTCTGCAATCCCTGGATAAAAACCCATCTCTAATTTCTTTATAATAGGCGAGGTGATTCGTGACGTACCCAGTCACCAATTATGACGTCAGAACTCAACTTTAACAACCTATTATCTTATTAGTTCAGTCCACATTGCGCACACTGAGCCAACAGCTGAGGGGAAAGGTAGGTCATGTCCAGGAGCATGATTAAAGCAGCTGTTTATAGAACAGAAAACAAAACCTGGCTTCTCTTTCTTCTACTCTTTTTCTAGCTGTACAGTGACAACTAGAAAGGAGCTATTTAGAGCAACGTGTTCATTTTTTGCACTCCTTAGGTAACTATAGGACAGTTGGAATATCTCTGCAGGTTTCTTCATATTCCGAACTACTGCACCTTTAAGAATAAAATAAAAGGATTCTAATATCTTCTTGCATCAAATATCTGACAGCTTTTTTGATGTGTTTAATTTTACACTAGATATTTTACTTTTAGTCTTCATGTTTTCAAACATTCTCTCTCTTTTATATGAAAGAGCTACGTACCAAGAACTTAAGTGGTTTGTGGAAAAGGTGATGGCTTGACTGTGTATTATAAGGAATAAAGTAACCTCTGCCGTACATTATAAGGATAGTCCAAATCACTAAGGAGTGCCATAAACTTATATAGAAACTTATCCTTTGGCTTTGTTCCCATATCTGGCCATGTAATTCCTCTGTGACTTGCAATATTCGTAGAATGTACGGCAGGTGATACTGTATACCACATATCTCCCTAGAAGGCTATGCAGCATTCACAATATCAGACCTTATAATGAGAAATGCTACCTGTTTTGGAAATTTTGCGCTAAGTGCACCATAGAGAAAACATTTTGCTCACACCTTGGAGTAGTTCTTATTTTTTTACGGCAGGTATTAGCTACTTGCCTGGCTGGTAATAGGGCAATATTATTAAGCATTTTGCTCCTGCATTTTTTTAAAGACTCTTTCGATCACATTTTGTGTTTTTGGAGAGGTTGTATGTTGGGATATCAACAACAAAAATATTAATTGATATGAACATGCAGCCTAAATATTGTTTACACAAATATTGAATCACTGGGAGTAGATTTTATATTATTAACTACAACAGGGCAATATTTTTGTAGAGTATATTAGGGAGTCAATATTTTTGTTAGACACAATTTACCCCACACTATTCCGGCACCATACATGGGTGAGTAATGGAAATTTGGCAGGTTGAGATGACTGCTGTATTATAACATTGCCTCTTCATCGATGTTTGCACCATGTGTGCCATATTGAACAGATTTTGCTTATGTGAAGTTCAGCATCACTTCAGGAGGTCGCGGGGAGTTTTGAGAAGGATGATTGCTTGCTGGTTTTTAAGGCTGTGACAGACAGAAGGTGGTTTTGTGCTTCAGGTATTGTTTCATTGATATTTGGCCACACTATTTTTCACCTGGGAAGTGTTACTAATGGAGAAAACAGTTCCAGTGTGGAGGCAGGGATTGCCTTAGGGTGGAGGTAAATATCACAAGTGGTAGCAGGCTAGATGTCTGACATAATATTGGAACAACATATATCGTGGCAATCAAATATCGAGGCAAAAACATTGATAACAAAACTCTACCTATGCTTATAATGGTAAGGACAAAAATACTGGAACAAAACTATTGTTGACACTGATATTGGTAAAATAAGACTAAAATATTAAGTCCCCATAATATATATAGTAGAAAGTATTACATCTAAAATATTTAAAAATATGACATTAATATAAAGTAAAATAAGGAATATTAAATATTTATAAGTGTATACATATATATTCATATAAAAAACACACATATATATGTTTATACATACATATATCTATATATAATGTAACACTATTGATAAAGATATGCATTTTAATCTAAATTAATTTTTTGTAATTATTGTTTTTAATTCACTATTATAAAATCGCATACATCTATATGCATAAATCTGTATATATATACATTTGTATATTTAAATAAAATATAGAAATATTCAAAGACAATTACATAACATTAAACTAAATTAACATATTATTTGAATAAGAAAAACTAAAACATGTTTTGTTTTATTACAAATATTACAACAATTAAAAAATATATCAATTTATATACAAATAATATAAGATAAACAAACAAACAAATATTACTGATGAATATAATTTGACAATTTTACAAATAATTGTTTAAATCAGAAAATAAAAGAGACACAATTCCCACTCCAGTCTGTGCAACAGTAGGGTAAGTGTTGAACTTCGGAGGGGTTAAATTGACTATTCCCACTCCAGTATGTGCAACAGTATGGAAAGCGTTGGACTTTGGAGAGGTAAAATAAACTATTCCAACTCCAGTCTTTGCAACAGTAGGGAAAGTGTTGGACTTCGAGTGGTTAAATTTACTATTCCAGCTCCAGTCTGTGAAACAGTAGAAAAAGTGTTGGACTTTGCTGGGGTCAAATTTACTATTCCTACTCCAATTTGTGCAACAGTAGAAAAAGTGCAGGACTTCGGAGGGGTTAACTTTACCATTCCCACTCCAGTCTGTGCAACAGTAGGGAAACCGTTGGACTTTGGAGGGCTACAATTTACTATTCACACCACAGTCTGTGCAACAGGAGGAAAAGCTTTGGACTTCGGAGAAGTAACATTTACTATTCCAACTCCAGTCTGTATAACAGTAGGGAAAGCATTGGACTTCAGAGGGGTTACATTTACTAATTCTAAACCCCTATGTACAACAGTAGGAAAAGCATTGGTATTCAGGGGGGTAACATTTACTCTTCTGACTCCAGACCTGTGCAACAGCAGGGAAAGCATTGGACTTTGTAGGGGTAAAGTTCACCATTCCAACTCCAGTCTGTGCAACAGTAGGGAAAGCGTTGGACTTCAGATCGGTTGAATTACCTATTGCCGCTCCAGTCTGAGCAACAGTAGGGAAAGCGTTGGACTTTGTAGGGGTAAAATGTACTATCCCCACTCTAGTCTGTGAAGCAGAAGTGAACACGCTAGACTTAGGAGAGGTAACATTTACTATCCCCACTCCAGTCGGTGCAGCAGTAGGTAAAGTACTTCACTTCAAACACAGGTCATATTTTCATGACTTTTACTTAACCGGAAATATAAAAGTTTTCCTACAAAATTATACATTTAAAATGAAAAAAACAATTAAACAATTTACACAATTATTAAAAATGTTAATAAATAATTTTGTCTTCAGTTTTTTTATTAATTTGTTTTGTATTTAAGTTTTCACACTGTACTCCCACAAACCTAGCAGCCCACACTTAGAATATCACTAAAATAAAGTGTAACAAAAAGTAACATATGTAATAATCAAATAAATAATTGTCAATAAATGAATAATTAGTTGTTAATTTTTACCTAGGTAACTTCCTACCCTATGCCCCTACAATACAACAGCCCACCCCTAATACATAATTTAAAAAATATAATTATTGAACAATTTACACAATTAATAATCAATTAAATAATTGATAATGAATTAACTGTTCATTTATTATTACATAGTTTCCTATCCTATACCCCTACAAACTCAACAACCCACACCTAAAATATAATAATTTCATAATTTAGATAAATAACAATCAATGAACTTATTAATAATAATTCATTATTAAACAATTAACTTTCCACCCTATACCCCTACACACCCAACAACCTGCACCTCAAATATTACAGACAAAAGTATTTATTACACAATTTATGTAATTAACAATCAATGAAATAATTATTTAATTAAAAAATTAACTATTATGCATCCAAAATGTAACTGAAAAAAATATTGATTACATTATTTATGTAATTAACAGTCAGTTAAAGAATTAATAATTAATTATTAACTATTACACACCTAAAATATAACGTAAACATATAATTATTGAACAATTTACATAATTAATTATCAATTAAATAATGAATAATGAATTGAAAATTCATTTTAATTAATTATATTTAATTTGCTTCCTACCCTGTACCCCTACAGACCTCACAACCCTCTTCAACACTACAAATTACTATAAAAAGTTAAAGAAAATTGCAAATAATTTAAAATTACGAACTATATTTAAAAATATTGGCAACAATCATACAAACAATATTTAGCAAAAAAATTAATATACGAACTAAAACGCATACAGAAAATTCAACTCTATGGGTGTCATTAGGATGGTGGGCGGACTTTGTCCACCCGCCATCCTGATGGTAAAAGGGACCGTCCACCATATGTGTGGGGGTCCCGTGGGGGAGATTAGGATGCGCCCGCCTTACTGGCGGGTACATCCTTCATTTTTAACATTGCGGCAGGCGGTGCTCTCAGCAGCACCCGACGCAATGCCAAAAATGCATGTCATGCATATGTATGCACAATGTGGCAGGCAACGTGTGGTGCCTGCCATGTTGTGCATGCACATGCAGGGGGGGGTACCATAGGTACCCCCCATGTGCCCCCAACCCCCAACATCCTGGGGGCCCGCAACGGGCCCCCAACCTCGAAAACTGCATGCCTTTCCAATGCGGCAATGCCACCACGCAAAGGCTGCCCCCGTCTGCATCCTGATGTGGATGGCATATTAAACCCTTTTCCGCCCGGTCGACTTGTGGACCAGGCGGAAAAGTGGCAAAGAGTCTTCCCGTCCGCTGCGGTACACCCCGCAATACTAATATGGCTGAGGAAATAGTTGGCGGGCGGACTAGGGTGTAAGTAGGATCACCACCGCCATGCAGGCGGTATCGATCCGCCCTACATCCTAATAGGCCCCTATGTTTTTTACAACTATATCATTAAAAACTGCCCTATTTAAAAATGCCAATATCACATAGTTACTACCTAACCTCCAATTGCAGACATGAATTTTTGGTCAAACAATTCGGAGTTATATGCTGATATTTATGCTTTTTCAGCAGGCATTATCCCGTTGAGCTATCTTATTGGGAATAAATCTTACTTACTGCGTGATAGGAGTTAAAGCCTTGTGCAACTAGTGCCTGAACACACTGAGATGGGTCTTCTATTGGAACCTGGAGAATGCACACACAATTCTAAAGCAGAGATTCATAATTTTCATTCGTTCCAGTTTAAGTTTGACCAGAGCCTTATGGTGTGAGAATTTTTCATTACGGTCTATGTTAATAATGGAATCATGTATTTTTTCAGGCCAATTTATTCCCATAGCTGTCAACAAGAGCAGTGTATGGCTTGACATCTTCATTCCATTTCTGCTTTTTGCCAACATAACTATGCATGCTGAGATATGAAGTCTTGCTTCTTCTATTGTAAACATAGGCTTGCAAATCAAAAACTGCAAAGTGCTGTTGCCTAAAAAGCCTGGCTGAAGGTGTGGGTGTGACATCGCATTGCTCAGGACTCCTGAAAGATACATCACAGAATAAAATAATAAAATTAGGCCTCAGTGAAATTTCAATTATGCCTGAGTAATTAGAGTCATTTCAGTCATTCAATGTTACTCTATGACACTGAATTACTGATAATATCACAATTAATCCAGCTCATGTAATTAGGAGTAATTTGGGGGGAAAATCCTACAGCGACTGCGGATTTAGCAAGCATGATAGGCCACTCACACTCGCTATTGGTGTTCTGCTGTATTAAGCTCTATTTTGTAGTGTAAACTCATCCCTGTGCCCATTTTGGACTCACGGGTACATTTTGCTCTAAGAAAAAAAATAGCGCTAAATGCTGGGAGAAAGTTTGGGGAATATCCTACCTTAAGACCACATTTACCGAGTGTGAGCGGCTGCTCACACTTGTTATTTGTGTCCTGTTCAATTCCTTAGTGCAAACGCATTCTTGTGCCATTTTGGATGTACGGGGGCATTTTAGTACTAAGAAATAGTGCTAAACACAAAATGACTCTTCTCACATAATTATGCATAATCTTTCTGAATTCTTATGCGATTACATGTGATTAAGTTACACTGAAGTATGCGAGTTATGCTCGCCCCTAAATAAAAGCTGTCATCTTTATTCTAGCAGCACATGGACTCTGAATGCTCATTTAGTAAACATAGTAAGTAAAAAGTGCTTAAAAATGTAAAATTCTTTTGGGTCAGATTTAGAGAGCTGAATAAGCAGTGTCAGAGATGCTCAACTGGCAGCATCAAAATTCAATTATATATCAATTACATGAAAACATCTACCTACGACATGATACCGGGGAAAAGTTAGGACAGCTGGCCTCCCTTATGCCTTCCATCAGAAGATGCTGCACGCGACCACGTTATGCCTTTTCTTTTTTTCTTTTGCAGTTTTATGTAGAGCAATTTCGACTCAAAGGTATTGGAGTGCTTTACATGAACCCCAGACACATTGCACAAGGTAACATTCATGTTTTTATTCTCGGGGAGATTAAGGAATTTGAACAGAATCGCAAGATGTTAAACCGATGACGAAACTCAAATCTGGTTCCCCAGTTACAAAGTGAGCAGCCCTAGTTGCAACACAACACCTTCTCACCTACCTTTGCCTGGAGATGAACTCACTCCCTTACTTTCTCACTCATCCCCCTACCGCAGAGAGTGTTTCAATTTTCATCACCATTTTGCATTAAGACAATGCCCCAGTTAAGACAGTGACCCCCATTCAGGCAGTGCCACTTTAACAATAATCCACAACACTCAACTCAGCTACGACTAAGCTCATCAGAGCCCCAGATCAGCAAAATCCCCCAGGAAAGACGGTGTATTTCGGGTATTTACTAACCCCAGTTCAGAATGTGCCACCTTGGTGACGCTTGCCCCAGTTCAGAAAGTGCACCATCAGTTCAGGTTGTCCCTGCCACCCACCTGATTAAGTACATGTATACCTTAGTTCACCTTTCATCCATCTGTCCTTCAACTCCATCCTTCTCTGCCTTTCTTTTTTCCCTTTCTCCCTCCTTGCCTCTTTTTTCTGTCCCTTCCTTTCTCCCTCCTTGTTCCCCTCCCTCCATTCTTCACTTCCATTTCCTAGACCCTCTCTCCTTTCCCTCTATTCCCCATTGGCCCTTCCTTTTAGTTTTTGTCTTTTTCATATGACCATGGATGTTGACATGTCGACAGGTGGTCATATATCAAGACGTCACAGAGGCTGGTTTAGCTCCCCACATTTGTCAGTGTTTACTCGAACGTGGTTTTACGTCTGTGCGCGAGCACAAAAGATGAAGGGGCCGCCATCTTAACTTGCAAGACGGTAGCGCAGGGCGAGAAGAAACAATATCAGAGTCAAGCCTTGTAGGTGCTTCCTTTGAAGCGCGCTCTGTGTCTTTGAACATGTGATGCATCAAAGTTGAAAGTTCCAGTGGGAATAGAGGTGACTTTGTGTGTGTGCATTCATGCAGCCCCTGAATGTCAACGTGAACTACCCTGCTTCGTCTGTGGTGCTTAAGAATGAATGGGCAAGTTAACTGTGACCTGGTTACTCAAGTGTACCTCGATTAGTCCGACCTGTTGCAGATACAAATCTGAATCTGTGTCCAGGTGTGCGCGGGTTCTCCTTTCAGAGCTGCACTCGATGAGTTTATCAGTTTACCTTTCGCATCCCAGCGCCAAGTACTTACCCCACATGCATCAACCTATTTAGGAAGTGCAAACGGTGCGAATCGGTAAAATCGTCCGTTTGCACTTCCTAAATAAGTTTTTGGGATGCATCATGCATTTTTGTGAAATTCACTATTTTTAGAGATTTCCAAAAATGCGATTGCTTTTAAGGAATCGCAAATTTGCGATTCCTTAAAAGCAATGCATGATTGTTTTTCTAATTGCGAATTAGCAATTAGGAGGTGCAAATTACCACGAGGTTGAACCTCGTGGTAATTTGCGAAAAGTTTTGAAAAAGCTCAAAAATGCATTTTTTAAACGTTCATGTTTCAGACACATATGTCCTTAGGACATGTGTGTGTGAAACATGCACTTCAAATTACATTTCTGGGGTGCAGGGGGGGTCCTTTGGACCCCCCTCTGCACCCTTGGAATGCATTAACAAATTGCGATTTTCAAAAAGAAAATCGCAATTTGTTAAAGCCTTCCCATTGATCCCTATGGGCCTTTTGGCCCATAGGAATCAATGGGAACTGCGAATTCGCACTTTGGAATTAGCATAATATTTGCGATTCGGTAAAAATTGCGATTTTTACCGAATCGCAAATAATTTGCGAAAATATACATGCATCCCATTTTGCGAATTCCAAATTGCGATTCCCTATTTTTCGCAATTTGGAATTCACATAAGGCCGGGATGATGCATGTGGCCGTTAGAGCACAAAGTGTAGACAGGCAATATATTTCCCTCTGTTTCACTAGAAATGTTTCTATTTCAAGGATTAGATTCAGAGCGATTCGTTCTTTGTGGTGTGTTTTGCCCGAGCATTAATACCAGAAGGATTACACAGGAAAAAGTATTTCTAAGAGCTCTCGAATTTAAAGGAAATGTAACATTTATTTCAAACCAATAAATAATATGTACCCTACTGATATTGAAAGTAATAAACTGAATTGGTAACATAATTGATTTACTTCAGTGTGCTCTCAGACTAGAAGTTTAAGGAAAAGGATGCATAATAAAGTAAAGAGATAGGCCGTGGATCACCCACTTTGGTCAAGTAGGGAATCTGGGATTTGAGACTAACATCCACATGCATTATTGTTACATTTTGCGATTTCTTAATTGCGAAAATTAAGCAATTGCAATTAAGAAATCGCAAAATGCTATGCATTAAAAAATCGCAATCTTTTTTGCAATTCCTTAATTTTCCTTAATTGCAATTCACAATTTGCGAATCGCAATTAAGGAATCCCTTCCCATTGATTCCTATGGCCTAGGCCCATAGGAATGAATGGGAAGCCATTCTCATTTTGCGATTCGCAATTAAGGAATCACAAAATGAGAATGCTATTTCAAGGGTGCAGGGGGGGTCCCAAGGACCACCCCCTGCACCCCTGAAATTTAACTTTAAGAACATTTTTCACACACACATGCCCCAAGGGCATGTGTGTGTAAAATGAAACTTTTAAAAATGCACTTTTGTGCATTTTTGTAAGTTTTAGAAAATTACCATGAAGTTCAACTTCATGGTAATTTACCTCTTCCTATTTGCGAATTCGCAAAAAAAAAATATTCATGCATTGCATTTAAGAAATCACAAATTGTGATTTCTTAAATGCAATCGCAATTTAAGAAATCTCAACATAATTGCGATTCCTTAAATTGCGAAAAAAAATAAAAAAACATGATGCATCCCAAAAAAGGAATTTGCATTCGCAAACGGCCGAATTTTGCGATTCGCACCGTTTGCGAATGCAATTTACCTTGATGCATGTGGGCATAAGAGCCTTAGTATGACTTTGACGGTCTTAGAGCAGTGTCGCCACGCTGCCGGTCCACTGTGAGACTGCCAGAGCCATTCAAGACTGCCCATCAGAGTACGACTTATTTTTACTCTGGCGGGCTGTTCTTTGGCGGTCCCACTACAGTGCCTCTGAAAAAGGTGCCCATATGGGGGTGTAAAAGGCAGTTCCTGCAGGGCATGGACTGTCAAGTCCATGCCCTGCAGGAACTGGGGGTGCATACACCCAGGCTGGCACAACATTTACCCCCCTGCGTGCAACCCATAGCACAGAGGCACAAAGGGGCCTTGCAGGATCCCCGTTGCTTCCTCATCACCATGAAATTTGTGGCTGTGAGGAAACTCGTAATATGCTTGGCAGGCAGCAGTGACTCCACCAAGCATACTGCGGCCTCAAGACCACTGTGCCACTGTCAGGGATCTCATTGTGGTGGTCCCAGAGCAGCCCAACTGCTCTGGTCATAATACGGCGGGCAGAAGACCGTGACTGCAGTGCCCCGCGAGTCTGGCAGTCAGTTGAACACCAGACTTTTAATAAGGCCCTAGGACTGCATATTGTGCAGTTTAGAGACTGTTGGCTTACTTCTCTGTTCTATTTAATCTGTTCTATTTAACTTGTGTTTGACACCAAAGGCCAGTGCTATATTCAATTATTGCTATTCAATTAGTGTTCAATAAGTCAAGCTGACACAGTTGATAGTTATAGTTATGACCTATTATCCATAGGAAATCCGCACCATTCTATTGACAATAACTTTGGCGCCAATTGATGAATCTGTGCAAAAGTTTCCAAACTTTTGGCCAGCTCAGTCAAGTGGGGGCCGAGAAAAAAGGGGGGTCCCAAAACGTGTTTTCCCGATGCAATTTCCCATAGGACCTTTAGCCTTGGCTGCAGCGGAATGGCTGAACGGAATTACACCAAATTTGGCAGAGAGGTAGTCCTCGGTTCAGACTTGTGCCTTTCGCTTATCTGGTGTCAAGCTGTTCAGTAGTTTTTGAGAAAATTACAGTTAAAGTCATTTATATATCTATGGGCGCGGTGGATCCGGAGTAGTACCCTACGCACAGCCTACAAGCACCCTGCCATGCACAAGCGGAATGCTCATTGGCTGACAACTGTCAAAATAAGGAAGTGTAGGCAGCCAACCTGTGCCTCGGTAGAACCGAGGCACATGAAAACAAAAACAAATGCCGCAAAAAACGCAAAAAGGGGGCAGGGTAGACACACCCTGACCCCCTAGGCCTGCTCAGGGGGTCCCACAAAGACCTCCAGGGCCACAAAAAAACATTTTTTTTTTAAATCGCGGGATTTGCGTAGGATCCGCAAATCCTAGCGATATTGAAAAAAAAAACGCGGTCTCCCATGGAAAATATGTAAATTTGCCCCCGAAAAAAAAGTGTGGGGGTCCCAATCCCCCCACACTGTCCTGGGGACCGCCACCCCCGGGGCTCTAATTTAATATACGAGGGGATGTGCGGTTTAAGTTGGGGAATTAATTCCTTGTCAATACTGAGGGTCCCTGGGGGCCAACTAGCCCACCAGCTACCTCCAGTAAGCGCCACAGATCTGCGTTGCAGAGTGTTGTAAAAAGAGGCGTGGTGTCTGAACACCTCTCTGCAACGCTGCCTTCTGGCACATACTGGAGGTATCTGGTGGACTAGTTTTCCCCCAGGGGACCTCAGGATTCAAGGGCACTTAATCACACAACTTAAAACGCGCCACAGGGCGTGTTTGCACACATGTCACTTCAGGGCCCGCCCCCTTCCTTCAGCATTGTACAAATATTCCTCTAAAATCAGCTGAACTATGAATTCCGATTTACTCACCTGTTATCAGGAGAGACCCCAGTGCGGCATCTTTTAGCCCAGCACTGACCCTGAATAGTAATTCTAAGCGTACTTACAGTAACTTGTATTTCCTTCCATAGGAAACCATTGTGTGGTTGTCAGCAGAAAAGTTTCCAAGTGTTAATTTTCGAAACCTAGAAATATTCCTTTAAATCAGCCGAACTACAAATTCCGATTTATTCACCTGCTTTCAGGAGTGCCCTCAGTGCTGCTTCTTTTACCCCAGCACTAACCCTGAAAAGTAATTCTAACCATACTTACCAGTAACTTGTATTTCCTTCCATAAAAATCCATTGTCTGGTTTTCAGCAGAAAAGTTTCAAAGTGTCTATTTTCACAAACTACAAATATTCCTAAAAAACGCCTGTATGTCTTAAACGCATTCTTTAGACTGAATTTCCTTCCATAGGGTAACAATGAGTGGTTTTACTCCCCTGTTATCAGGAGTGACCTCAGTGCTGCTTCTTTGAGCTGAGTACTGATCCTGAAAAGTAATTCTAACCGTTCTTACCAGTAACTTGTATTTCCTTCCATAGGAATCCATTGTCTGGTTTTCACCAGGAAAGTTTCTAAGTGTCTTTTTTCACAAACTAAAAATATTCCTTAAAAATTGCCTGTATGACTTAAATACATTCTATCAACTGTTTACAGGGGATGAACCTGTGCTGGATCCAGGAGCCACCACTGAGTAAGAAAAAGTAACATTAACACTACTTACCTACTAAGTGAATTTCCTCCCATAGGATAACATTGGTGAATCTATGTGAAAAAGTTTCAAAGTGTCAACTTTTAAAATACAATAATATTCCTTAAAAATCACTACTGTAACCAAAATTCTTTTACTCAACTGTTTACAGGAGATGTCCCAGGACTGAATCTAGGATCCAGTCCTGTGGTTAGAAAAGTAATCCAAAAAATAACTAATTGCATTTAACTAGAAATTCACATTGACCTCAATGTTGCATTGTGTCTGAAATTGTGTTGCGCATTACTGTTCGTCCCTTTGAAATTGTAACTACTGGACTTAGAAGACTATTGCCTATTTACATCATGGGGTGTACGAACCGTATCCCATGATCATATATGTAGGAACCATACCCCAACGATCATGGGGTGTACGAACCGTAACCCATGATCGTATGTGTACGAACTGTACCCTTACAATCATGGGGTGTATGAACTGTACCCCATGATCATAGGTGTACGAACCGTACCCCTACGATCATGGGGTGTATGAACTGTACCCTATGTGATTGTGTGGCTCTCCATACGAATTGCTCATACGTGACCTTTACTGTACGAATCGGGTACTCATTCCCCGGTCCGGATCGTACTTGTCGGGTCGTACGGCATGTTTACGATTCGTACGGTTCAATTTCAGGGTCCGTATCGTACGGATTTTCCATTGCTTTTCGTACGGTTCGCAACGATACAGACATATTTTTTTACTACAGATCGTACTACGCGATTCGGACGGATTTGTACGATTTGTACGGAAACGGCTACGAATTTGAATCGGCGTACGGATTTGTTTCCCGAATCGCAATCGACCCCTTAGTGTGTTATAAAATCACTATTACAAGTATACAGTTATCCTTACATCACTCATGCAATCACTGAGTCTTATGTACACTTATCTACATACAACAATTGTCACATACACTGCCTTTTATATTTTTAGTTTGTTGGACATATATCATTGAGAAATATATTTACTCATCACCATACCCATAAAGAGATTCACTCACCCAAACAACTGTTTCCACATATTGAGGGTCATTAGGATGACAGGCGGACATCCTACCGGTAAAAGGGACCGCCACAGCATTAGGATGCGCCCACCACAGTGGCGGGCGCATCCTGCATTCCTACCATTGTGGCGGGCGGTGCACTCAGCATCGCTCACCACAATGGCAGGAAGGCATGCTGTGCATGGAACTGCTGGGGGGGTACCATAGGTACCCCCATGTGCACCCCCCAAACCCCCGGAGTCCATGGGGGCCCGCATCGGGCCCCCAAAGCAGACTCCGCATGCCTTTCCGTGGCGGCATTGCCACCACGGAAAGGCATCTGAAAAAGCCAATTGTAATATGACTGGTGGTGTCTGACAGACACCACCACCATATAAACCCTTTTCCGCCCCCGTCGCAAGGCGACCGGGGCAGAAAAGCGGCGGACGGTCTTTCCATCCGCCGCGGACCCCCTCAGCCATGCTAATATGGCGAGGGGTCATTCCGGCTAGGATGGTAGGCGGATCGCCCCTACCAGGCCGGCGGTGGCTACCACCGGCCTGGCGTGGGCGATGATCCGTCCACCATCCTAATGGGGGCCTTAGTCTTAACCTCATATACCTACTAAATCAACTATTTACACATCTTACAACAGTCACAAACGTCCCACCCAACCACACACACATTCATTCACTATCCCAAATAAATACTCACTTAACTAAGTAATAGCTAATGTAGACTTTCACATAGCTAGTAACCAACTTATGTAGTAGTTTACACAACAAGAGATAGAGGGATACAGGTATTCACACATTTTAATCCCTATCCCAAATATTTAGTGAGACACTTTACATTTGTCACTTAGACAGTGAATCACATTGCTACAAAATCCTCCATTCAGACACTTATACATCCACTTAGTCTTCAAGGCAGATTGCTGTATATATATATATATATATATATATATATATATATATATATATATATATATATATATATATATGTATGTATGTATGTATGTATGTATGTATGTATATATATATATATATATATATATATATATATATATATATATATATATATATATATATATATATATATATATATATATATATACATGTATATTAGAAAGCTTAAGCTCAAAAAATTCTTTGATATTAAGCAGGGTCTGAGTAATAAAACATCACAAGGAGTTGGAGCTGCCACAAGTATTCTTCCCAATGTGCCCACACTTCCGGCAAGTGATACCAAAACGGTATTGACAGTTCTTTTTTTTTTTTTTTTTTTTTTGGTGTAAGACATTTATTTGTTACAAAGGAGAAGGAAGATGTACACTGCGTCACGCCAACAACCCGGAGGCAGGCCGCTATCAGGAAGTTCATACAGAGATCACTGAGAGACAGACCGGGGTCCTTCACCCAGCCGGGTAAAACATACAGATGGAATCATGAGGCACAATAGAATTTTAAGCATACGCAGTACAACTTCAGCAATTAAATGGTCTTACTTTTCTCATAGTGCTGTCGACACTTGACAGATATTGGAGATCAACGAGGTTGCCCCTAAGTAAGGAGCGGTTAATCCCCCGTCACAGCAGTTCGGTAAAAGGATGCGTCTGTCAGCACCATTTTTCTCCCAACAAACCCCCCCAGCAAGGCAAACCAAACACTACAAACAGAGGTGCAAGTACATGGACAAACCATCCACACAACACGACAGCCTACAACAAGGTCATATGGGCCAGCCTCAGGTCCTGCAGGTAGTGGGCTAGCCACATTCAGGGCGAGAATGTAAGGATACCTGGTCCGGTTGTGTATAGACTAGGGGAGTATGGGCGATGCGGGGGGGAGGGGGTCAGGGACAGAGGCTAGAACACAAGACTGCTAGTTGGGCGCAGGGTGGCCAGGGACTCGATTCGGGTCAGCGTGGGCAGCAGTCGCATAGCGTGCGTCCGGGGTATTGACAGTTCTTAATCTTTTGTCGGTTGATGCACCAGTGAATGATCTTGCATCTACACAGGATGAGTTAAGAGCAGCATCCATTTCCCAAATAGGAGCTAACATCAGCCCCTTTAAACCGGCGTCAAAATTCAATCCTACCATGCCCAGAGACTCTATAGATGTCTTCCAGGACGTGGTAGTGGAAGACTTGAAGCATCTGCATCATCAGATCAAACATAAAAAGCGGTACAAAAGCAAACAGGAAACTGATTATCATTCGTTGGTCAAAAGACTGGGGAACGATCACAAAATCATTGTAACCACTGCTGACAAGGGGGGCAATGTGGTTATTTGGCCCCAGGATGCCTACATCGAGGAAGCCAAAAGACAGCTAAATGACAATGCATGCTACTCCATTACTAATATGAGACACTTTGAAGCCTCTAAGGATGTACTAAAGAAACTGTTATTCAAGTACAAAAGGGAGGGCATGATTTCCTTGCAGGAATTTGAATTCCTCCATGTTGAATTTCCTGTTTTGCCTAAACTTTATTTACTCCCTAAGATCCACAAGTTGACAAGACCGGTACCTGGTCGACCGATTATTTCGGCAATTGCGGGTGTGGCAGAGCATGTCAGAGAATACATAGACTACTTCCTGCAAGATCTAGTCCAGGACCTACCTACATATGTGAGAGACACAGGTGATTTTCTTGCCAAGATACAAAATACCCCGTGGAATAATGGAATGCTCATGATTACTTTGGACATTGAATCGCTCTACACGAGCATAGAGCACAGGTCTGGCTTGAAGGCATTGGACTTCTTTCTTGGTAAAAGGCCCATGAACTGTTACCAACACAACAACTACTAATTGAGCTAACGTCTTGGTGTCTTAATAACAATTTCTTTCTATTTGGGAGTGATTTGTATTTGCAGAAGCGTGGAGTTGCCATGGGGGCCTGTTTCTCTCCCAGCTACGCGTGTTTACACGTGGGCTGGTGGGAGGAGCAGGTCCTCAGGCGGCAACACGCTAAAGTTTTTTCTGATCATGTTTTGCTTTGGCTTCGTTATATTGATGATGTTTTTTTGTTATGGCAGGGGGACCGTGACAGTGCAGAAATGTTTATTAATTCCATAAATATCAACAATAAAAATCTAAAATTCACGAGCTCTATCAGTGACTGTGAGGCTGACTTTTTAGATGTGAGAGTCTTCAATCACAATGGCCAGCTAGCCACAAAACTACACCGGTAAAGCACTGCTGGCAACAGCATCCTTCATGCCAGCAGTGCGCATCCACGGCATGTGGTTGACAATATTCCTTTGGGCGAGCTCCTAAGAATTAAGAGAATCTGCAGCACAGAGTCTGATTTTAAAATCTGTACTGATGAAGCACTGGACAGGTTTCGGGAAAGAGGTTATCGCGAATCAGTGTTAAAAACAGCAGTGGAAAAAACCAAATGTAGATCCCGTGCCTCTTTAATGGAGACAAAAATCACTGGTGAGCTATCGAAAACAATGGATGACAACACCACGACCCCTAGGTTCATAACCTCTTACAGTAGACAGGCCAGACAAATAAGATCCATCGTAACCAAGAGATGGCCAGTCCTTAAAACTGATCCAGTACTTAAACCCCGACTTGCAGAAGCGCCTGTTGTTACCTTTAGGAAGGGCCCCTCACTCAGGTCACACATCTGCCATGACTTTCCTGAACTCAGGAAGAAACAGGAATGGATGAAATCCAGATCAGGTTTTAAACGCTGCACCTCCTGCAGGGCCTGTAAATTTGGCAAAAGTACACGGCAGTATTATATGCCGTTCAGTCCTGACCCAATTCAGATCATGGGTCAATATAATTGCAAAACTGAATTCGCTATCTATGTTCTAACTTGCACATGCGCATTGAGATATGTCGGAAGTACACGACAGCCGGTGCATGTTAGAATTCTTCAGCACTTACGAGCCATCGTAAATAATGACCCAGCTTACCCGGTGGCCAGGCACTTCAAGGCTGTCCACAATAATAATTTGGAGTCCCTGTCCTATTACGTTATCTCTGCAATAGAAAAACCAAGAAGGGGCGGAGATAGGGTTAAGATGCTCAGAAGAATGGAATCGCATTTTATTCTTGAGCTGGATAGCAGATCCCCTAATGGACTTAACAATACGGAGGATCTACATGTGTTTTTGTAATTAAGTCTTGTACTGGCCCGTCCACATAATTGCTTTGGCAACAGAGTCTCGGTGGGCTGCCGCCCATCCCCATATGATCAATTTTAAAATCTCCTTGTTGGGTTTATGCACTTAATTCTTTTTCCTGGGATTGATAATGATTCACGGTGGTTTAATATTATATTATGTTTGTTTAATATTTCTTTTGGGTAATACTAGCTCTTAGAGGACATAGACAATAGGCATTTTTTGTTTTTCCTTAAGATACATTACAAAATCGGATATGCGACATCAGTAGTTCGTGGTTATCTATACTACATAGTCCTTGCCCTATAAATATGCTGCTATGAGTCATATGTTTACAAACAGCGTTGATTTGCACATAATATGAATAGATGCAATATGAGATGTTTACAATACTGCGTACTTTGCACAAACAACTGTTATTATTTTTTATTGCGTCTATATAGATATATTTTAAAATTGCACTATGCACTTTATTGCGCATTTTTGCACTGCAACATCAATTTATATGCTGGGGCATTGACTGTTAATATTTGGTGTAATGCAATATAGGCATTTTATGCATTGATTTCTTTTTCACTACCTTTCATGAACTACACTTTTTAACAATGTCGCACTATTTCTGGATTTTAACCATGAATTGTACCCCATTTCCGATATTTAATCTTGTAAATGTTTGGAAAACAGACTACAATATGGAGTATTGGTAGTTTGTCCTCTCTTTCAATAATCACGTGGTACTAAGCAAAAAAACGAGAGAAAAAAATGCATTTTCACTGTGAAGCACAGGGTATTTAAATGTGGCCATTTCCAACACTGACTGACTGACTGTCAGCTCTTAAATAAACTTGTGCCTGCAATAAGCTGCATTGGATCTGCGTGATTTCCTGGGTCGCAGCGGTTGGAGCCTGGGAGGTTGCATTTGTTGGATATATATATATATATATATATATATATATATATATATATATATATATATATATATATATATATATATATATATATATATATATATATCGCGCTCCCTGTCCCACTGGAAAGTCAGGGCGCTCGCGGGCGGGTGCGGTTTGCGGTAATGGGTACCCGCAATAACACTCAGCTCAGCCTCGGAAATTGTATCATCCAAAGAACCGCACTCGTGGAACCAAAAGGGTTTTGCAGTGCTCACACCAAACGTTTAATCACAGTTGTTAACAGACGCGTTTCAGCATTACGCCTTCCTCAGTGTCAGTTACAATGTGAGGACCTGCCTGGGATATAGCGGCAAAACAATCATCAACATGGAGCCGATCCACGGCTAGATTTGTTTTGTTTCCACATATGGGTAATGTGCGCCTAACTGTGAACTGTATTAACAAGTTCCAAGATGGCGCGCCCGTTACACTGAGGTAGTCCGTCTACCATGTTGATGATTGTTTTGCCGCTATATCCCAGGCAGGTCCTCACATTGTAACTGACACTGAGGAAGGCGTAATGCTGAAAAGCGTCTGTTAACAACTGTGATTAAACGTTTGGTGTGAGCACTGCAAAATCCTTTTGGTTCCACGAGTGCGGTTCTTTGGATGATACAATTTCCGAGGCTGAGCTGAATATATATATATATATATATATATATATATATATATATATATATATATATATATATATATATATATATATATATATATATATATATATATGTATATGTATATATATATATATATATTTATAATACGTATTTAACCACACTTACTGGATGATGTCATCAGTGATGTCCTCAGTGATGTAATTTGAGATGTCATCATGCCATCAGTGATGTCACTGACCATGTCATGAATGATGTTATATGTGACATCATCAGCAGTGGATTGCGGGCGCGCAAGTTATAGTTAGTACAACTAACTATAACATGGGAATTTCAATGGTTTTATACGAGTGAAATGTCTAGCTAACTATAACACCCCTAAAACCTATGTTTTTTTCAGTGAATATATATATGTATATTTTTTTTTTTGCGGATGATATCTTCAGGAGCAGCACAGCGACCACGGCCAGAGTCGAAGGGGCTACAAGCGTAATAGCGTCTACTAGCAATCTGCACATCCTCTTCCAACAGCTAGCAAAAGCGCAAGAGCGAGAAATTCAGAAGTGGTGGGAGGCCACCTCCCTACAGCGCTATGTGGAGTGCAACAGAGTCCCAGGAGGGCTACGTATATTTACAGTTCCCTCATATGAGAACCCAGACACCCAATTAATTAAAGACTGGGCAGAATGCATAGCGGACTCTTCGAAAGGAATGCTACTAATTCTTATAAAATATGCTTGGAGCGACAGAGACAAGGCCCTTGCAGAAATACAGAGAATAGAGGACAGCATCAGAAAAGGACAAAGATATGAAAGCCAGCGAAGATTTGCGAAAAGAAATGCAAAAACGACTAAAGGACTATGAAACTGGAATCAAAAAAAGAAAACAAACGAAATTTCAAAGGGACAAACAGGATAATCTGACAAAGAGAAGGTTTTTTGTACAGTAACTGGGTGCACTGCCTGTTCATGCGCATATAGTACAGGGTGGTACAAATTATTTAGGTGCTATTCGGCGAGTGGACAAACCTTAACCACTCATGTGAGTAAAACTACTGCTAACAATTAAGAGGTTTGCCGAAGCACTCTGGTAAGTAATTACGATTGTACAGTTACAATATAACAACACATTGGAGAACAGCAAAATGACAGAAGTAACCAAAGTTCCACAAGAAGAGTAAATCTTGGATTCTTTTAATGGAGATTACAGCCAGCCGACACGTGTTTCATCGCCTTCGCGACTCCTCAGGATAATCTGTGTGGGCGGATATTAACCTTTGCACGAAAGTTTGATGCCACGAGAAAGAGACTGGCACAAGGCACGCAACAACCTGCCAGCAGGGATACCTCAGAATCGGAGGCTGAAGCCTCAGAGGAGGAAGGCGCGAACAAGGATAAAAGAACAAGTACCGAAAAAACATCTGCGGTTCCTTTTTTAGACGAGTTTCAAGTCTTAAAGGAAACGCGTCAACGGCCCCAAACGAAATCGAAACAACCTCCGACAACAATACAAAAAAGAGGAGGAAACATGGCGTGGCAGGAGGGGCAGGCGTGCAACCAGCCACCCCAATGGTGACCCGGAGCAAAGGCAGGAGAGGAAGATGGTAGGTGAGGAAAATACAATCATAAACCTATCAAACAGAAAGCTCACGACGGACGAAGAAATGGTACTAAAAAGAGGCCTAACTTTTTGCCCCACGGCAAAATTTGACCATGTGGAAACAACAATAGACCTCTTCAAGTTCGTCCGCAAATTAAAGTTCCACCCAGGGTGTTTTTCCTGGCTCACTGTGCTAGAACAAAATAAAATAATCCTGCTTGCAACAAACTTGGAGTGGTGATTTCGGTTGGAGGGAGTGCATCAGTGCATTGTTTAATGCACGGCGAAAAAAAAAATATATATATATGGTTATAAGACTGTATGCGAACTTTTGTTAGAAGCTCACTGGAGTAACACAGAGGTGACTACAGGAACCAGCAGGCTGCAGGAGCAGCCACGCCCACTGGGGGAGGTTCCAAGGTATAATTACCAGCACTCGTACTCTTCCCAAAAATAGCGCCAAACCACATGCCAATGATTAAGGGGAGAACCTGAAACGCGTCTGGCGAGGAGGTTGATGAACTTAAAGCCCGGTTTTGTGATGGAAAGTTTTGCAGCATCTCAAGAATAAATGTGTTTTTAAAACCTACCTGGTGGCTCTTTCATGGGGCAACCTTTCATTTTATGGTTATATATATATATATATATAAAACTCCACGCTGCTGCTCCTTAAAGTACAGCAACCACAGACACCAAAAGGACTTTTAAGCAGCAAGCATTTATTTTGCAAAGACAGGCAAAATATCAACCACTCTACGCGTTTCGGGATCTCTTCCTTGGTCACGAGTTTTCGTGGCTACGTTTCCAATGGGCGACGAGAGTGACCCTGTCCATCTGATGCACTGCAGGAGAATCCTGACACATGTGCCCTCAACCTTGATCCCTTTCATCTACCTGCACAGGTGCTAAGGCGTAGCTGCTAACTGTACAGCAGGTGCAGTGGCACCGGGGCCCTCTCTAAGGTCTTTGAAAAGCCTCCTCAACGCTGACTCTTTTTCCCAGCAAACATGAGCAAACATGAGCACAGAAGCCCATTGTCCTTGCTTACATTTAGGTCAATGACACCCGTGGTCTGCCACTGCACGTTTGCAAGACAGTCTGAATAATTTCAGTGATCTAGTACAAGGCAAGCTTTGGGTCGTATCATGGAGACCTGCTTTTTGCGTTTGAGGAGTCTAAACTCTAAAATTCATACATATTGTTTGCAGTTCTCCGAACTAATGAAGGAAAATTCGGATAGCGTGGTCCTACTGTGTTTGACATGGGTCACAGGTGGAAGGCACATGTATACACCAACATTTTTGCAGTGCAGTGCATTGTAATAATCAAAACAAGTGATAGAAGATGCCACGGTGTGCGTGCCCCATGCATACCTGAGGAGATATTAAAGACATTTACACCAGCCTTTGGCTGGAGCAGGGCTTTAAGTGGGATGAAAAAACTGAGGCGTCTCTCAAAGGGGCATGGCCAATATAATTAAGGGCTTGGCTTAAAAACAGGTAACCTAAAAATCTGTGTTTAGGATAGTGTGCTGCCTGACTTGTATTTTGCTGCTCCTGTCATTGCATCCAGATATATGATACAACAAGTAACATCATACCTACAACAAGTAAGGACTTTTGGCTTTTTCAGGAGTTGTTAGTTGCATAAGATAAATAAGCAGTAACTATGGCTTGTATATAATATTGAAAACGCTTCCACTTAAAGACCTGGTGACACCACAACAATATTGCTGCTCCTGAGATTCAAACAGAGAAGAGAAATCCAGAGAGAAAATGACTCTCTTTAAAGGATTTCCCTTCCCCTACAACGCTCACCTAGCATGATGTCATGCCGTAACTTCTCCACTAGTGAGAAGTGAGCAGTGTGAGCAGCGCACATCAATGTGCCTGCTGTCACTGCATTCCGGAAAAAAACATGGACCACCTGTGCCAGGACACAAAAACAGAGCTCGATAGAGACCCGTTTCGTGGCCTCCTTTAAAAAAATGCTGGTGCTCAGCACCGGTGAGACCTGGCTCACTCAAGGCCCTGGGCTGGAGTAAAAATCCTACAGTTTCCAGGGTATAAATAGGAATAAGAGAAGTTTGCACATGCCCACAAGCGCAAGTTTGTCAAACACTCTTAATGTCCACAGCTAATCATGATTTTGGAACACTAATTTTCTCACCCCTAGAATAGGATAGATAACTTTGGCGACATATGGCGCAGATATTTGGGGTTTTAGAGACGCAAGGGAAATTCAAGTAGCTGAGAATAAGTTCTTAAGAAACCTGTTATCGGTGCCATAATCCACCCCAGCTTATATAATTCATCAGGAGACTGGGACTGGTTTTGTGGAAGACTTAATTGCTATAGCAACTCTCCTGAAATGGATCTCAACCTGGTTAAACCCTGAAGTAGAATTGAACCATGAAGTCATGAGAGATTGTATGGCTCTAGATCAAGTGAATCGTATTCCCTGGTTGAGTTACGTCTATAGGCTGGCAGTGAAATTGGGACGGCCAGAGTTATTTAACTCACCATATAAGTTAGTAAAAGGTGATATGAAATGGACAAAGGAATCTTATTTATTCACGGTTTCTATGGAAAGAGAAGAAAGGGAGTTGGCAAAACCAACTGTACGTGCTCACCAATTGTTAAAAACATCCTGTGCAATTGAACAGTATCTGAATGCAGTATCCAATCCTAACCACCGCTTTCTCCTGGTAAGATTTAGGTTGAATCAGCTACATTTTCTTCTTGCTGATCCCCCGGGATGGAGGAGGGTGGAGGATTTGGGTGTATGTTCATATGATGACTTTTCCACCCAGGACACATTGCACTTTATCTTCTTTTGTGAACATTTTTTGCCAATCTTAAAAGATAAAGGTTTTCTACAAGTTAAACCAGCACTTTTGTATTTACAGCTGCTATCCAATCTTTGGGAGACTTTAGAAGAGGAGAACATCATTGGGGACAAAAGCAATCAAATCATAGCCCATTTAAAGCACCCTCGACTTTCGTTCCTATAATGCCAAGGGATGCGGTAGATGTATGATAGAGTGGTTGACGAACTGAAAAGCCTCTATAAAAGAACTAATTCATCTAAATCCAAGCAATCGGATTTCAACAGACGATATTTCCAATTAATGAATAAACTAAAAAAGAACGACACAGTGGTAATCAACAAAGCGGACAAAGGGGGCAACATTGTCCTGTGGGACAAACACTTGTATAGAGCTGAGGCAAATAGACATTTGGAAGATGAAAATTGTTATGAATTATCTAATGGTACAGAGGTCCTTAAATCAAATGAGTTGTTCAAAAAAGATGTGAATAAATGGACAAGGGAAGGCCTCATTACCAAAGATGAGAACAAATTTCTAATTAACAAACATCCCAAATTGCCAACGTTCTATTTGATTCCGAAGGTCCACAAAGGATTGGACCCACTACAGGGCAGACCAATAATTTCAGCCCAAAATAGTATGTTCGAAAACACATTGAGATATGTGGACTTCTACCTACAGGACTTTGTAAAAAACTTGCCCACATTCATCCAGGATTCCAGGGATTTCTTGATGAAATTGAATGAACTGGAATGGTCCGATAATTATTTGTTGATGACACTAGACATTAAAGCACTTTATACCTGTATAAGACATGATGAAGGAATGGCAGCAGTGGAACACTTTTTAAATCAGCGGTCAATAGAGCTATATGGTCACAACAAAATGCTTCTTGCAATGATCAAGTGGTGCCTATTCAATAATCGATTTCTGTATGATGGAAACATTTACAGACAGAAACAAGGGGTAGCAATGGGGGCATGCTTCTCTCCCAGCTATGCGTGTTTACACGTAGGCTGGTGGGAGGAGCATGTCCTCAAGAGGGAACACAATGCTCTCTTTGATCGTCATGTGATGAGGATGTGGAGATTTATTGATGACATCTTCATAGTGTGGGAGGGCACTGAGGATGAAGCGCTTCTCTTTGTGAACAATATCAATGTAAACCATTGTAATCTAGAGTTTACACATCAGATCAATACCTCTAAGATTAGTTTTTTGGACATATAAATCATGATTCAGGATGGAAGGGTGGAAACCTGTATATTTCAAAAACCATCGGCAGGTAATACCCTGCTTCATGCAAAGAGCTTCCATCCCAGACACACAATCACAAGCTTACCGTATGGTGAGTTTTTGAGGGTGAGGAGATCATGTAGTACAGATAGCATGTGTGAAAATGCCTTGTTACAAATGAAGTCCAAACTTGCAGAAAGAGGTTACAATGAGAGAGTTTTGAGTAATGCCCTCCACAAGGCCTCATTGATTCCGAGGGAGAACTTATTGAAAAGACAGGCAGATCAGCCAGTAGAGGTCCCCAACACAGATAGTCTGAATAAAACATGCAGATTTATTACAACATATAGCAAGCAATCAAACACAATCAGAAAAATCATGAGCAAGGAATGGCCTATAGTGATGACGGATGGCATATTGAGAGAGATTTACCATCAAAAACCTCAATTCACATTCCGGAAGGCATTCTCTATGAAATCCGAATTGGTGAAAACTAGCCCTGAGATTTGGAACAATAATTGGCTCCCCTCTAGATGTGGATTCTTTAAATGCCATACATGCAGAGCATGCAAATTTGGAGTAAACACTTCTTCATATACCAGTGCATACTCGGACCAGCCCATAAAAATAAAAGGGAACTTTAACTGCAAGACGGAATATGCAGTGTATATTCTGAACTGCAAGTGTGGGCTGAGGTACGTGGGCAGCACGATAAAACCAGTGCAGACTAGAATCCTCCAGCACCTACGAGCAACCGCCAACTCGGATCCTACGTATCCGGTTGCACGCCATGTTAAAGCGGAACATGGGAGCGATCTAAATGTGCTCTCATACTATGTCATCGACCATGTTCCGGGCAACAAAAGAGGTGGTGATAGGGAGAAACTACTTCGCCAACTCGAAACCAGATATATAATCGAGTTAGATAGTAAAAGCCCTAAGGGACTTAACATTTGCGAAGATCTGTTTCATTTCTTGTAAAAATCTTTGAATGAGGTTTTGATGGACAATCTGGTAAATCTCCACTACGAGGCGGTAACTACCTTTATGTGGTGGGGTGGTCTAAGTTCTGAAATGTTTAATATGAATTTTTAGGCATTTTTACATTATTCACATATTTATTGTCTTAGATTTAGTCCTCGAGTAAGAATCATAGATGGATTCCAGAAAAGATGGTGTTATTGTGATCTGTCATGAATTGTATATTTCTAGAGGATGTGAGAAGCCGATAATATAATGGTAATCTTCTTTTAATATGGGGCCACAAACCACAGGTTGTATTGCTATTCTCATAGTATGGAAGTCCATAGGTTGACGATAAGTGTCATTCCGCTGCATATAGAGTGTAACACTGCTCTTGTATTTGTACAGTTATAATTTATTTTCACCTTGACTTTGAGTTCAGTAAACGCTTTTGACCCTCACACCCCTTTTCCCAAATCCAATTTAAAGCAGTGGGTTTTTGGTAGGATAACTCTCGGCTGAGAGGCTCCATTAAGCCAACTGCACTGTGGAACTTAATTTTAAAAATCACTTACACTATTAGGGGTGTGTGACTATAAAGGTGCCTTGTAAATAATGAATGGGAAATTTTCTCAGGCTTACATGACTGAAACAAACGTGAACAGTAATGTCTTTTTTAAAAAAAACTGACATGAGAGGTTAATGTTTACTCGAATATATACATGGTGAAGAGAAATGTGTAAACTCTAATGTATATTGGTTCTGAAATACGGGGAACATTTCACTTGAAAATTATATATTATGACACAGGAACTGTGGTTCACAATATGTTCTCCGTTAAGGGGACGTGTTTCTGTTTGTAAGATAAATGAGTATGTTTTCCATGTTTATGTTTGCACCGGTCACGAATCACGGGATTAGCCTTATTGTAAATAGGGGGCGGGGATACTTGCACAGATCACCAGCGAGCAAGGCGTCTGAGAACACCGAAACGCGTTTGGGTTTCCTGTTCGGGAAAATGCACTTTTAAAACTATGCTAATTAAATTTTACCTGCGGCTGCAGTAAAACAGAACATTTGGTGTCCGTCTCTCTTTTCCCGGGGAAGCTTGGGCGCCGTGAGGAAAGCGGTGTAAAGAGTGTTTTTTGGATATATATATATATATATATATATATATATATATATATATATATATATATATGTGCGTGTGTGTGTGTGTGTGTATATATATATATGTATATATATTTTCGCTCCGTTGCACCATATATATATATATATGTAGAGCGAAGCTGTTCTAAATAAACACGCTCTTTCGAACAACGAGTGGCCTGGTCAGTCCTTGCTTTACTTGGAAAGCAGAGTGGTGGATTTGTAGGGACTCGCTATCCCGTCCGGGCCCGCCGCTGCGAGCGGGAGGGGTCCAAAGCGGCTTTCTTGTTGGATATATATATATATATATATTACCTACTGGCGGTCGCCAGTAGGTAGTTATAGTTAGGATTATTTTGTATAGGGAATTCGCAACATTCTATTGGGAATAACTTTGGCGCCGGTTGAGGAATCTGCCTGACATTTTCCTCAAATTTGCCTCACGAAGCTCCGCTCCTTCCTTGAAAGTTTGGGGGGGATTTGTCAAGCGGGGGCCGAGATAAAAGGGGGGTCCCAAAATGTGTTTTCCCCATGTTAATTTCCATAGGGCGGTCGAACTCACTTTTAGCCCGAACGGCTGAATGGATTTCCACCAAACTTGGCAAAATTGTAGGGACTGGTAGCCCGATGTGCCTTTGCTATGTCTCAAGATATGTGCTCCAATGGATTTTGAGTAATTTAGGTTAAAAAAAATATATATATCTATAAGCGCGCCCCGGTACGCGCACCGGGGCGCGTACCAGCGCGCTACGCGAGTTCGCGCGCGGAAAGCTGATTGGCTCCCGGGTGTCTGTCAACATTCCAAACAGTCCGGAGCGGCCGCCATCTTGTGTCTCGGTAGGATCGAGACACAAGAGGTGGCAAAAACAAAGGGGGAAATGACCAAAAGGGGGCAGAGTAGACCCCCCTTGACCCCCTAGGTTTGACGTGGGGGCCATAAAAGGGCCCGCGTTTTTTTTTCAATTTGCGCGGGGGAGCGCCCGTACGCGCACCAGGGAGCGTACCATGAGGAAAAAAGAATGACAGAGTTCTAAAAAAATGTAGCTTTTTTTAATAAATTGGAGGTAGTTCTAAAAAGAACTGTTTTTTTCGTCTTTTTTGTTGTTTTATATTTTTTTATTGTTTTTTTGAACATTTTGTACTTTTTTTGGCTTTTATGAACAATTTAATATTTTTTTGTTATTTTAATGGGGAGAAACAAAAAACAGCGAATTGTAAACGGCTCAACTAGAGCAAAAAAAAATCAGGAAAAAATTAAGGTTTTTTAGGGCAATTGTGGTTGTCACCAGCACGGTTGATGAGCTTTATGCTTTGCTACCATAGGTAATTGTTTTACCACAAAATATACAAGTGATTTTGTATTGCCCAAACTGGGGTTGTATGTTTGGGACCATCTCCCTTGTCTCTGGACCCGATGGAGTGGTTTGCTTTCTTTTGGAGGTGATGGGTGAAGATTGGGGAGGGTTTCTGGCCAGTTCTCGGAACTCTGCCGCAGCATAGTTGTTAGGATGCCGGCGTTGCATGTGGCGAATCATGGTGTTATTGCCAAAAGAGTACTTCTTGTTAGGGTTCCCCCTTGAAAGTTCAGTGCCACGGATTAGGCAAGTAACCCTTGGCGCATTCACTTTTTTGAGTTCCTTTGGGATGGAAAAAAACTCCCAGATAATGTGCTGCTTTGGCCTATATGGGGTATTATTTTCTGGCAGGAACGTCCTCCTTCCCTCCTCCTCCTCCTCCTCCTCTTCTTCATCCCCACCACTGTGGTGTTGTGGTGGTCCTCTTGGTGGTGGTGGCTGAGATGCTCCTGCTGCTGCTGCTGCTACTGAAGCCATTTTTCTGTCCAAAAAGGTACAGAGAGGTCTTTCAACAGGTCTTCTTCACTCAAAGTACAAAGTGAGAATGAGGAAAAAAGGTGAGGGCTTTCATCATTAGGAAAAAATACTGTCCTGAACCAATGAAAAGTGTTATTTTCAGGTCACATGACCCGACGCGCTTACGCTACACGCCCCGGGGCGCGCCCAGGGGCGCGTCGCGTAACCGCGTCGGATTCTTACGTTGCGCGATCGTATGCGCTCGAGTGCTTCCGGGTACATTTACGCCGTGCGTATCACGCGGACGCGGCTACGCGATACGTCACAATGATGTTTTCGTTCGCGGCAATAGCGCTAACGGGACGCTCACCGGTACGTGCCCTGAGGCGCACCGCAAGACTGCGCTTACCGGGCGCTCACCGGGACGCACACCGGGAGAGCTCCAGGGCAAAAAAAAACAAAAAAAATAAAAACATGAACAATATACATAAAAAAATAGTATTACATAAATATACAATATAGGATTCATTATAAAAAATATTACATTTCATAGCTATAGAAATTTGCTATTAAAAATCCTTAGAAATTCACTGAAAAAACCATAGGTTTCACACCAGTTATAGTTAGGAATTAGCATTTAAAAAACCTATGAAATTCACTGAAAAAACCATAGGTTTCACACCAGTTATAGTTAGGAATTAGCATTTAAAAAACCTATTAAATTCACTGAAAAAACCATAGGTTTCACACCAGTTATAGTTAGCTGGAAATTTTACTGACATAAAACCATTGAAATTCCCACGTTATAGTTATTTGGACTCACTATAACTTGCGCGCCTGCAATGCACTGCTGACAACGTCACATATTACATCACTCATGACATGGTCAGTGACATCACTCATGACATCACTGATGACACCATCCAGTGAATGTGTGTCTTTCTGAAAAATAAATATGTTTTATATATGTATTTGTAAAGGTCGATGGACGAATAAATGTTTAAATAAGTGTGTAAATGGATGTTTTTTTAATAAAATATTGATTGGTTAACTGGCTTATAAAGTGTATCTTAGTGAATACATATATTAGCGAGTAATTTTTAAATATTTAAATATATGTATCAGTGTTTCACTTTGTGTAGAAGTGGCTGCATGGGTTGGTGACTGACTCACTGTTTGTATGTGTTTTGAAGACAGCATATGTTCAGGACTGTATGGGTGGATGAGTGTGTATATGTGTGTGTTAGTGAGTGAATGCCTGCCTCACTAGTGTCTTTATGAGTAACTACATATGTTTTAATCTAGTATATGTGAGTATTGATGTATATAAGTGAGTATATGTGACAGTGAGAGATTGAAAGAGTTCCTGTTTAAATAAGTATGTGTTTCTAAAAGTGATTGTTTAAGAGAGTAAGTATGTGTAAGTTTCCTTAGAAGTAATGTGCTAGTGTGTGTATAGCTGTATATGCAAATAAATGGATGTTTAATAGTTTATTTGCATGTGTGAGTATGTGTGTGAGTAACTTTTGGATGACTGTCGGTGTGTAACAGGATGTATATGTGCATCACTACATATGATGAGTGAGTATATGTATGAGTGACTATATAGAACGGTTGCTGAATGAGAGGATGTGTATATAGATGGTGGAATGACTGAATTGGTTGTTCTAACTGGTATGGGTATCTCCATTTTTTTGAAAATGTTAGTTTCTATTTTTGAATATGTGTTTCAAGGGTTACATTACACTGAAAGGAGGTCTGTCAGTCTGTCACAAGGATGGTGTCATCAGTGATGTCATGAGTGATGTCACTGACCATGTCATGAGTGATGTAATATGTGACGTCATCAGCAGTGCATTGCAGGCGCGCAAGTTATAGTGAGTCCAACTAACTATAACGTGGGAATTTCAATGGTTTTATGTCAGTAAAATTTCCAGCTAACTACTATAACTGGTGTGAAACCTATGTTTTTTCAGTGGAAATATATATATATATATATATATATATATATATATATATATATATATATATATATATATATATATTACCTACTGGCGATAGCCAGTAGGTATATATAGTTAGGATTTTTTTCCTATGGGACTTTTGAAAATTCTATGTCTAATAACTTTGGCGTTTGTGGACGGAATCGGCTGAAATTTTCAGGAAAATGGCACATTTTGTTTCTGAGCAGCCCTTGAAAATTTGGGGGGGTTTCGTCAAGGGGGGGGCCGAGAACAAAGGGGGGTCCCAAAACGCGTTTTCCCCATGTTAATTTCCATAGGGCGTTTGGCCTCACTTTTAGCTCGAACGGCTGAATGGATTTGCATGAAACTTGGCAAAATTGTAGGGACTGTTAGCCCGATGTGCCTTTGCTGGGTCTCAATATATGTGCTCCAGTGGATTTTGAGAAATTAACGTTTTAAAAAATTTATATATCTGTGACAGCGTCCCGGGTAGGGCTCCAGATCGCGTACTTTTCGCGTCACGGAGCTTTGCGAAGCGATGCTGATTGGCTCTCCGGTGTCTGTCAACATTCTAAACAGTCCGGAGCGGCCGCCATCTTGTCTCTCGGTGGGATCGAGAGACAAGAAGAGGTGAAAAACGAAGGGGGAATTTAATGAAAGGGGGCAAGGTAGACCCCTCTTGACCCCCTAGGAATGATGTTGGGGTTATTAAAGGGTCCTGTGGGGAAAATTTAAAAAATGTGATTTTTCACGGTTGAAGCGTTTCTCGGTTCGCAAATTAACGGCTGAATGGATTTGCACGAAACTTGGCAAAATTATAGGGACTGTTAGCCCGATGTGCCTTTGCTGGGTCTCAATATATGTGCTCCAGTGGATTTTGAGAAATTAACGTTTAAAAAACAGGTATATCTGTGACTGCGTCCCATATCGCGTACTTTTCGCGTAACGGAGCTTTGCGTAGCGAAGCTGATTGGCTCTCCGGTGTCTGTCAACATTCTAAACAGTCCGGTGCGGCCGCCATCTTGTCTGTCGGTAGGATCGAGAGACAAGAGGAGGAGAAAAACGAAGGGGGAATTTAATGAAAGGGGGCTAGGTAGACCTCTCTTGGCCCCCTAGGAATGATGTTGGGGTTATTAAAGGGTCCCGTGGGGCAAATAATAAAAATTTGATTTTTCGAGGTAGAAGCGCTTCTCGGTTCGCAAACTGGTAGCGAAACGTGAATTCGCCATTTTGTGTTTCGATTTCATTAAATTACTAGGTATAAGGGGGTACGGGAGACGTATCCTGACCCCTTTTGTTTTCTGAGGGTGGCTGAGGAGGCTCATATATGTTGATACATGTCTTCCAGCGGCTGTGCGTGAGCATTTTTTTTTTGTTGCGTGACGTCTGTTAACGTTCGATTCGATGGAAATCAGGAAGTGTTGACCGCCATTTTGTCACTGCGAGTAAATATTTTGTTTTAAATAATTGTTATAAATTAATCCTTATTGATAAACATTGTCTGCGCCATCTTGTCTTTTTTGCAATGCCACACTTTTGTTGAGCACGGCAGCCAATTTAGATGCCTTGACCAGACCCACTCTCTGCACGCCGCCGATCCTCAGCATGGCTCCTCACCCTCGCAAGCATCTCCCCCACGCACTGGTCACCCCCGCTCTCTCTCTCATGCATGGGCCAGAAACCTCCTCCCATGTGCGCTGCTCTTCCCTGAGAATCACACCCTGTGCCCGCCCGACACCACCCTTTCACCCTATTCACTACCGCACCCTCTGACACTCTTCTTCCTCTGTGTCCGATTGTTCAGGCCGGTCCCAGGCTATCACCTAGCCCTGCAGATGTAGTTTATGGCCCCAGCTGTAGAGAATCACCCCTCTTCAAAGGAGTTACAGTAGATCTGTCACACCACACGCGTTCCTACTATCTGATAACCATCCTGTATTGTGCTTGGGGAGGGGATTCTCACTGTGAGAGTGTGTGGGACCGAGCCTAAAGCGGAAGATTCCAGGGATGCCTCTTTGTACATCAACGTTTTTACAATTATGTGTCACATTATAAATATATAGTACTCCAACAAAGTAGGATTATAACACTTTAGTAACTTTTAAATATATAGAACGCAACAAAAACAGTAAATACATTTAAACATTTTTTTGAAAAAAGAAGCAACAATGGTCAGTAGCTGTGTTTTGTGCGAATAGTCCCAAGACAGCACAACGTGCTGAGTTCTGGAGGGCACCCAGGTGATGTTACCTGGGTGCCGCACTGGTTTTTGGTATCCTACAATGCAGCTCCGAAAAACGGCGTGGGGCGTCCCGGGGGGTGCGCGGGGAGGCCTCGTCAGCAGCGGTCTGTTGTGCGAATAGTCCCAAGGCAGCAGAACGCGCTGAGATGTGGATGGCATCCAGGTGATGTCCAGTAAGTTGTCGCACTGGTTTTGGCATCCTACAATGCTGCTCCGAAAAACGGCGTGGGGCGCCCCGGGGGGGGGGGGGGGGGAGGCGGCATGAACGGGTCTCCCCAGGTGGAGGCTCGTCGGCTGTACTGGGGCGCCCCTTTACCGTTTCAGTTGCCATTCCGCCCGCTTTTGCTACACTGTGCCTCATCCGCCATTCAGCTGTTTCTCGCCCGCTCTTGCGGCTTCAGCGTCTCGCTCACCATGTAGTTGAGTTGCTCCCGCTCTTGCGATGCAACTATAGGCGGCTGCCACAGGACTCTCAAAATGGCGGCCGCCTCTTCAGATTTGGGCGTGGTCCACTAAAATGGCCATGGGACACCATGGAATTCGGACGCTTGTCTGCTAGGGCTTGGGCCCCATTCTCGAAAGCGTCCACTGAGCCTTGAAGATTCGACAAAAGTCTTGGGGGCCCCCGACTCCCGCAGGCTTCTGGTGGGGAGCGGCTGCCATCATTGCTCGTGGAATGGCCACGACTGAGATACGAGATGGTGGTGCTCTCATGCTAACGCCAGCTTCAGTCTGAAACATCCAGAAACACTGTAGACTACCAATTCGATCAGTTCCGGTAGCGCCCCAACGTGACCCGGTAGGGAAGAACTTGCCCTCCCCTCTTTGACTGATGGTTCTTGTTGCCTGTCCCTTCTGTTGTCATTTAACAGAACTTTTTAGACTGCTGAAAGGGGTTGTGTTCCGACCGCTGGTTGGTGGAGACATTTTGACTATATTCTGGACCTACGTTGTCGCGTAATGCGTTATATGACACGCCGCGTTAGCGCACCCGGAAGTACTCCAGCGCAGCTTCCCGGAAGGGAAAGGATGCCAAAACCAGTGCGACAACTTACTGGACATCACCTGGATGCCATCCACATCTCAGCGCGTTCTGCTGCCTTGGGACTATTCGCACAACAGACCGCTACTGACGAGTTGTAAATTTTCCGGGAAAATACATTAGCCTGGAACATTATAACATATATGTTTAAGAAAAAATAATGTTTGAAAGCAATAAAAAGCGTAATTTTTAGGTCATATGACCAAGCCGTTCATCATTAGTATAACAAAAGTAAAATGAACCAATGAAAAGTTTTATTAACAAGTCACATGACCTGTTATGCTTACGTTACACGCTGCGCGCCGCGCCCCGGATCCCTTCCGGGAAGCTGCGCTTCGCGCACTGGAGTACTTCCGGGTGCGCTAACGCGGCGTGTCATATAACGCATTACGCGACAACGTAGGTCCAGAATATAGTCAAAATGTCTCCACCAACCAGCGGTCGGAACACAACCCCTTTCAGCAGTCTAAAAAGTTCTGTTAAATGACAACAGAAGGGACAGGCAACAAGAACCATCAGTCAAAGAGGGGAGGGCAAGTTCTTCCCTACCGGGTCACGTTGGGGCGCTACCGGAACTGATCGAATTGGTAGTCTACAGTGTTTCTGGATGTTTCAGACTGAAGCTGGCGTTAGCATGAGAGCACCACCATCTCGTATCTCAGTCGTGGCCATTCCACGAGCAATGATGGCAGCCGCTCCCCACCAGAAGCCTGCGGGAGTCGGGGGCCCCCAAGACTTTTGTCGAATCTTCAAGGCTCAGTGGACGCTTTCGAGAATGGGGCCCAAGCCCTAGCAGACAAGCGTCCGAGTTCCAAGGTGTCCCATGGCCATTTTAGTGGACCACGCCCAAATCTGAAGAGGCGGCCGCCATTTTGAGAGTCCTGTGGCAGCCGCCTATAGTTGCATCGCAAGAGCGGGAGCAACTCAACTACATGGTGAGCGAGACGCTGTAGTCGCAAGAGCGGGCAGTAAACAGCTGAATGGCGGAAGAGGCACAGTGTAGCAAAAGCGGGCGGAATGGCAACTGAAACGGTAAAGGGGCACCCCACTACAGCGTGTCTTCAGGTCAAACGGATTGTGGGATAAGGTCCAGAATGGAAGAGTCATCAAAAGGCAAAAAGTTCCGCCGGACCCCGGGAGCCGGCCGCCTATGTCGGGGCGATCTTAGGCCACGCCAGGGCAACACGACTTGGGGAGGGGGCAGAAGTCAAGCGCACCCTCCCAGTCCGCGCCACCACACCGTATGTTGAAAATCTGAAGCCATCGTTCTACAAACTCTCAACCAGCCTTGGATGAAAAATCTTGAAGAATGTACAAACTGAAAACCAGTTTTTGTTTGCATAGCATCAGCAGCAACGCTTGCTATCAGAATGCATGAGTTTCATGCTCGATCGATTGAGCTAGCCGGATCAGGCAACAAAAAGTATGAAATAGTTATGTAAATAGTTATTTAATAAAATGTTTTACCCTGTTACTTTGCTGGTGTGCTGTATATATTTATAATATTTGCATAGAGTTTATCGTTATTTTGGGCGGGGTGGGTGGCGGAGGCGAGCTGTCTTGCAGCCATCATGGTGTGGAGCTCAGTTCATCTCACTAGTTTCGTATTTCTCATGAAGAGTTGTTCCTAATGTTTCTATTTTAGCGAGGTCAAAAAGAGATCCCATTAGTGGCCTACTGATTTTGCTCGATTATTTTTTTTTTTAACACGATTTTTCACTATCTGCAAAGACTAAACAGAGTATTGCGGCTTTGTGCTTGTTAGTAAATAGAGAATGAACCAAAGAGAATAAATTCTAAAATAGTAAATGCTTGAATAACAATCAATCAAATGGAGAGACAAGCAGGCACGACGGATTACAACGGGGGCAAAGGCCTGCGTTAACTACCCTTCACTATCTGCAAAGAGAGAGTACTTCTAAGAGAAAAGAGGGGGGGGCAGCGTTTAAAGCACATCAGCGTGCATAAACACGAAAATGTTTTTACCTATCACGTACTTGACATTTGACAGCTTTTGATATTTGTTATTAAAAAACCATTGAAATTCAATGAAAAAACCATAGGTTTTAGCCCATATATAGTTAGGGATTAGCATTTTCAAAACCTTATTTTACTCGCATAAAACCATTGAAATTCGCATATATAGTTAGATGCGCTAACTATATATCGCGCACCCGCAATCCACTGCTGATGATGTCACATATTACATCATTCATGACATGCTCAGTGACATCACTGATAACATCACTGATGACATCTCAAATGACATCACTGATGACATCACTGATGACATCTCAAATGACATCACTGATGACATCCCTGATGACATCACTGAAGACATCTCAAATGACATCACTGATGACATCTCATTTGACATCTCATTTGACATTACTGAGCACATCACTAATGACATCATTCATGTGATAATACGATGAACCTCTTCAGACTCTAATATAACCTTAGATACACTCAGTGTAAACAAAAACTCACAGACTGTCACTCATCCATGGAGTTACTCACACACCTAGTCAGTCATGCAAAGAATCAATCACACCTCCATTTCCTCTACTATACAGTTATACACACCTTACTTATTCAAACATATACTAACACATATTTACTCTCTTATACAATCCCTGATACAAGTTCACAATGATCCATACAGCCACTCACACATTCACTGGCTCTTATGCAGTTATTTATATATGTCAACTCTCACATGTACTGTGTTTTACATATGTACTTACTTTGACATGTAGCACTGAGATATCCATTCACTCACCAATACACTCATGCACACAGTCAACCACCCATACAGCTGTTTCCACATGCACTTTTAACCTATGCATCTAGTGAATCAACTGCTCACACATCTATGCACAAAGTCATACACCTCCCAGTCACCCACACACACTCAGTCTCCCATACAAATACTTGGGCAACCAATCAATAACCCATATAGTTACTCATATAGCTACTGATCAACACATGCAGCAGTTTACAGAACAACAGACATAATGATGCACAAATTAAGACAGTTTAGTCACTAACCCATTCACTCAGTGAGACACATTTAATCACTCACTCATACAGTCAGTCATGCACCTACTAAATCCTTCATCCAGACACTTATACATCCACTCATTCTTCAATATGTAAGACATATTTTAACTTTACAGAAACATACAGTCACTGGATGTTGTCATCAGTGATGTCATCAGTGATGTCATTTGAGATGTCATCAGTGATGTCATCAGTGATGTCACTGAGCATGTCATGAATGATGTAATATGTGACATCATCATCAGTGGATTGCGGGTGCACGATATATAGTTAGCGCATCTAACTATATATGCGAATTTCAACGTTTTTATGCGAGTAAAATAAGGTTTTGAAAATGCTAATCCCTAACTATATATGGGCTAAAACCTATGTTTTTTTCATTGAATATATATATATATATATATATATATATATATATATATATATATATATATATATATATATATATATATATATATATATATATATATATATATATATATATTCATTGAAAACTCCATAGGTTTCAGGGGCGTTATAGTTAGAAACTATCTTTTAAAAAACTTTTGAAATTCACTGAAAAATCCATAGGTTTCAGAGACGTTATAGTTAGAAATGATCATTTAAAAAACCTTTGAAATTCACTGAAAAAAACATAGGTTTCAGGGAAGTTCTAGGTAGAAATTAGCATTTAAAAACCATAGAGATTCACTGAAAAACAATAGGTTTCAGGGACGTTATAGTTAGTTGGACATTTCACTCGTACAAAACCAGAGAAATTCGGTTGTTATAGTTAGTAGAGCTAACTATAACTCGCGCCCCCGCAATGCACTGCTGATGAAGTCACTTATTACAGCACTCATGACATGGTCAGTGACATCACTGATGACATCATTGATGACATCTCAAATGACATCACTGATGACATCACATGATGTTCTACAATGAATTAGGGCAACATTTCGACCTCTGGGAGTACTTTCTTTAGCAATTTTTCCACATATGTGACTGGGTCCTTTCCCTCCTCTCCTTCTGGGAGGTCCACCACATGTATATTGTTATGCGTCAAACAACCCTCAGCACCTTCCAGCTTGTCTTCCACAATGGCCACTCTTTTCACAAGGTCTAGTAACGCTGCTGTGTGACTGCGGGTGATTGGGGCCAGTTCAGCCAGGGTCTACTCATTTGTTTGGACTTTTCCTATGCCACTCTGTCAATTTTAGATTCAAGTGAGATGCGGGTTTGATCCAGGGTGGCTTCTATCTTTCCACTGCTTCCAACACTGAGTCAAGCTTTGTGGAGAGTGTTAATTTTGGGGTCTCGCCTGTTCTGTCTTTCTCGGCATGTTGGACTCCTGCATGCCCAGCTGCACGGTAGCCTGCTCTGTGTTGGTTTGTAGTCGACCCATGACGAATTGCTGGGCAGTAGGCATGCAGATGCTCGGTTTGGGTGGTATCTGCCGCCCGCTGATTGCGCCTGGCTGAGTGACAATTATGAGTGGGAAGAGGCAACATCGGTTGGTTAGTGCCTCACCTCGCCGTTGTCGGTTGGTTGGGTGGTGGTTTGCCCTCAATGCTCCTGGCTTTTGCCTTGCATTAACTCTGCCCGCTTTAGGTGCCAGTTCTGTATCCCAGTGCAGGCAGGCGGTTTCTGTGGTTTGGGTTGTGCGTTCCAATGAGCATCGACAGTAGTACGCCCTCCGGTCTCCGGGGGGGAAAGGGGAAGAAAGTGAAGAGCCGGTGCCTGGGATTCTGTACCTCGCGCAAGCACTGCGCCCCTCTTGCAGTGTCCTGCTCCTGTCATAACGGCCCAGCCAGATGCCTTTCAATGCAGCTGTTGGGGCGGTGTTGAGCGCATCACCAGTGATGTGTGCTTTCTTGAGTGCCTGGTCTGTGCAGTCTCTTTTGCACGCACCGCGTTGGCCTTGTTAGAGTTGCGGTTTGTCTGGTCCTGCAACATTCACGTCTTACTGTGTGCTGCAAGTGTCACCTTCTTTCTCTTTCTGCCCAGCCAAGCAAACAGAGCTTTGCTTTGCTAGTGAGCTGCAGGGGTTGGAGGCCATCCCATTGATACCACTTATGTCTAGACCTGGGGCGGCCACAGTACCCGCCTTTGTTTGTTTGTGAGGGCTTGTTCGTCCTCGGCAGGGTGGCTCCAACGCTGAGGTCACTCCCCTGCAAATGTAGGTGCTTGTCTCCATCTTTGCTGGCTATTCTTTAGGGCAGGTAGAGGGAGGAGAAGGTGGGAAAGAGGGCCATCTCGCGCTGGGGGTCCGAACTGCACAATTGGCCTCTCTGCGGTGTCCGGTGGCGTCTCTTACCCACGGGGGACAGCAGCCCGCTGTGAATGCTGTGCGATTTCTCTCCTCCTTCGCAGGGGTCTTCTGGCACAAGAAAGACTTCCCTTCAGGTGCCTCCCGCAGGCTTCCGGGTGCTTCCAGGTCCTCCGATGCAAGTTATGCCGCTCCACACTGCACCACGACAGGATGCCGCCGATCCCTCCACGTCCGCAGCCCGCTCCCAGTTGTTGTGTTGTTTTTGTTGTTGATCTTTTCGTTATTTAATGAGCTTTCTGTTATTAAGAGAACAACAGTTAAGTCATATAAACAAGCAACAGAAATAGCATAAAAACAAGAGAAAGTGCAGCAGTGAGAGGATACACAGTCACATTAGCAGCTTGCAATGATAAAGGGAAAGAAATGAAGCAGCAGGTGATCACTTACACACAAGGCGCCTTAATTCAAGGTGGGATTTTAGGGGAATTGTGGTTATTCGCTGTTTTAAAAAAACCAAAATATTTTATTAGTTTTATTACATTAAATAGGTCAGCGTCTAGATATTTACCATTCAACAGTTGACTAGCGCATCATGCATGTCATTAATTACATATTATCAAGTGCACAATACTGCATTTTAATCTCACAGTCTGACCAAACAACCCAATCCCTCCCACCTCCCCACAGCAACCTTCTATTCCCTCCCCTTCCCCACCCTGTCATGTTGCAGAATAAAAGAAAATGGAGCATTGATTGTCTTGACACATCGTCGCAATTGCAGGAATCCAAATTTCTAGATCAGTCATTTATGATAGGGAAGCTAACGAGCCTATGGAGAATCCGCAAGCGGAACTGTGTCAATAACATATGATCAAAACTTCCTAACACTTGGACCAAATAAGGTTGAATGTCCAAACATGATAGCATCAACTGATTTTCTATAACAGTGGGTTTCGCACTCTCACTAAACCATCTTTTTGATTGGAGAAATGCAAGACATTCAGCTTTCAATACCTTTCTAGAAATGGATCCCATGGTGTCAGGCCTATACACATATTCAGAATGGCCCATATCACTCGGTATTTGCTTAATATACCTAAACCAGGGGATATGAGAAGCTTTGTCCAGTCTTAAGTAATCTTTAATAATGTCACAATTAAAACTGGTCTCATCTGTCACCCTGACCTTATGCCATAACATGATAGGCTCAACTTTGACCAGACCTTTTACTGATTTTTACAGATAAATACAGACACAAAACAATGTGTTTCTAGTCTCTCTTTATTTTTAAAAGCAGAAAAATACTGAAAATAGTGCTTCTTGTGACAGGCTCTCCATGCTGCCTTTCATGAACTCCAGGCAAAAGCTTAGCACGTAAATAGCATGGAGAGTTAAAAAACAGGATGAAAGTTCCTTGCATACAGACACATGTGAACATATATTTGTAATATAATGCTAATATGTACCTGTGGGTGTAGTGTTTGGTTATACGCAGCTCCTTAAGTTACTAAAACACGACAGGCATCCATCTACGAGTGTACGTCTAAGAGTTAAATAAATGTGGATATATACCATTTTACGACTCCATTTATTCTCAAACACAAAATAAATATGGATGAATACCAATAAGATGGGCAAAAAAAAAATATGGATAAATATAGATGGCAATGTTGTTAAAATTATTTCCATATTCAGATACACACATTGCAAAATGACATTGACGTAAAAACAATAGGAAGGAATGCAAGATTATGTTTTCACAACCCCCCTCTTTTTTGTTTGTTTACAGCAATTCAGCACAAATAGTCTCAACACATATACCTTCACAGCTTCATTATGACTTACCTGCCGCCACCGCCGAGAGTCAGTCCAGGTCACGAATAGACCTTGCCAGAGCCAACGCCCAAGCCGCCACCGCCAAGAGTCACCACAGGCATCTTGAAAACCGCGTCGCCGCTCCGGGAGGACCACAACTCCCGGCAGGCCTCGCGGCGGCGCGAGGAAGTGATGCGGAAGCGCCGGCAGAGCGCAGAGAGACCCATAAAGGGAGGAGGAGACCCGCGTCACGGGACGCGAGCGGGACGCCCGGGGCGAAGCCCGGGCAAAGGGCGGGCTCTCTACGGCCCTCATCGGCAGAAGGAGGCAGGGCAGGGCCAGAAACTCTACAGGACGTACATTCAAGTAAGCTATATCGTTGGTCATAATATATACTAAGTATCATAAGTTGTAAAAACTTTGTCTTGGGCTGTGAGTACATTGAAAAGTATGCCTGCGAAAACGAAGGAAGCCCTACAGAATACCCTTGATAATTACCTTGTCCAGACAGTCAGGAAAATCAATATGCAAAGGAGAGACTCTCTTGGTCTAAGTCAATCCCCAGACCTTCGCGTTTTGTCACCCACTGCTTCCACTATGATTGATGACACTATTCTGCAAGAAACTAGCCAGGATAATGTAATTAGCGGCCCCATTCTCCTGGATGTAAGCAGTGCACCAGATAACGCAGTTATGGCCACTGATACCTCCAACATACAGGCTGAGGGTGGTAATGATATTGACACTGACTCTGACTACGAGACACATGCACAAGCTGCACCCAAGGAGATGACACCAAAAGGGCGTGCAACAAGGCCAAGACGCTTATGCACAAAGATTCCTCCAAAGCTGAGTGGCCCGCGCACAGGGACAAGAAAGAAAAGGGTCACCATTCCAAAGACTAAACAAGTAAACGTCGTGGAGGATAATCAGAGTCATATCTCTGAGGACGCTTTTTTCGAAAGGATCTCTGACTTTCTTGAACAAAAAATCAATGCCATTGTTAAACCCTTAATATCTAAATTAGACAAATTGCATGCAGAGGTTAAGAGGTTGGGCGGCTTAAGTACTAAGGTATTAGAGGGGGTGGAAAATATCACCAAGATAGCCACTATCCTGCCCAACAACATAGGGGGAGATGTGATTAACGAAGTTTTTCGTGTTAACGAAGGGACCCAGTTACCTGTTGACAATCCTTTGCCCCAGCCATTAATACCTTTGTCTACCATCACTGAGGGCCCTCTTTTGGTTACCATCCCAACAGATGATCTCCCCTCTGTTGGACCACCCCCAGTAACTACCCAAACTACGGTCCCCCACCAATTTTTAGTCGAGGCCACCCCAGTGGTTTTGGTGCTTGCAAATGTACCCCCCCTGGAAGGGGGAACAGTTGAAAGCCCTAACTCCCTTACAAGCAAGGCTCTGCACTGGCTAACCAACAACATGCGGTTAGCCCCAGGGGGGAAACATCATCTGGCAAATGTCATTAAGTCTGCCACCAGGGTCCCTTGGCTGGGAAACCGCCCGAAAAAGTTTAAGGGGGACTGTGTGGCAGTGACCCTCTCGAATCAAGATGTTCTTCCTAATATCCTGGCCAATCTATTCCCCCCCCAACGCAGAAAAGGCACTGTTGTTCCCCTAACTTTGAAGTTTTTTTATGGGGAGCAACAAAATGTCACGTATCCAAGGACTCCAGCGTTGGGGTGGGATAGACCCTGGGAGTTCAACCCCAGACAAGGGCAGGACACAAGGCATAATTCTGTAGCCCAATATCCCCTTCTACCACAACAAAACTCTTTTGTTGAACCTCTTCAGTTATTTAACCGCTATGCCCCATTGTCCTTCATGGATCAGAATGACTGACTCGTTCCTACAGAAGATACTAACAATGAGGATTTTTTACCTGCTTCTTTTTCTGCCCCTGTACATTCAGACCTAAAAATTAAAAATGACAGGGTGTGTAGTATCCTGAGCTGGAACATTGCTGGTATTAGCTCTAAAATTAGTAATAAGAACTGGATAGAAATGGTCAGATCATACGACATTCTTGTATTCCAGGAGACTTGGGAGACGTCCGACGGATTTGCCTTAGACGGCTTTTCCCAGTTCTCTGTACCTGCTGTTTCTAGCACATCTGGAAGGGCAAAGGGAGGCTTGGCTATATATATTTCCTTGAACGTTCAGGGAAAGCCAAGACAAATTAACTCTAACTCGATAAATATACTAGCAGTTGAATTAACCACATTTAATTCACAGCCTATCTTATTAGTTAATTTTTACAATTCTCCTGTCAGTCAACTGCTCAACGAGCATTTAGTAACCTTAGAGGATTTCCTGTCCACCCACAGCGAAAATAGTGCCCACGGCTTTGACGTGATTCTCATGGGAGATTTTAATATCCACCCATGCGACATGGACTGCCGTGAGGAATATGAAGATTTTCCCCCTTACCTCTGTATTCCGCACTTTGAACACTCATCGCGTGGGGGGAGGCACTGGAATCACTTCTAGCAACTTTTAACCTTTATGAATTTTCTAGTAGTAATAGAGACTTGAGGTTACCGGCATTTGTGGGTAACAACTCTGGCACAATAGTAGATTATATTTTTTTGTCGTTTAGTGTTTTGTCTGAAGTCTCAACCTATGAGGTAGAAACCTCAGTCTTCAGTGATCATAACCCAGTAATTTTAGAGATTTTATCTCAGGGAGTTTTTGGAAAGAGAGAAGCTGCAGCCTTATGCGCGACCAATTTAGTCCTGGGAGATCAGAACCGTAGGCTGAAGTGGGATCAAGTTACCCCGATCACTTTCATACAGGACACCCTGTCCAAAGTTGAGGGTGAGGTTGCAATCTGCCTGGATAATAATAACCCGTCTGCTACCTTGATAGAGGCATTTAACGTTATCTGTATCCAGGTTAATCTGGATCTGACTGTAAGGAATAAGGGTCGGACATGTAGAGGCAAAAAATGGTTTAACATAGATTGTTCAAAGGCCCACTCAACTCTTCTAAAGGCTTTAAAAGCTGAGCCTAGAGATAAACTACAGATAGCGTTGTTAAGGAAAAACTATAATGACGCTATCAGAAAGAGAAAATCAGAGATTAAACTTGAGGCCTGGAACGATTTGCTGTCGCCCGACATACAGAGAGATAGCTCAAAATTTTGGGCGATAATAAATCATCCCTTTTTTGTCGATCCAGATAAGCAGAGAGCAGATTGCACCATTCCGGATGATCAATGGGTCACACACTTCAGTAATATTTACAGTTGTCCTGATAATCTCTCAGGATGTGGACTACAATCCACACAAGCAGTTCCTCCCATTTCCCCTTTTAGCATAGAAGAGGTAAAAAAAGCTATCAGCGATACACATTCTAAGAAGGCTCCAGGACCCGATGGGGTTCCCGCTGACTTTTTTAAAAGTGCCCCTGAATTAAGCGCCAAAATTCTGACCAACATTTTTAATGCCACAAGAGATTTAGTATTTCCCATTAGCTGGTCGAAGTCTACCATTATACCCATTTTTAAAAAGGGACAAAGAACAGGCCCAGCCTGTTACAGGCCTATCTCCCTAATCGACTCAAGTGTCAAGATCTTGGGAAGAGTCCTCTTAGGTAGACTGACTCAGCTCCTAGAAGAAAAGGCCATTTTATCGAATGCACAATATGGCTTCAGAGCGAAAAGGGGAACCTTAGACCAGTGTCTGAATTTAGAACTGATCATAAGTAAATATGTGGCAGCCAATGGGGGCTCTCTGTACATGGCCTTTATGGACCTCTCCTCAGCTTTTGACCTGGTCAACAGGGCTAAGCTGTGGGGGGTCCTTTTGGCCATGGGCTTTGATGCCCCACTAGTGGGATACTTGGCAGAGTTACATAGAGACCTCAAGACGTCGGTCAGAGTGACCAGGGAAGGGAGATGTACCTGCCACTTTGAATCAGGGAGAGGGGTTAGGCAGGGATGTATCCTTGCACCCCTTCTCTTTACACTTTATATAAATGGTCTTGAGGCAGTTTTGGCTGCGTCTCACATGGATATTCCGCGTGCAGGAGAAATAAAGATCCCTGTCCTCCTGTACGCGGACGCCGCCGTCCTTTTAGCACGCTCTGGAGTGGCACTGGGTAAACTACTCTCAGCTTTTGGGGATTTCATGTCCTCACTGGACATGAAAACAAACGTAGAAAAATCCCACGTAATGATAGCAGGAGCCGCAGGCAGGAAAAAAAAGACTAAAACTTTCTTTTGCTCAGGGAAGGAGGTCAGGAGAGTTCCATCTTTTCCCTACCTTGGCGTGATCTTCGACGAAAAAAGGCAAGTGGGGCCCCCAGCTTTTGGCCAAAAGCAACGCAGTAGCAAGAGCGGCTGCTGGGCTGCTTGGTTTTGCTAAAAAGCTTGGTGCTCGCCCCATGGAGAGCATTATAAAGGTCTACAAATCCAAATGTCTATCGGTTGCCCAATACGGCTCTGTTATCTGGGGGTACACTAATCATGAGTATGACAAGATCCAGAAAGTAGAAAATAAATTCCTGAGAACTCTGCTTTCGGTCCCCCAGTCAATTTCTACATACATAACACACACAGAGCTCGGCCTGGGCTACGTTACCGATATCCTGAAGGCAGCCCCAGTTATTGGCTGGTTGAAAGTGTGGCTCAATCAGGAGCTCACTCTAAACCATCATATTCTTAAAGATTGTTTAGCCTTGGACAATGCTTTTAACATTCCTTGGTTAAAATATGTCAAGACGCAGTTAACTCTAGTTGGCCGACCTGAACTTTTTTCCTCCCCACATTTGATAAATCTAGAAGACGTAAAGACAGTCAAAAATCTTTTGACTGAGCGCTATGTCCTGGAGAGGGAAGCCACAGAGTTGAACAAACACACGGTTAGGAAACATTGTACGATAATAACTGTTCCAGGTATGGAACCATATCTTTTTTCGGTACACAAACTATACCATTGTTTCCTCCTAACAAGATTTCGCCTTGATTTAATTCATTTTATATTGGGCAATTTTAAAAAGTGGTCTAGACCTGAAAATGCTGATCCCTGTGATTGTGACCATTTTTCTATTCAAGACACAACGCACTTTATCCTGTTCTGTGGTCATTACAAAGAGAGTAGAAAAAAATTCTTGCTGCCTATACTGTGCAATATGGGTTTTACTCAAGTCAAACCAGCTATGCTATTTCTGCAACTTTTACCTAATTTAAATGTGGCATTTCATGTTGCTAGTTTTTTGGTCGCTGGCGCACGTATTAATAAGCATCGTTTTAGCACCAGGCATTCTGTCCCTGATTAATGATTACCTTTTATATCCAAATGAATTTTTTAAGATTATGGTATAATTTTAATCTTGTATAATGTGTTTTTTAGGGTTTTTTTATAAATTTTTATAAATTTTTACAAATTTTATCAATTTTATAAATTTATAAATTTTTCTGTATGTATTAACTATGTGCCATGATGAAATGTTACCGTGTATTGCTCGTTCTTCTTTTATGATTTTAATTAATCGAATAAAGAATTTTGACTGACTGACTGACTGTCCTTATCAATTTGAACAAAAGGAAGTAGAAAATGACTGCAAGTGCCTTAATTTTTGCAAGTGTGTAGGATGATGCATATTATTATTTGTATTAGTTCATACAGAACAGCCACAATTAAGATGACTGCAATGGTTATTTTGAATATTGTTGAAAATTCCCCGATTTCAAAATATGACACTGAACCACATCCAGATGCGAAACAGATTAAAGTCTAGCCTGTTCTGAACTAGTGTAGTTTCCTAGCTGTATCCTTGATGTCATCTATCTGCTTTTATATGCTAAGTGAGATGTTGGGAATATGATTGCAGCTTTCGAATCCTACAAAAGCACACTCCTCCCCTGTCCTGCTACTATATGTAATCTATGGCCATCCTATTCCGAACAAGCATCTTGAAATGTGTGGATAATTGATCTACCACTAATCCTAATGCAAATTAGTTGGAGTTAGCAATCTCTTCCATAATATCGGCTTTCCTTTTTTTCTCATCTAAAACAACTGTTGTTCCATGTTTTGGGATTAAAGCAGAAAACAATCTAGAAGTTGTAGAGGTAGCCAACCTGTCCCTTCTTCACTGCAAAGAGTGATCACCAAAGTGTCTAATGTCATCTCATGTCAGGGATAATATATCCTGGATAACAAGTCCCACTCCACTCTAAGGGCAGCCATGGGTGGGCTCAGGATCCACAAATGAAGTATACATAGCTACCCTGCAAATGCTGTTTCTGAAACAACAATCCATGAGGAAGACAAGCTTTAAGGGTCTGTTCAAAAGGAATGTTTTCTGCAACATATCACATTAACTATTTCCAACAAAAACACTGGAGGCATTTACTTTAAGTGTTCAAATAGAAATCCTTGCTCAGTTTGTGCAAATCAGGCACATCTGGCAGGTTCCAGTTAACAGGGTTTTAACGTTTCAAGTCCCTTATAAGAAGTGGGAGAATTGACAGCACACCCTGGCAGATAATTGCCCATGTAAGAAGAGATAAAAGCAAATGTCATTGTAAATTCCCCTACATTCACATTCAAATGCATGCAAATTCATCAAGAATAAAGATGAATAATTTGTCTTTATTTATAAAGCAACATCATGTAGGAGTTATTCTCCTAAGAGGAGCAGCTGTTATGTGTGAGAATAGATTCAGTACTGTTAGCCCCCTTAAAATGATTCCCCACTCTGCAACGAGTATTTCCCCACCAGCAAACAGACACCCAAGGCAACAGCAAAGACATCATGCCAGAGCTACAGAGGGCTGTTGCAACCAAGATGAGGCCACCTACTTCAATGGAGATGGTAATGATGAGAGGTTGCTGAGACAGTATCACATGTTCTGTGGTGGAGCAGGCTGAGAAGGTCGACATAGACAGCTCGCCCCCCCGCTAGTGGAAAGATAGCAGTAGGGATAGCTGTAACAGGGTGTTTAGATCCAAGGCCAGGGAGATGTCCAGAAGCCAAAATAGGAGTGTTGTCATCTCTAGGAGGGGTAACTAGCTTGTAGTAAGATGAGTGGATCCTTTTTGCCAGACCAAGACTTTTGACGGCTGTATTGATGAAGAGAAGAACCTGATAGGGTCAATGCCCATGAGGCTGCAGTATGGTATTCCAATGGTGCTATCGTCGGCATTTACCCAGTCATCAGGCTTAAGAAATTGGCAGGCTCAGGTCGGGCACTCAGGTAGGGTTACTTGAATTTGATTACACAAACTGTAGAGATATTGTATACATTTTCTGCAATACTTAAAAACTGCAATATTCTACAGTACATTCAATTTAGCAGATCAAACTGGGTGCTTTGATGGTGGCATCATAGATTGGCTGATAACTATTTCATATGGGCTCAATATGATATTCTTGGAAGGGATTGTTCTGGGAGGCCATAGCACTAACATCAGTTCATTTGAGTTCTTTCTCTGAGCATCATTTTGCTATCTTGTTCTTAAGAGTACCATTGTTACTCTCTACCTTGCCTGCTAAATCTGGATGATAAGCGCAATGAAGATTGGGATCTATTCCTAAGCCCTTGCAAACTGCCTGTACTACTACTGTTACATACTGAAAGAGTATGTTACATGGTCACTTGCCATCTGGTATGATACTCCGAACTGAGGGCTAAAACCTCAGAGTTACTTTTTAGCTCCTGTAATAGCATCTTCACTGTCACAGGGGTACTACTTCACCCATCCTGAAACCCTACACACAATAATGAATAGATATGAGTAGTTAGCACACTTTGGCATCTAGATATAATCCATATGAGAGTGCTCCAAGAGGCTGCAAGAAGAATGGTGAGAAGCAAGAGTGAATATAATACCCTTTTCAGTATTGTATAACAGGCAATTCACATAGGACTGGCAATACGTTTGAGCCATGTAGGAAGCATACCAATGGGTTGCTGCAGCACATATCATTCTGACCCTACCTAGATGAGCTGCTTAATGATACAATCTACCGAAGTTGGGAGAGCTAATATTTTCGTACATCCACACACTCAGGCCATGATTCACAAAGAGCCTCCACAATCAGGGCGGAAGCTCCGTATTAGTGGTGGGATCTTCACACTTGTGGCGGTATCTTTGCAATGGGAAACTGCAGTGCGGAGATGCCACCACGAGTGCAGAGATCCATTACTACTGTGGGGCCTCTTCTTCGACTGCAGAGGCTCTTTTTGAATCAGGGCCCCAGTGCTTTCTTTCCAAACACCCTCAGGGTCTCTTGTACATTTCTGCTTGTCCCAGGACTGCTTTTCACCTCTTGAAGCTTGCTCCTGTAATCGAGACAAGTCTTTTAGCATTGTTACCAGAAAAAAATTAGTTCTGATAACATATATGGCAGCATTAGTGTTTTTAGATAAAGCAGTATTTTTAGTTGCTGTGTCAGCTAGGGTGTCACCCCTTGAGACATCAACATGGAGATGCTGGTGCATGGCACATTTTGCCACTGCCTTCTTTTCAGCAACCTCACAGCATTCAAAAATGTTTTAACCATTTTTAATTAGGGTTCCCGGCTGACGTTAAGAAACCCCTTTGCATTCACAGGCACCCAAAGTTGTGTGTCAGTCTAAACACAAAATTTGAGTCTGTGTACATGGCCACAATGTTTTTCTTGGCCAAATGCAGTGTCTGTTAAGAACTATAAGCTCTGCAACCTAAGCTGATCTCACATAAAGCAAATTGCATATTTCTACATAGTACATTCAACATAACCAGAACATCATCATTGTTTCTGAGCCATGATCCATCAATAAAATATGTTAACTGACAGTCAAGAATAGGCCCATCACAGGACTTTTGTCACATGAGCAGTAACAAGAATACAATCAACGGGGTTTCCTCTCCACTAGTGGGCGTTAAAGAGGCAGGGATCAGGGATGGATACAGTGTCAAGGGTAATAGGAGAAGCAGATAACAATAAAACTTCATATTGGCACAATAGGGCTGAATAGAGTTGCTGGGTTTTTACAAATGAGGAGGAGCATAGCAGATAATAAGGCACAGCAATGGTTAAAGGAATACTCAGCACATTATTTTCAGATGCTTCAGCAAGATTTGCAGCAGCCGTCACAGATCGTAAACATGGTGGGAGCCCAGCGATGAGGGGGTCCAGAAAGGTAGGTATAATTAAAATATTTTTTAAAAACAGTTACCTTGCGCTCGCCGATTTGCCTACTCCGTGATGCGGCGAGCACAAGTTAAGTGGTTAATTTTTTTTAACATTTACCTACCCCATAGTCTGCCGACTTGCCCCCCCACAATGCCCCACTTCCCTCACCGCTCTTACCTGTGCCGGCCATCACTGGTTACATTCAGGTTTAAAGATATAGGAACATCTTCAGCACATACAGAAACATTTTGAAAGCCAATATTGAAACTACTTCAAGGTTTTAAATTTAATTCTGATTGTTTGCATTCATACCCAAAGACTATAAATGGTCAAAATCCCCGAGAACTGTTTAGGTCTGTAAACCCTCACATTTAACCCCCCTTTGCTTAGAAACACCCTAATAAAAAGCTTGACTGTGCCTGTGCTAAATTACTACGACAATGCATTAATTTGTTAAATAATTGTTATTAAAGATAAAAAACACAGGAATACAAATATAATATTCCGTTCAGATGAAGATGTCAAAATTCTTAAAGAAAAGTGTATGCAAAAGGTACTGAGGGTATTTTAAAATTGGATATTTGGAAATAAATGTACAATTAGTCATTAAAACAATACCTTGTAATGAGAAGTCATTTAGCAAAAAACATTCAACAGTAACCCAAGAAGGTTAAGGTGAACCTTGATAATCTTTAGACATAGCATAAAATTGACAGACCTAAAAAGCATTATGATATAATTTAAAATCAGGAAATCTGATTCCACTCAGTTTTGGGACGAAGTAATTTGGATAGGGCAATGCATGCACAATTATTATTCCAAAGAAACTTAGTACATTTAGAATTAATCTGGGTAAAATAATAATTGGGGATTTTGAAAGGTAACATTGATAGCGTGAATAGTATCTGGGGAACAATCATCATTTTAATTGTATCAAATCTGCCCCACCAAGATAAAAATCAAGAAGACCAAGAGGTCAGCAAATTGGTAATTTTAAGTTTTAGAGCGGTAAAATTATGGGATATGGTATCATGAATATTAGAGTAGAGCCATGTGCCTAAATATAAAAAATTTTGAGGACACCATGTAAAGTTAGTAGATTCAAACATGGGACTACAACATGAAGAGTTTAGAGGTAGAATCTTAGTCTTGGAGAAATTTTGTTTATAGCCTGAAACAATAGAGAATGAGGTGATTTCATGTAAAAAGGGAGGTAGAGAAGTAACAGGATTGGACATATAAATAAGAACATCATCTGCATATGCAGAAAGTTTACTTTGATGCGATTTCAAAGTAAGACCAGTAATAAGAGGGTAATTTCTAATTCGTTCAAGGAAAGGTTCCAAGCATAACAATAAAAGTAAAGGAGAAAGGGGACATCCTTGAAGCATACCTCTTTGCAAAGAAAAATATGAGGAAAAAAGACCATTAACAAAAATACATGCTTTTGGAATTGTGTATAATAGTTTGATATATGAAATAAACTTTGGGTCGAATTTAAACCAGTGTAATGTATGCAACATAAAATCCCAGTTGACTCGATCAAAAGCTTTTTCTGCATCCAAAGATAATGCTCCTAGGGGAGAGGGATATTTTTTACTAAGGGTGAGAATATTGGAAAACATTCTGGCATTATCAGAGGCTAAACGTCCTTTGACTAAGCCAGCTTGATCTGGGTTAATGAGAAGAGGAATAACTTTCTCCAAACAGGAGGCCAAAATCTTTGCAAAAATGTTACAGTCATAATTGAGTTATGATATAGGACGAACATTTTTGCAGTAGGAAGGGTCTTTATCAGGTTTAGGGATAACAATGATAAGGGCTTCTAAAAAAGAGCCACAGGCCTTAGAATTGGATATGAATACATTAAAAAGATCTAGTAATTTAGGTGTAAAAATTGAGGAAAAGGCTAAAAATAATTCAACTGAGAAGCCATCAGGACCGGGAGCTTTCGATTTTTTCGAGGATTTGAGGACATCAGATATTTCTTGAAGAGAAATATCCTCCTCAAGAGGTAAAAAGATATCTGGGAGCAATTTAGGTTTAGGAATATCTTGGAAAAAAATAAAAAGTCTTCTTTAGAGGGATTAGTAGTTTCTGTGTATAAGAGATTACAATATGATTCAAATGTACTAATATTATCGGAATCAGAGGAGAAGAGTGTATTGTTCGTTTCTGCATGGATAGGGCCAATGGTTTTACGTTCTGATTTGATTTTTAAATAATTCACTAACATTTTGCCTGTTTTGTTTTGGCCTCCATGAAACTTCAATTTAACCTTAAGGAGTATGTTACAGGCGTCCACAGTGGCAATTTTATTCAGGGTGGATTTTGCCTTAATTAGCTCTTGTAATGATGAGGGGGATTTGGATGAGAAATATTTGTGTTCTAGAGTTTTGATTAGTGTTAGTGTTTCTTTATATTTAACATACAGTACCTTTTTTTTCTTTGAAGAATAGGCAATAGTGAAGGCTCTAAAGGATGCCTTTAAAGCATCCCAATTGTTGTGGATTGAGGTATCTAAAGATTTGTTAATGACAAAAAAATGTATTAATAAAAGCGGTTGCTTCTGAAATAAAAGTGCGATCTGATAAAAGATGATTGTTAAATCGCCAGCGACCATGTTTGCATGTGGTGATGGATAGATCAATAGAAGTGGAGACAGGAGCATGGTCAGAAATAAAAATAGAACCTATTTTTTATGAGTGGAGACAAGGAAATAAAGATTTGGAAATTAAAATATAATCAATAGGAGACTTTGTATGATGTACAGGAGAGAAAAATGTATATTCTGATGGATCAGGATTACATGTTTTCCATGAGTCAAATAAAGGACGAGATGAAATGGCAGATTGGAAAGATTTGTGGGTTTTGTCAGGTTTAAATTTACACTTGGATTTCCTGTCTGCAAAAGGGTCAACCAATTATTAAAGTCACCCCCAATCACAATGTTAGGGTTAGACATGGATAAACGTTTCATTTTGATAGTTTACCAAATTTCCGGATCAGGTTTAACAGGACCATAAATATTGATAAATGAAATTTTCCCTTTGTTGATGTTAGCATCAACCAACACACAACGACCATATGGATCACATTCTGATGATAATATTTGAGCATTAATAGATTTATGAAACAATATAGCAACACCACCATGTCGATCAATAGGAGAAAAAAAAATTGACAGACCCATTGGCGTTTGAGTTTATTAGACTCAGCATCATTCCAATGGGTTTCCTGTAAGAAAGCAACTTGGATATTAAGTTTAGCTAAGTGAGACAATACCTTTTGACGTTTGACGGATTACCTAGATCACGAACATTCCACGAGACCACATTAACAATGATGTTGGATTAGGGGATACATGAAGAAACAGGAATACAAAACTGCATAATTAACGAAGAAAAAGAAGAAAAGACATTGGACTAGATGTAGGTAATCACAAACTACCGATTCTTAAATACCGAATTTTACCGATTCGGTATTTAAGAATCGGTAATTGTGATGTAGGAAATAATTCAGTAAATGTTACCGATTCGGTAAGATTCCTTATTACTGAATCGGTAATACCGATTCGGTAATAAGGAATCACCTTTCCATTCATTCCTGTGCGCCTGGAGGCCCATAGGAATGAATGGGAAGCCATTCACTATTACTGATTCGGTAACTACCGAATCGGTAATAGGGGGAGCATATTCAAGGGTGACAGGGTGTCACATTGACACCCTGTTGCACCCCTGAATGGTGGCGCACATACATGACCTAAGGGTATGTATGTCTCCCACATGGCACTTTAAAAAAAACTAAAATTGCTTTTTAAAAGGTATTCGGTATTTACCACCAACTTGTATTGGGTTGTAAATAACCAATCCTTAAACAAAAAATGCACTCACTTGAGTGCTCCCGCCATGGGATTTAAGGATTCGGCAATTTACAGATTGAATCGGTATTTTAGGTATTCCTTAAATCCAGCCTCCTACATCGCAAAGGGCTAAATACTGGTCGGTAATGGCAAATTTACCGATTTTCGGCCGTTACTGACTGGTATTAGCCCACCTACATCTAGCCCATTGTTTTTTATGCGATGAGAAAAATACATTTTTAAAAGTAAAACATAAACCATAAGCAAAAAGGGAATGTGAGACAAAATGATAAGAGCAGGAGGGAAGAAAAGAGAAAAGAAAGGGAAGAAATAGAAGTAAGAAACAGGTAAACAGATCAAGGGATAACATCCAGATCTGTGAGGAGAAGAGTGACCGAAAGGAGTGGGGCATAGTGATGCCAGAGGACGCGGACCACAATCTCAGGTAGAAGAAATGGAAAAACAGAGAACCTCATATAAGTAAAAGACAAAGAATCAGAAAACACTATGTAAGCGAGCGTGTTGGGATCAATTGGATAATTCTGACATAATGGAAAAATCAAGTATTAGTATCCATGCCATGAAATGTCAGGTTATGAAGAAAAAGTTTAAGCTTTTCCGGATCATCAAAGGAACGTGACCGTCCATTATGTGTAATTTTACAGAGACATGGATGGAGAATTCCATATTGGATGTTAAGATGTCACATCTGAGGACGTAAAGCAAGGAATTCTTTGCATCGGGCGTTTGTTGCATTGGAAATATCTTGAGATATGAAGATATTGTGACCCAACCAAATAAGACAGCGTTTAAGTCTTACAGCTTTCAAGTCGTGCATCAGCTCGGTGAATTCCAGAAAGAGCATTATGATTCCACGTGGTTTGGTAGAGGTAGGGTAAAAACGACCCAGACGATGTGCTCTTCGTATATTACGGTGACTTGTCGATGCCTGGTGATCTAGAAGTTCTGGGAGGTATTTTTGCAAAAATTATACTATGTCAGAACTTTCAATATTCTCCGGAAGACCATATAGGCGTAGATTATTTCATCGATTATGATTTTCAAGATCCTCAGTATGGATTTTTAACTTGCAAATCTCTTGTTCTAGTAATGTAATCTTTGAAGAGGCATCCTGTATGTCGCTAACTCGTTGTTCAAGATCCAATACCTTAGCTTCCATAGTCATCCATCTTTCCTCAATCTGTTTTAGTTGTTCATTTGTAGTGGCCATAAAGAGTTGCAGACCGCGAACTTCATCCAATATAGAGTCCAAAACTGGATTCTGTGAGGAGAGTATAGGAGAAGGCGGATCATTTTTATGTCTTCGGTTTTGTACCAGTTGAGGAAGATCTAGCATTGTGTAAATCGTTAGCCATTTCAATGTGCAAAAGGAAATCACCTTAAGAGCTGAAAGAAGATGAAGGAATCTCAATAAATGCCTCAAAAAACAAAGCTGTTATGAAAAACAAATTGTTCCAGATGAAGATAGAGAGGTCGTAATAGTGATTTCTTGAAAATGGAGCAGAAAGAGGCAAACAAGTTCAAAATTCCTCCTGGAAATAAAGGTAACAAGTGAAGTTCATGTTGAGCTTCTCAGACAATGAGGTATAGCAGTGTTAGCAAAGAGAGAAGCTCCATTACCACAAAATAGTAGGCAATATGCAGTGAAAACGGCATAATGAAAGTTATTTCGTGCTCAAAGAAGCTTACAGCAAAGAGTTAATGAAAAGAGGCATATTGGTTTCGCCATTACTGAAAAATGGCAAAAATCGGCAAAGAAAGTAGGCGCGAACGGCGCAATCTAAAATGGCAGCTGCTCACGTGTCTTAAGAAGAGAAAGGTCCAGCGATAGAAAACTGGCTCATCGCTGGCAGAAATCAACCAGGAAGCGGTTGGCAGATTCACTGCATCTTCAGCAGGTTGGGCCCGTCACCCACAACTTGGGATACCAGGAAAATGAGGCTCAAAAGTAGCGTCAGAGTCCCGCAGCTGTGCAGAGCTCACAGTGGGTCCGCCATGTTGCCTTGGTGCGCAAGCCACGCCCCGACAATGCATTAATAAACTAAATTGAGTAGCAATAGATATGGTGGTACAACACTTACAATTTATAGGGCTCCGAAGTCGAACACAATGGTAGAAAGCACTATATAAACAAGTTACTGTTGTAATTTTTCCATTGCGTGCAGACAGACACGTTTGGATTAGGGAATGCATGGATGGGTAATGGTAAATTAATGAAAGATGGCTTGTGAATGGATGGTAAATGGTGTGTGGGTGGCTAGCGCCTGGATGGGCCATGGATGATGTATGATGAATGAATAGCCATAAATAATATGAACTCGTTTTTGTGTATATTGTTTTATTCTGCACCTCTAATGTCACTATTGTCCAATGTGATGGTGCTCAATTTACCAACCTTCAATAGATAAGAGCCGAATTATCCTTATTGTAGCAAATACTTGACCAGTTAATGTCAATGCACATGATGAAAAATGTGTAGTGGAATGGTGGGTGGTAAATGGATGGAGGGTGGATGGGAAATGGACAGTGACTGATGATTGGATGACAAATGGATGGTGATTGCTGGGAAGATAGGGAATGAATGCTGGATGGAGGGTGAATGAACGTTGTATGACTAATGGATGGTGCTTTCTTAGTAATTGGAGAGTGGGCTGTGAATTGTGAATGCTGGTTGGTGAATCAAGGCTCAATGCATTGTAAAAGGTGAACAGAGAGTGGATGTTGAATGGATGGCAGATGTAGAAGGGTGATTACTTGAAAGGTGAATTGATGGTGAGTGGGTGGTAAGCACACATTAATGGTGAACACATTGTGAATGGTATAAAGATGATAAGTGGTGGCTGGCTGGTGAATGGCGAATTGATGAGCCAATGGATGGGTAAATTGTAAGATTGTGTATGGGTGAGTGGATGGAAGGATGAAAGAATAATGTGTCACTGGATGAACTGAATGTTGCTGATGGTCTATGTGTGTAGGTGGATGAATGGCAGAACCATTGGGAGGAGAGATAAGCATAGGCTTGTATGGAAGAACACTGTATTTACGGCAGCAGACATCTCTGGGATCGGTCAAGAATGCTTGAAGGCTGGCGAGGACATGGAGACAAAGGTACCTGCAGCTTCATAGCACCACTGAACCAGGAAGTAGTGTCCACCATTTGTTCAATGAGACAGAGAGGAAGGAGCCAAGACAGGCTCATGGTGCCTGAGATGCAGGAGGCAGAAAACCTTGAGCACTGTGACTGAAAGAGGGCCGGCTTGGGGAGCCAAACGCAGTCCTCAAAAAAAAGGACAAAACAGCCCCGCTTTGTTCGTCTGCTTGTGCTCTCTCTCTCTCTCTCTCTTTCCATCCAGCCCTTAAATCTTTCCCCTTCGTTTGTGATCACTCCCTCTCTACTCCTCTCATGAAGCCTTCCTGTGTTCCTGCTGGCATTAAATCGCAGAGCTGGGGCAAGCAGCAGAGGCTCCAGGAGCAGCCCTTATCTTTCAAAAACTGCTTCTTAGGGCTCCAACCCACCGGGGAAATGCCCAGCAGAATAATATGCCAGCCCTGCCCTGCTGGGATAGACAGGGTAGTGGATGAGTTAAGGAATTCCTGGTGAGGGCCCTCATACTTTGTCTGCATGCAGGGTCAATCAGGCATTGCAAAGCATCCCTTAGACACAGTAAGGCAGGCCCCAGCTAAGAACAAGGACCCCTGAAACATGCATTCAGTTCAAACAAAGGAATCCCTAGCCCATGCTGTCACCAAGGTGGCCTGCAAGGAGATGTGATAAGATGTGTTGCTGTGAACAGAATTCTTGGTATGACATAGGCAGAACTGCATATTCAGCCAGCATGTCTTAACAGCTTTCTCATTTACTGTTACCATAAATTATACAATACAGCACTGGCAACACTAAACCGATCTGGATGAAGTGAACAAAGAAAACAGCAAAGGGCAACCTTAATTCAACCACACCACGTGGAAGCCATGGCAACTCCTCAATTAAACCCTGAGGTATAGCAAAAAGTATGCGTCCTGCACAGTTCAGGCCAGGATTGTGAAGTCAGATTTCAGCACTTCTTGACACAGCTATTTTTAAAACAAACAGCGATCTGACATATTAAAACCAAGCTCTGATCTGACCTTTTCAAAACGAGTGCAACAGAAAGGACGTTTTGCACTTTTATAAAAATGCCTTTGCTGAACATAATTTTACCACAAAAAGAACACATTGCATGTGGTCGAGAACAAGTAAGAAAGGCTTGCAAGTTTCCCTAAGTGAAAATATGTCCAAAACACAGTGTTAACATTTCAGAAACGTGGTAAATAAAAGCACATTTTTTCGGGGTTTGTGTTTGGTGGCTACCAGGGGCACAGCATGTTAGGAGCAGCAATGATGGACACGCAGACACCAGATGGGGGTAGTAGGAATGGCCACGAGCACGTGCGCCCGGCCCTATTTATTGGCAGCGTCATGTGACACCATGACGTCTGTGGTGGGTGGGTGTAAAGTATGTTACAACACTCCTGAACACTAGAACGTGTCCATGCTAGGACACTACATCCCTCCCATTTTTTAATTGCAAAGACCCACATTCAGAAATCAACCTGTGGGGAAAATAACATGTATCAGGATGCAGTAAAGTGTTCAGCTTCCGCAGTGTCTTTCTATCCGCCGCTGCTTGGGATCACAGATGATGTTCAATCTGCTGCGGGGAACATCAGTTCACAGTGGCACCGGTTTGTGGTGCTCGATGGAAACAGTCTGTTGACGACTCGGCAACCAAATTGTCCTAACAGTCTTTCTGTTGTTGACTTCCGTGGCAACGGGTGCAGTTAGAGTTCTTGTTCGCCGTGGAATGATGTTCACATACCGGTCTCGGCCTTGGTTTCACTTGTGGTCTTTGTCTTACTTAGCAAAGTCAGATCTGTTGAAAGGCATCCTTCTCACTAGGATGACTTCTCTCGTTGGTGTTCCCCTGCCACGGGATATCCTTGAGGTCCTCCTTTCTCAGACTTGCGCTGGGCTGGATGTGCCACATCAGTTGCTCTAACGCCGCCGTCAGTGGGGGTATGGAGGAGACGATGTGCCTCACCTCAGATTCCGCAGCCTCGTCCCGAAGGTAGCTGTTAGTTTCTGTCTTTGCTTGCGATGTCTTCGCCCTCCCCTGACCTTTCGGATGGGCGTTGGATGGCCATCTCTCGTCGCGGGGACTGTCGTCCCGGAGGCCTCTGCCCCTGGGTCACCACGGCTGGCATTGTCCAGTGTCCGTGTGACCCCAGATGTGAATCTCACAAACGGTCTCGCTTGCTCCTCTCCGCAGATCCTGGGTGTGCGGAAACATCGTCGGTCAGATCAGCTGGTCTTTGCCACTGGTGTTCTTCCAGCCTTGTGCTCCTCGCACTGTTGTCCTGGCACTTGTCGCCTTCCTTCTCTTCGGGAGTGTGAGAGGTCTTCCTGCACTCCTCTCCCTTTCCTTGGTTGGTTCACTGTGGGGACGTTGCTTCGCACTGACTTCTCCTTCCACTCTTAACTGTGGCAACAGGCCACGTGGATATACTTCCTTCCACTCTTAACTGTGGCAACCGGCCACGTGGATATGCTTCCTTCCACTCTGGCAGTGGCAGACGTGCCACTCTGATCTCTCCTTTTCTTCCTTCCTTTTCGCGGTGGCAGACGTGCCACTCAGATCTCTCCTTTTCTTCCTTCCTTTTCGCGGTGGCAGACGTGCCACTCAGATCTCTCTTTCTTCCTTCCTTTTCACGGTGGCAGACGTGCCACTCAGATCTCTCCTTTTCTCCCTTCCAGCTTCGCGACATCACTTGGTCCGATCTTGTGTCTTCTCTCCTGACCTGGCTCCTCCATGCAGGGCGCGCCCGCTGCATGTGTACCCCTGGTCTTGTCCCCGTCGGGGACACTTTCTCCTTCTTCCTCAGCAGCCAGAGTTGGTGTCGCGAACCCTCTTCTCTTGATTCTTGTTGGTGACGTTCGGGGGTCCACGTCCGTAGACCTTGTCTTGGTTGAACGTCCTGGACCGTTTGGCGGTCCACTTCTGCCGATGTCTGGCAGGTTATCTTCAGTCGTCCTGTCGGACTTTGCTCTTTAACAATTTTTTGATTGGGGACCCGTCGTGGGTCAGCACTTGGTGGGCGATCATTCTGTGGATCGGCTTCTGGGAGGCGCCACGTCTTGTGGTCGTCCGCGATAACTGTTCTGCGCGGTGGCGCTGCCTGCGCTCTTCTTTCTCCTTGCGGTGGCTGTGCGTTGCCACGTGGCGCGTTATCTGCGCACTTACTGTTCAGGGCTCTTGGACACCTGTTACGTGTCATTGGGTACTTGCTGCTTTGGCTGTCGTCGGGTACTTGCTGATTTGGCTGACGTCGGGTACTTGCTGCTTTGGACCGTTGGTGGGAGTAGTTGATGCTGCGGTGAACACCTGTGGCCACTAGGAGTCACTGCTCTCTCTGTCTTCTGATCGCGGCAGTCTTTTCCCTGGACGTTCTTCTAGTACTTGGAAGTTGTTTCCTCCAGACGTTCTGTCAGTGCTTGGATGCTTAGTGAGGCGTTCGTGCCTCTTCCCACGTCGCGATGGAAGTGGCATCTGCCGACTGCTTGCCGGTGTGTGTGGGTGTCTTCTGTGTGGTTGTGCACTTACTTGCTGCTTGGTAGTAGATTCTCCTTGGGGCGCTACTCAGTCTGTTGCCCCTTGCTACTGCTGATTTGACTGGTATTGTGCAATGCTTGTTTTCTTTCTTATTGATGCAGGTGCACTTTTCCTTTTGGCCACTGGGTGGCAGTGATGCCTGCTTCCTCCTTGCTCAGGACTGTCTTCCCCTCTCAGTGCACAGGGGGCTGGAGCTGCTGCTGGGCACCGGGTCTCGCACTGCCTTCCTGGTAAGTCCGTTCCCTTTATTTATTTACTGGTGGGGGCAGGAGGCATAGGCATGAAGGCGAGGTAGTTCAGTGGGTATGTGCAGGGGGGGGGAAACCATGCTCAGTGTCTTGCTGGTTGTCCGTGCTCTCGCGCACACTTTAAGGTTTCTTTTGTCCACATTTCAAGTGTATTCTGGCGGCGCTGGCCGCTTACAGGCACTTTGTTCCTCACATGGAGCCCACGAGGTGGGGGCACATTAGATCGCGCCGGCGCTGGCCGCATGCAGGCGCTTCCCTATTCTCCTGCTTTCCCCTCCCAGCCCGCGGCAGCCTCGGCAGTCTTCACGCGGGCGGGGGGGGGGTGTTGATGCTTCCCTTAGGCGAGGGAGCGCGTCGCTCCCGTCACTCCTCCCTGGGCGGGGGCGCTCGAGGCAGGCCGCGGGTGGGCTCCGCCGGCTCTGCCTATTCAACCGCTGGTAACTATCCGGTGCGGTAGGCTTCACTTTCCCCGGTCTCCCGCTGCAGCAGCTTCATCTTGCACATGCTGCGTGGCGGAGACCTGCCATGCTTGTCGCAGGCCGCGGGTGGGCTCCGCTGGCTCTGCAGTGTCTTTCCTCGCTGGGGTGCCACCGGCAGGCCGCGTGTGGGCTCCGCTGGCTCTGCTCAGTCGTTCTTCCGCTGGGGGCCGTCGGCAGGCCACGGGTGGGCTCTGCTGGCGCTGCTGAGTATTCCTTTGGGGGGGGCGCTACCGGCGGGCCGCGGGTGGGCTCCGCTGCTGGCCCGGATCACGTTGCGAGGGGGGTCAGGAGGCGGTTAGCTACTCCGCTCCCTCCCCCTCGTTGTTTCTGTTAGTTGCGGGTCCGGCCGCACTTTCCCTCACGCCGTCGCTCGTCTCTGGGCCCCACCGCTTCCAGTCACACACGCGGCGGGGGCAGGGGATGACTCGGGCAGGCCGCGGGTGGGCTCCGCTGGTCCTACTTATAATTGGGCATAGTTAATTAAAGTCACTTCGCCCCTGGGGCTCACCTTCGGCCGGCGGGCCTGATGCTCTGTCGCGGTCGTGGCGGGTGGGCTCCACCCGGCCGGTGCCCCTCTCTGGTGGGGGTCGCTGCCTCGCGGCCGTCCCAGGTGGGCACTGGGCGGTCCGCTCTTTCCTGGTGGCTCTGGATGGTGGCGGCCGACGCGGGTGGACTCCGGTCGGCTCGTCCTTCAAGGCTGGTGCGGTGGGCCTCGCGGTCGCTGCTGGCTGTGGGGCTCAGACGTACCCACCGGCTTTCCGGCGCTTTGCGCCCTGCGACAGGGGGGTGCCCTGCAGGCGTGCAGCTCTCTTCCCCTTTTCTTTTGCTGGTGGGTAGTGGAACGCATGGGCTGCACTACCTGCCTCGTCGCCAGTGTAAGGTTGGGGTGAAGGGCCCTAGGCCCGCATGTTAGGAGCAGCAATGATGGACACGCAGACACCAGATGGGGGTAGTAGGAATGGCCACGAGCACGTGCGCCCGGCCCCATTTATTGGCAGCGTCATGTGACACCATGACGTCTGTGGTGGGTGGGTGTAAAGTATGTTACAACACTCCTGAACACTAGAACGTGTCCATGCTAGGACACTACAAACTAGACCGGAACTTTGAGGGGGGGGGCTAATACTCCCAGCTGTGGCCAGCTCGAGCACTGGCCCTTACGACAGCCTTTTGGTGGTCTCCTCCCCCATAACCTCCTTCTCTTTAAATTCCCTCACTACCACTCGCCAACAGTGCACCTCATCTCTCCATAGCCTCCCTCTGACATACAATCCATTTTTTATAGTGTTACTCATAGTTCACTCGCACTCTGTTCTGTGATCTGCATGGTACATGTTCTTTTCAGCACCTTTAAGATGAGCCAAAAATGTCCCTAGACACAATTCTGAACTCTCATTAGTAGGAACATTAATCATCAGAGTTATCTTGAAATTTGTATTGTTGTCTGAAAACTGCCTGTTGCACAAGGAAGTTCATGTGCTTTTATACCAAAAATTAGTTTTAAACACAGCGCCCCCACCAAAGTCAACACCAGAAGTGGCTGCCCCACCCTAAAGCCAGTCCAAGCATTTCCAGGAATGGGATCAGATCTAACCTCATAGCCATTATATGAGGAAAAGGATCTATGTAAATGGAGAGGTGTGATATTTCCTCCAAGTTCCAGCAAGCAAAACAATTTAACAGATTTCTTGTATGTGATGTGAGGGTGAGTAGGCTTCTACCCTGAGAATGTTTTAAAACTTTTGGGATCACATTTCTAAAACGCCGCAGACCGTTATTTGGCATTAATAAAATATTCCAGTACTTTATTGATGCACCAGGGAAGCCTGGCCTTTTCTAGGGGTAGATCTCCTTTTTTTCAAATGTTTTGAGTCAGAAATGACTTCTACAATGCCAAGGTCATCATCTTTTCATGGGTGAACCCTTTATTCCAAGGAGTACCTTCAATATGACAGTGACAGAAATATACAGTGGATACTTCATCTACGATTGTGGGTACCTATAAATATTTCCTCTAGTATGGAAGGGTCAGCATTTTGCCATTGACACCCCCTATAAAATATGTACAGGAAATCGTATGACAAACGTTACCTCAAATATCAGTTCCAATATTTTGTTATAGATCCACCCCATATGCTAAGATTTATGTGCATCATGTCAGGGCCTTCGGCCAGGTGAGGTGGCACATGTTCGGTGTCCCTGCCGCAGGGTATTACTAGGTTAGCGGCTTTCTCAGTTAGACAGTTCGATTCCCCACGACCAATGATGGTGTCTTTATAGAAGCATGTCAGGGTCTGCAGTTTGCCATACGTCCCATTCATATGTTATTAGTGCCCTTGCCCATAAGGCAAGAATAACCTCCAGTATGCCAGACCAGCAGCACACTTGCAAGCATAGCACACATACACTCACACACACAAATTCTCTCACACACACACACATTCTCGCTATATTTCTCATAATCTCTTGCACACATTTGTACTTTGTCACACTCACACACAGACACACAGCCACTCAAATGTCCATTAGTCAATCTGTTTTTATTGTGTTATAAAATGTTGCCCTGCTGCTTCTGATATACATGCCTTGCCTTTTAGTGAAGCTTAATAAAACATATTCTCTATACCCTATTCAAAAATAATCATTTTCAATGTAACTTACAGTATGATGTGAATGAAAATTGCACTTCCTTAAAATAGCTATATATGGCTATATTTGGTTTCACATTTAGACAAGCAGTTACAGTATTGGAAATAAACTAATCCACGATCAAACATGTAACATCACAGCATCCAACTGATCTTATAAAATGATTGACTTCTTTGGCAACCATGGATTTTATACAGTAACACTTTGCTTTTTGGGGTTTTTGAGACCCAACTTACTATTGAAAAAAAAAGTGCGGGGCATTTTTACAAGCCCCTATCGCCACCACAACTTCACTTTATCAGAAGTTGTGGTGGCGATAGGGGCTTTGCCTTATTTACAAGGCATCGTTAAGCCACTTAAGGTGGCTTAACGCTGCTTTGTAAATAAGGCACACTTTCACACTACAGTTAGTGTTAAAGGGGAGGGCAATGGGTGTTGCGGTGGGCGTTCCACCGCAACACCAATTGATTTTAACGCTGCCCCCTATTTAAAAGTGTGGCATAAATGGGAGGCAGTGCCAAAATTAATACTTGTAAAAACCAGGTCTTAAACAGGCGAAAAACAAGGCGAAATGCTTTAATTGTCCTTGTTTTTTTCAGTTTCCATGTATGCGTTGTTGTGCAACACACATAGAAACTGCAAAACAACATTGATTGTTTATGTGGAGGAAGGTGTCCCTTCCTGCACGTAAACAATCATTGAAAAAAAATTATGTTTTGCACCTTTTATGTGTGCTGCATTAAGCAGCACATGCAGAAGTTACAAAGCACAATTACTGATTGATTATGTGCAGGAAGGGACATCTTCCTGCACATAAACAATCATTCCCCTGCAACGTAGACACCATTGCACTATGGTGCAAGGATGCCTGCGTTGGTGCTAGGCAGCTAAATTAGCACCAGCACAGGGGGAAAACACAGGGCTGCACCGTATTCTTGTAAATATGGTGCAGCCCTGCATTTCAGAAGTGGGGGGGGCGTGACGTTAAGTCAAGGTGGGCACTTCCAAAAATGAAGCATTGTGGTGAATGGAAAGCCAGGCAGGTGTACCACGATCCGCAATCCAGCACCATACCCTAAAGCCTCAGCTGTAGTCTCCCTGCTTGTGCCATCCCATATTCTCAGTCCACTCTCCCCTCTTGTGGCAGCCCCATTGCTGCAAATGGAATTAGGTAGGCATCTAGTACCACAGAAAGGGCAGGTATTCTGTGGGTGCCTTTGTAGGAATATGTGTGTGTTCATGAGAGTTGTGTAATTTCAATATATGTGCAGAGTAAGAGGTGTGCTCATGTAAGTGCTGGGTAATAGTGAATATTGTGAGTGAGTGCAAGTGTAGGGTAAAAAATGTGCTGATGTGTGCGTCAGGTGAGCTGCATGAAAGTAATATGAGAGGAGTGCTCATGTGAGTGCCAGTTGGGAGGAGTGTGTTCAGAGTGAGAGTAGTGAGTGTAGGGTTGTGTGAGCAGTGTAAATGCAGGGTGAGTGTTGTGCCTATGTGTGTTGCAGGGTGAGAGGCGAGAGTGAAGGGTGATCTATGAGAGTGACTGGTGAGTGCATGGTGAGAGGAGTTAGTGCAGAGTTAGTGTTGTGTCACAAAGAGTTCTGGTAGACTATTGTCCCTGTGTGCAGGCAGAATGAACAGAGTGCCTGTATGAATAATACAGGCCGAAGAGTTTGTCAGTGTGAGTGCAGGGTGAGAGGAGGAAGTGGAGGGTGAGTGGTATGAGTGCTGTGCTTGTTTGCATGTTGTGAGTGCAGGGTGAATGCTGTGCCCATGTGAGTGAACACATGAGTGAAGTGTGAGCTGTGTGAGTGATAGAAGTGCACAGTAAGGGATGTGACAGTGTGAGAGTATGGTGAGAGGAGTGACTGCAGGGTGAGTGATGTGATATATGAGTTTGGGTGCTGGTGATATGTAGAGTAGGAGGAGTGAATGTATGGTGAGTGATGTGCGTCTTTGAGTGAGATTGCAGAGGGAACAGTGAGAGTGACAGGTGAGAGAAGTGTCACATGAGTGCAGGACGAGTTGTGTACTCGTGTAAGTGCAGGGTGAAAAGCATGAGTGCATGGTGAGTGGTGTGAGTGCAGTGTGATTACTGTGAGTTCAGGGGGCACGGTGTGCTCATGTGACCACAGGGTAAAAGGATGATGTGAGTGCAGGGTAACAGTATTAGTGCAGTGTGAGCACTGTGAGCGTAAGGTGAAACTGACAAGTGAGTGGAGTATCATCTGCGTACAGGGTGAGTGGTGTGCTTATGTGAGTGCAGGGTAGGAGGAGGGTGAATGGTAAGCAGTGCGAGTACAGTGTAATCACCGTGAGTGCAGGGTGAGTATGAAAGTGAAGGGTGAATGTTGAGAATGAGGAGTGAGTTGTCTGAATGCAGATTGTCTTCCCAGACACCTGGAGTAACTCTGAATTGTATTGATGGCTGGCATAGGGTTTCTGATATAAGTTAACCATTGCTATTATAACATCAATAAGGGATGGAGGGTGGAGGAAATAAGTAATGTGCTGATTCTGCAACAAACTTTCAGTCTCCTGATTAGGGTTGCCAGCTGCTCAGAATTCTACTGGCGCCACCAGTATTTTGATGTCACCGCCAGTACAAAATAAGTAAAATAACCTAAAGCCAGTATTTGTAGCACTTATCTGTGCATACTTCAAACAACAAATATAAATAGAATGCACTTTCAAGTGTGTTCTAGGGCTGCATTAATAATCCATGACTAATAATTACAGTTTAAGTCTAATTAACAGAAAAGTCATGTTACAAATGAATGCATACCATTTTATTTACAGCTCTGTTTAGTGTCAAGGCAAGGCCTTTGCAGACTCTTTAAACAACAACAAATGAGCAGTATTTTTCTTTTGGAAAGGTGACATCCCTACTTGTGAGATGCCTTTTCACTAAATGCATGGCAGAGTGGGGACCCAGGGGGTACTGGAACCTGCAAACACAAAAAAAAAAGACTCATTAGCCAGCTCACAAAAGGGATGCAATTAGAAATAGCCTTCACACATAGATATATACACAGATGTAACCAGATGTAGCCAACACATGGTTCAATAATTTTGACACTGACTTTCTCAGGGCTACAAACAAAGATAAACTTTATAAATCACTAACCTATAAGTAGTCATTTTAACCCAGTGTCCTAAATACATCACAGGCCCAAAAAATGCATAACACCTGAGCCGAAGTGCCAGTGAGAAGAATTATATAAGTAGGATGACACTATGTGGGTGCACTTGCTTATGTGTATGGCTTTTCACTGGCCCTTCAGCAAAGGAAATTGTATATATTGTTCTAAGGAATTCCTGATAAAAGAAGGGTTGGTGGCTACCCCTTTTTTCATTTGTAACACCAACTGTACAATTTTTGAATTATATATATATATATATATATATATATATATATATATATGAATCCAGCAGAGTTCGCCAATCCCCCAGCCGTCTAGCGGCGGCGGGCTCGAGCGAGGAGGCGACCCTCTAATATTTTCAAAACAGCAACTTTACCATCCAAAAGAAGTCAGCTCGAGCCCAGATTCGTTTGCGTGAAGTTTTTATTCAACACACAGGATGCCAAAAAACACCCAACGCGTTTCGGTGCAGCCGCACCTTGGTCACGGGTAACAGTGGTTTTCTCTTTCAAAGTTTTTAAAGTGAATAAATCAAAAACATAAAGGTAGGACTACTAGTCCTCACACAAGTGTATGTTATACCACAAATTGGCGGCCATCTTTAAATGTCTTACAAAGTAAAGATAAGCATGCATCTGCAGTTCTCAATGTTAATGAGAGACATTAGATAATGAGATATAAACTCAAAAATAAGGCTTTGATTGGAGCCTTACTAGCCTGAAATTATTAAACAAAAATTGTTTAAAGAATCCCAACCCGTATATATATACTGATCATTAGTCTGTACAATTCTGCCCTAGTGGGGTTTGAAGTACAACATTATACCCATTTAACCATATTCATAGATCAAAATGTATATATACTTTCATTCACAATGCAATTCTGCCCTAGTGGGCTTAAGGTCAAAGTTAACATTCTCATAATGTCTATATACTCCAAAAGTTTTTTAGATAAAGTAGATGCATTTGCTCATGTTGATCCAAATCATTCAGCAGCCAGTGGTTTCACATCCTCACTGTGTAGCGACATAAATGTCTCCTACAAACATAAAAGTATATGGTCACTTAAGTGTACAAACAGATTTAAAAAACACAACATATACAGCTTAAATTTGGTGATTTTACAGTGTTCAGCCTTAAGTATTAAAGGGGTGTTGACTTCTAACCTAAGTGGACAGATAACTCTTCATCTTTATTTAACCCCAATGGTTGCACAGTGTCATATTTAATTATGAACTTGGACTCAAGTTGACGTAATTGTCTGAGTCTCTCTCCACCACGTTCAGACAGAGGAATCCTGTCTAAAGCACAATATTTTAGTGAACTTAAGCTTTTTCTCATGAAAGTCTTTAAAGTGTTTGGCAATGGAAACATTTTTGTCCTCATTCGTGATCACCCTCATGTGCTCTAGCACACGTTTTGTTACTGGATGTTTTGTGCTTCCAATGTATGTCAATGGACATGGACATTGTAGTGCATATACACAATAGTCAGATTTGCATGTCAGGTGTTTTTGGATACTAAAGGCTTTACTGTTATTAAATAGGGTAAGTTCTTTCCTAATAACACTGTCCTTGCAAGCTTTGCAAGATCGACAGGTAAAAAAAACTTTAATTGCTTTGGTATCCTTCTTGTCTTTTACCATATTACTGCAAAGCATATCCTTTAATGCTGGGCACTTTCTAAAGGTAATCATTGGTTGACTGCCGACAGCATCTTTCAATGTGCAGTCTAGCTTTAACACATGACAAAATTTCTTTAGACTTTTTCTCACCTGCCAAGACTGGTTGGAATAGGTGGTGATAAATCTAATTGGTCCTTCGTCACTATCAATTGGTGGTTTGGGGATGAAAAGATCACTCCTATTGAAATTTTTGACCTTGTTACATGCTTGTTCGACCACTTTTGCCGAATACCCCTTTCTTTGAATCTGTCCTTCATCACACACAATTCTTTGTTAAAGTCTGCAGCAGTTCCACAATTTCTTTTAGCGCGCAATAGTTCACCGAAAGGTATACTGCATATCAAGTTTTTTGGGTGACAGCACGACGCATGTAGCAGGCTGTTGCCTGCCGTTGGCTTGCGAAACAATCTGCTATTGAGTCATCCATTTTCAACTGACACCTGTACATCTAAAAATTCAATAGACTGTTTGTCTATGGTACTTGTGAATTGAAGATTGCAGTCATTTTGATTCAAATCGATGACAAATTGTAATGCAGCTTCTTTGCTACCTCTCCACAGACAAAACACGTTGTCTATGTATCTGGCCCAGAGGACTACGTTCTGGGTAAAGGCCAAGATGTTACTGGCCACCTGCTCCTCCCACAAGCCCAGGTACAGACCCGCGTAGCTGGGGGCGAAGCAGGTTCCCATCGCAGTCCCCCGAGCCTGGCAGTAGACCACGTGATTAAACAAGAAGTAATTGCTGGAAAGGCAGGTGTACATCATTTCGACAAGCATGTTAGTATGCATTAGATATTTCACATCTCGATTTTTTAAGAAATGTTGATTAGCCTTCACATTGATTTATTCACTTTAAAAACTTTGAAAGAGAAAACCACTGTTACCCGTGACCAAGGTGCGGCTGCACCGAAACGCGTCGGGTGTTTTTTGGCATCCTGTGTGTTGAATAAAAACTTCACGCTAACGAATCTGGGCTCGAGCTGACTTCTTTCGGATGGTAAAGTTGCTGTTTTGAAAAATATATATATATATATATATATATATATATATATATATATATATATATATATATATATATATATATATATATATATATATATATATATATATATATTAACTGAAAAAACCATAGGTTTCAGGCCTGATATAGTTAGGAATTAGCATTTAAAAAAACCTTAGAAATTCACTGAAAAAACCATTGAAATATAGTTAGTTGTACTAATTATTTCTCGCGCACCCGCAATCCACTGCTGATGATGTCACATATTACATCATTCATGACATGGTCAGTGACATCACTGATGACATCTCAAATGACATCACTGATGACATCATCCACATGACAATCACATACACCTCTTCATACACTAGTAAAATCTTTCATCACTCGTTGTAAAATACAGAGTATCATATTTGAATCCATTGACACAGCAATACAAGTATCAAAAACCCACTCAGTGATTCCTAGATGTATACACACATCTAATCACTTACCTATAGATTCACTCATACATGCTGTCAATGAACAATAGAACATTATCAAAAATACTTATACACCTATATCGACATTACACACCAGCACACATCCTATTCACTTATGAAGTCATCCTACTCACTTATGCAAACAATGAATCATACTTACATACTTACTTAGCTACACACTTATACAAAAACCACTTCATCTATTCATCTAGATTGTAACTCATACTTAGTGTATTATAAAATCACTATTACAAGTATACAGTTATCCATACAGTCCCTCATACAATCATTATTATTATTATTATTATTAGTCGGGTTTTGTAGAGCGCAAACAACCCAAAGGCCTCGTAGCGCTAAGCTAATCATTGAGTCTTATGTATACTTATTTATATACAACAATTGACACATACACTGCCTTTTATTTTTCTAGTTTGTTGGACATGTACCATTGAGAGATATATTTGCTCATCACCACACCCATAAATATATTTACTCACCCAAACAACTGTTAGAACATGTAGTTTTAACTTCATATACCTACTGAATCAACGATTCACACATCTTTGGGCAGTCACACACCCTCACCGAACCACACACACATTCACTCTCCCATACAAATACTTAGTTAACTAATCAATAACTAATATAGACTTTCACATAGTTACCATAAGTACGGTTAGAATTACCAGTATGCGCCAGGGGGCTGCCTTGCAGAGAGGTGTAAAAAGGGGCATGGCCTCTTTACATGTCTCTGCAATGCAGCCCTGTGGCACATACTGGAGGTTCCTGGTGGGCTAGTTGGCCCCCAGGGACCCCCAGAATTCAAGGGGAATTAGTTCCCACTCTGCAAACATGCCAGGGGGCGCGTTTGCAGAGTGGTGCAATCTGTCACCTCAAGCCCCACCCCCTACTTTCACCACTCTGCAAACGCACCCCCTGGCGCGTTTGCAGAGGGGAAAGTAATTCCCCTTGAATACTGGGGTCCCTGGGGACCAACTAGCCCACCATGAACCTCCAATATGCGCCAGGGGGCTACCGAGGCACAAGATGGCTGCCAACACTTCCTGCATTGGAATGTTGACAGACAGTTGACAGCCAATTAGCATGCAGCTCGTGCTCATAATGGTACGCGTACTATCTTCAGACAGTACGCGTACGGTATTTCGTCTATAGATATATCTATGATTTTACTTTTGATTTTCTAAGAAATTACTGATCGGATTTACACCATTTAACAAAAAGCGTAATCTGTGGAACAAACTCTACCTTTTTGCCAAATTTGGTGTAATTCTGTTCAGCAGTTCGGGCTGTCGCCTCACTTAAAGGTCCCTATGGAAAATTGCATGGGGAAAACACGTTTTGGGACCCCCCTTTTTTCTCAGCACCCGCTTGATGAATCACACTAAAACTTTCAGGATATCAGCAGAGCGGAGCGCCCCATCTTCTTAGAGAATTTTGTGAAGTTTCGTCGACTGGCGCGCCCAGGGGCGCGTTGCGTAAGCGCGTCGGGTCATGTGACCTAAAAATAACACTTTTTATTGGTTCAGCACAGTTTTGGTTTCCAAATGATGAAAGCCCTGGTCATGTGACCTGAAAATAACACTTTTCATTGGTTCATTACAGTTTTTTTCCTAATGATGAAAGCCCCCACCTTTTTTCCTCATTCGCACTTTGTACTTTGCGTGAAGAAGACCTGTTGAAAGACCTCTCTGTACCTTTTTGGACTGAAAAATGGCTTCAGTAGCAGCAGCAGGAGCATCTCAGCCACCACCACCACCACCACCACCAAGAGGACCACCACAACACCACAGTGGTGGAGATGAAGAAGAGGAGGAGGAGGAGGAGGAGGAGGAGGAGGAGGAGGGGAGGAGGACATTCCTGCCAGAAGATAATACCGCATATAGGCCAAAGCAGCACATTATATGGGAGTTTTTTTCCATCCCAAAGGACCTCAAAAAAGTGAATGCGCCAAGGGTTACTTGCCTAATCTGTGGCACTGAACTTTCAAGGGGAAACCCTAACAAGAAATACTCATTTGGCAATAACACCATGATTCACCACATGCAGCGCCTGCATCCTAACAACTATGCTGCTGCAGAGGTCCGAGAACTGGCCAGAAACCCTCCCCAATCTTCACCCAGCACCTCCAAAAGAAAGCAACCCACTCCTTCGGGACCAGAGACAAGGGAAATGGTCCCAAACATACAACCCCAGTTTGGGCAATACAAGATCACTTGTATATTTTGTGGTAAAACAATCACCTATGGTGAGCAAAGCATAAAGCTCATCAACCGTGCTGGTGACAACCACAATTGCCCCAAAAAACCATATTTTTTCCTGATTTTTTTTTGCTCCAGTTAAGCCGTTTACAATTCCCTGTTTTTTGTTTCTCCCCATAAAAATAACACCAAAAAATATAAAATTTTTCATAAAAGCCAAAAAAACTACAAAATGTTAAAAAAAACATTAAAAAAATATAAAACAACAAAAAGAAGAAAAAAACAGTTCTTTTTAGAACTACCTCCAATTTATAAAAAAAGGCAACATTTAAAAAAAAACTCTGTCATTCTTTTTTCCCCATGGTACGCTCCCCGGTACGCTCCCCGGTACGCTCCCCGGTGCGCGTACTGGGCGCTCCCCCCGAGCAAATCGAAATATTTTTTTCCCCCCCCCCAAGCTTTTTTATGGCCCCCACATCAAACCTAGGAGGTCAGGGGGGGTCTACCCTGCCCCCTTTTGATCATTTCCCCCTTAGTTTTTGCCACCTCTTGTGTCTCGATCCAACCGAGACACAAGATGGCGGCCGCTCCGGACTGTTTGGAATGTTGACAGACACCCGAGAGCCAATCAGCTTTCCGCTCGCAAACGAGCGTAGCGCGCTGGTGCGCGCCCCGGTGCGCGTACCGGGCGCGCTTATAGATATATATATTTTTTTAACCTAAATTACTCAAAATCCACTGGAGCACATATCTTGAGACATAGCAAAGGCACATTGGGCTACTAGTCCCTACAATTTTGTCAAGTTTTGTGGAAATCCATTCAGCCGTTCGGGCTAAAAGTGAGTCCAACCGCCCTATGGAAATTAAAATGGGGAAAACTTGTTTTGGGACCACCCTTTTATCTCGCCCCCGCTTGATGAATCCCCCCAAACTTTCAGGGAAGGAGCGGGGCGCCGCGAGGCAAATTTGAGGTAAATTTCAGGCAGATTCTTCAGCCGGCGCGAAAGTTATTCCCAATAGAATGTTGCGGAATCCCTATACAAAATAATCCTAACTATAACTACCTACTACCTATTGTCAAGGTACACAGATGTGGAGTTATATATATGAAATATATATATATATATATTTATATATATATGTACATATACATATATATATATACATATATATATATATATATATATATATATATATATATATATATATATATATATATATATATATATATATATATATATATATATACATATAAAGTACATAGAAATGGAGTCAGGTATAGAAATTCTATACCTACTTAATTTTTTATATTTTGTTCACAATATTAGTGTCCCACGATAATATCCTGGACTCAAAATTTAAGAGCCACGCTGTTGGGAAATCTTGTTGTCTCTGCATTGGATTAAAGAAACGCTGTGGCCATGGTTCTTTCATGGCTGGATTACTGTAAAATAATCTACATGGTAGCACTTACAAAAGAGATTCTCAAACTACAGAGGAAAACCAGTTGGCTTGACTATGCTTCTACTTGAGGATGTCAAATGACGTCACTCCAACACTTCATTGGCTCATGATGGGCTAGAGCATTCTGTTTAAACCACTTTGTATGGTTTTCAAAACAAGAAGGGAGTTGGGTCTGAATGACTTAAAATATTGTTGCAATGCCTTAAGTACCCAGCCACCACCTCAGATCAGGCAAAGCAAATATAATTCTGCAACCCAGATTTAGCTGAATAACACATGCATGATGAGCAATCAGGTTTCTAGCTTCGTAATCATTGAACTCTGTAAACAACCACTAAGGAAGCAGCCAAACCTATCAACATTTCAAAGAAATGAAAAGCAAGGATACCAAGAGCTGCCTCATTACTTTCCCAGAAGATATAGGGGCCAGGACTCGCTCCAAAAAAGAACATCATGATTATGAAAACTTAGAACTGCAAAGTGGCATCTTGTCAAAATCTTGCACCTTAATAAAATACATAAATATGATGAAATGCATAAATAAAACCAGAAAAGGGGTAGAATGAAAAAATTAAACCAGCTGTGATAGTTCATTTACTAATATTACCATGGCCAGAACTCTCGAACGAAAGAACATTGAGGAAAACCACACAGGTTCTGACAGGGGCCGGTCCTCCATGTGGGGGAGGAGTGTCTCCCCACTCCTTTCTCGCAGTGCGAGAAGCAGAAACATAAAATGGTAAAACTAACATTTTAGGGTCGATTCCAATTCAGGAAACAAATCTGTATGCTGATTCATATTCGTAGCCGTTTCTGTACGAATCGTCCGAATTCGTCCGAATCACGTAGTACGATCCGTTGCAAGAAAATACGTCTGAATCATTGTGAACCGTACGAAAATGACGGGTAAATCCGTACAACATCGACCCGCACAGTGAACCGTACGATTCGTAAAAATGCCATACGAGCCGCCAAGTACAATCCGGACTGGGGAATCCGTACGCAATTCGTACAGTAAACATCGCGTATGAGCAATTCGTATGGAGGGCAACACTATCACATATGCACCGTACCCCTAAAATCAAGGGGGGTACGCCCGGTGTGTACGCACCGTACACCTATGACCTTGAGGTGTACGAACCGCACCCCTACGGTCCGTGCACATACGATCATAGGGTATACGCACAGGGACATGCGCACCATACCCCTGAAATCCAGGGGTGTACGCACCATACCCCGATGCATCATACCCCTGCAGTCATGGAGTGTACGCACCCTACCCGGGGGGTCCGTTCCGTACGCATTTCGAGGTGAAATCTGCTTTTACGGATGTTTTAAGCTCCTGCAGAAAAAGAGTCATACGGAATGTTGTCGATACGATTCGTACTTGCTGGGTCAGAAAATGCAGCATTGATCCGTACGGACATCGCGTACTGCGCATTCCGAATGCGATTCATACGGATTAGTGAAATACGGTCTTCGGTGCGATTCGTACGGAGAACTGCTTTGGGTACACATCGTACTACATAGTACGTACGGGTACGGTTCTGCATACTATTAAGCATGGGCTTAAAATTCGTTCCGCTCTCGTAATTTGCAGATTTTCTGCGATTTCGCGATCCGCGAATCTCGCGAAATCGCGGTAAAATCCGCGAATCAACAGGGACGAATTTTCAGCCAAGCACTTACAGTATTACAGCAGCAGGTGCAAAAGTTGAAGCTAATTTTTTGTAACCTTTTACAAAAGGGTTACAAAGAAATTAACTTCAACTTGGGCACCTGCTGCTATAAGCCTGTAAGTGCTTCCTGGCGCCTCGTTGCCTACTTGCAACTATTCTCTGACCCTGCTCTGACCCTTGAAGCAGGGTCAGAGAATAGTTACAAGTAGGCAATGAGGCGCCTGTCACGAAAATTAAACCTCAACAGGAAGCACTGACAGATACAAAATCAAGCATTTGCAATGCAATAGGTCTTGCATTAGGAAAGTTTGAGCTATTGGTCTTGTAAATGACAATTTTTTTAAATTTATGTGTTGGTTTTGAAAATAGCTAAATTAATAGCTTTGTCATTTACAATGCCAATAGTTATAACTTTTGCAAATGTGACACCTATAGCATTTGTAATGCAACATGTTTTGTATTTATGTGACTTAGATGTATTGATATTACAAATTACAATGGCTTTTAATTTTTTTTAAATAATTAATACTTAAACAAAAGTGATTTTAATTTATAATGGCAATAGCTTAAACTTTTGTAAATAACTTTTGTGAAGATTATGTTCAGTGTATTTTATTGTGACGAAAATCCAAGAACAGAAGTGAAATATTAACATCTTTTTGTGACATTTGTAATAAAGCTTGAAACATTGAGAGAATATATTTGAACCAGTTGAATGGTTGCGCAGATTGATGCTGGGGTGGCGCTGAGTGGTGCTGTGGTGGTGCTGAATGGTGCTGTGGTGGTGCTGAGTGGTGCTGTGGTGATGCTGATTGGTGCTGTGGTGGTGCTGAGTGATGCTGTGGTGGTGCTGAGTGGTGCTGTGGTGGTGCTAAGTGACAATGTGGTGGTGCTGAGTGATGCTGTGGTGGCGCTGAGTGATGCTGTGGTGGCGCTGAGTGGTGCTGTGGTGATGCTGAGTGTTGCTGTGGTGGTGCTGAGTGATGCTGGGGTGGTGCTGAGTGGTGCTGTGGTGATGCTGAGTGATGCTGTGGTGGCACTGAGTGGTGCTGTGGTGGTGCTGAGTGGTGCTGTGGGGGTGCTGAGTGATGCTGTGGTGGTGCTGAGTGGTGCTGTGGTGGTGCTGAGTGGTGCTGTGGGGGTGCTGAGTGATGCTGTGGTGGTGCTGAGTGATGCTGTGGTGGTGCTGAGTGATGCCGTGGTGGTGCTGAGTGATGCTGTGGTGGTGCTGAGTGGTGCTGTGGTGGTGCTGAGTGATGATGTGGTGGTGCTGAGTGATGCTGTGGTGGTGCTGAGTGGTGCCGTGGTAGTGCTGAGTGATAATGTGGTGGTGCTGAGTGATGCGCTGAGTGGTGCTGTGGTTGTGCTGAGTGATAATGTGGTGGTGCTGAGTGATAATGTGGTGGTGCTGAGTGATGCTGGGGTAGCGCTGAGTGATGATGTGGTGATGCAGAGGGCAGAAAGGCACAAAAAGCAGTCTAACAAAGGGCAGAAGGGCAGAAAAACAAGGGAAAAACGAGTCTAACAGAGGGCAGAAGGGCACAAAAAACCAGTGTAACAGAGGGCAGAAGGGCACAAAAAACGAGTCTAACAGGGGCAGAAAGGCACAAAAACGAGTCTAACAGAGGGCAGAAGGGCACAAAAAACGAGTCTAACAGGGGGCAGAAAGGCACAAAAACGAGTCTAACAGAGGGCAGAAGGGCAGAAAAACAAGGGAATACCAGAGGGCAGAAGGGCACAAAAAACGAGTCTAACAGAGGGCAGAAGGGCAGAAAAACAAGGGAAAAACAAGTCTAACAGAGGGCAGAAGGGCAGAAAAACAAGGGCAGAAAAACAAGGGAAAAACGAGTCCAACAGAGGGCAGAAGGGCACAAAAAATGAGTCTAATAGGGGGCAGAATGAATCCCGCGCTGCGTGTTTGTCCACGAAGATGCCACTGTTTTGTGTAATACCTCTACTCAACTGGAGTACTTTCTACTGTCTAATCAGTAAGTGCTCCCTCGTTTGCTAAATGCATAGGGGCAGATTTACAATAACTGGCGCATCCCCAGGGATGCACCAGTTATTGTGCGCCGCAGCTCGGCCACCCATGCTCCGCCACATTTACAGTGCTGCACACAAACGGAGATAGGTCCTTAACGGGGTTGAGGGAGGGCTGAACCCTATATAAATCTAGCAACAAGAAAATTGCCCCCTTCTCAATAAATTTAAGTATAGGCCAAATAAACAAATTAATTAAATCTGGTCCGGTATATTTATTTATACCTTTTACTCTTTTTCTTTATACAAAACAACTTTAAAAAAAATGGCAGAAAGAGGATACACAATACAAAAGACAATTAATAATCTTATTCAATAATACTTGACACAAAAATGCTTTACAAAAATATTCGAAAAGAAACATCAACATTACATCCAACAAACGATCGACATTACAGTATAACAAAATCTGTAATACATTAATTCATTTCATAATCAAAATTATTTTCATGAAAAGAGCCAATTCATTACAAGAGCGAAAAAGCATGTATCAGTTTTATTCTAGAACAAACTAGATGTTGTGATTAGCTCTTGCAGAGGTTGCCGACGCGTTTCAAGTTCGGACCATTAATGTCCAAACCATCATCAGGGCTCTGTTATTTGTCTAATGGGATGTAGAAAAACAAAGTTTTAATACAACCAGTTTGCCTCTTTTTTGTAACCACACCGTTTGGGTAAAAATGATGGAAGTACCTGTATCTTCCTACGTGGTTGAGCTTACTTGGCTTCTAATAACGGACCCAAATCTAGTCTTCGAGTCTCATCTGGGAACGCTTTTGCACTTTTCGAATATTTTTGTAAAGCATTTTTGTGTCAAGTATTATTGAATAAGGTGTATCCTCTTTCTGCCATTTTTTTGAAAGTTGTTTTGTATAAAGAAAAAGAGTAAAAGGTATAAATAAATATACCAGACCAGATTTAATTAATTTGTTTATTTGGCCTGCACTTAAATTTATTGAGAAGGGGGCAATTTTCTTGTTGCTACATTTACAATGCGGCGCACCATGTGGCAAAAACGGCACAGATGCGTCTCACATCTGTGCCGTAAAAGCAGCGCATTGCTGGAGCTGCGTCGCAAGTGCAACGCAGCTCCAGCAATGCTCTGGGGGGGCCCTATCTCCCCAATGTTGCGTCAAGCCTTGCGCCTGCTTCAAGCAGGCACAGGGTTTTGACGCAGCATTGGCCTAAAAGTGACTGAGTGACATCTTGTAGATTTCACTCAGCCACTTTTAGGAAGCGTTCCTGCGCAGGAACGCCCTCCCCTGCATCGGAACGCCTCCTGATGGCGCAGGGCTTTACAAGGTGACCCATTTCTCAGATGCGTCACGTTGTTAATAACCAGCACCATGGTGCATCTTTTGTGCTGCCGCTGTGTCATAAAAGTGATGCAACTGCGGCACAAAAGAGGCGCAAGCGTCTTGTAAATCTGCCCCATAGTGCTTTTACTACACTGTATCTGCGTAAAGTGCCAGAAGATGTGTCTCCAGTGACCATGTGTGCCTGTGCCTGTGTTACAGGCACACATGGTCACTGGAGACACGTCTTCTGGCCCTTTACGCAGCTGCAGTGTATTAAAAGCACTATACATTTACCCAATGAGGGAGCACTTACTGGATTAGCCAGTAGAAAGTACTTCAGGACAAATCACAAAAAAATCTGCTATTTCGATGGAAAATTTGCGAATTCGCAGATTTTTATGCGATTTCGCTGGGAAATCTGTGAATTCGCGGAACCTGAATTCGCAAATTTCGCCCATGCTTACATACGATTCGTTCGGGAAAAAAGCTTTGTACGGCTATTCGGAGTGCATTTTACCGAATCCGAATCGACCCCTTTATGTTTCTACTTCTCCCTCTGGGGCCGACCAAACCAGTCATGCGCACTCTCCCTTTTCTCCATGTAGGATGCATGCAGCCTACATGGAGAAAATGCCCTCCCTATAGATGCCTGGCTTGTCAGCATCCCCACCAATCACAACGCTGCCATTGCAGCGTTGTGATTGGCTTATGGGAAGGAGGCTGCCTGCTTCGTGGAGAGCTGGAAAACAAGGACCCAGCAGGTAGCTCGTTTCCATCAAAAAAAGATTATAAGGAAGCATATTGGAACATGGTTTTTGTAAAGTCCATCTCACTTACCCAAAATACTTCTCTTACCTGTATCTTTTTGGAGCACAAGCTTGAAACAAGATTTGAAGCTTATTGGGATTTTATTTCTAAACCAAGTGATAGGAAACTGTATCACCAGTTTAGAGTAGACTCACTTCCCATAAAAACGTTTACGTCAACATGGCAAAATGTAAATGACACTAAATGTTCCGTTTGCCCATTGATGGATGAGTCTATAATGCACATATTATTTGTTTGTCCAGCTTATAAGTGCTCCAGAGATAAATGCATAAAACCGATTTGCGCGCAATTTGGCACAAGATCGAGCAAAACTGCATTTCGTATTCTGAAAACAAATCTACAGGAATACATTGTAATAGCACTGGCAACATTTTTGAGTTGGATGTGGGACATTCGTAGGAACAACATGAAGAAATTAAGCACCTAGAATGTCAACCATGTCCTGTAATAATTACTATGTGTCCACACATATTTTAACTGTGGAAGTCGTGATCTGTGACAAATCTGCACTTTACTTGTATATTATGTGGTGGCTACTAGTATCTATGATTATGAAAATTATATATTTAACCGCTTCGCTGCTGATGACGAGCTGAGCTCGTCATCTAACGCGGCTTTTGGAAAAAAGCCGCACAGCGCAAAAATATGCGCCGTAGCAATGTGGTTAATGACGTAAAATCTGTTTCAGGGATAATACGTGTAATATTATTATTTTCGCAAATAATAAAAATGTTAAGATTTTAAAAATGGGTAAATTCAGTTTTTAAATTTGTAATATACTATGTTTTAATGGAGGCTAAGGTTTAGTGCGTATATTGTTGTATGTGTCTTTAATGATTGAAAAAGTCGAAATAAAGACTGATTACTACTACTACTAATGTTTATTAACCACTAGTACCAGAGTAACTGTAACATTAATTGGTGTAATAGAGCTTACCCAAATTGCGAGAGACAGACCACTTCCCCTCTGAAGGAGAACCCAAGCAGTCAAGTACTGGGTGAAGCCTTGTTAGGCTTCAACAGTAAAATGTGACCTGAGCCCCAGAAACAGTTAAGTACAGTACACATGGCACGGCATACCCATTGTAAACTGGGCGTTACAGTGAGAAAAACAAAAACACGATGGGTGGAGTCTTTACATTAATTAGCCATTGGTAATTACTCCACTCACATTTCTTTCCACTGATTTTATGTTCACTGAACTACCACAGACGGGAACGAATCCTATGCTCACTAAGGAAATATTTTTGTATAACTCTTCTTCTCAAAAAAGCTTTGATTAAATGACTTCATTTGGAAGATTCATCCAAGTATAGATACTACCCATTGACCGGCCCAAGCTTTGAAAGAGGACCAACTCTCAAAACTGAAAAAATATAGATCTGTATTTGATGTATATCTTTACTTTGCTTCACTCAAATGAACAGTGCCACTTTTCAACCAATGGCCCTCCATTACAATACATGAGCCACCTTACCACTGCTACTTTTATAATAATAATAATAATAATAATAATAATATTAATAATAATAATAATAAAAGAGCTTGTAAAGCGCCTGGTTACACCAGCTAGTGTGTCCCCGTGCTGCGGCCAAAAGATGCTAAAGAAGGTGCAGTAAGAAACAAGCTGAAACATACATGGTTATATATCTGGAAAAGCAATGTCTTTAATTTTTTCCGTAAAATGTTTTCAGATTGTTCCATCCGAAGATCCTGTGGAAGAGCGTTCCACTGTTTAGCAGCAAGGTAGCAAACAGGTCGACCCCCTCATTCTCTTTCTTTTAATTACTGGGACTTGAACCTGTCCCGAGCCCCATGATTGTAAGTTCCTGGTAGGAGTGTAGGGGGACAGTAGGTTGTGTAGGTAGTTCGGACCTTTCCCCATGAGGATCCGTTGACTAATGTATTGGGCCTTAAATAGAATTCTTTCCTTTACCGGGAGCCAATGTAAAGTAGCTCGGGCATTTTTGGACGAGGCTCTTCTAGGGAGCATCAGGACTAGGCGGGCAGCCGCATTTTGAATGTATTGCAATCTTTGAACGCTCTTGCTACTGGCGCCTATACAGAGTGCGTTACCGTGGTCCAAGCGAGAGGTGACAAGTGCGTGGACTAAGGTTTTCCTGGCCTCTACCGGGAGCACATCTAGGGTCTTCCGAAGGCCTTTCATTATTCCAAAGCACTTTCCAGCCACAGTCCTCGTGTGGTGGTCAAAAGCGAGCTTAGAGTCTAGCCACACACCCAGGTTGTTTACCTGTTATACCATAAGTATTCAAAAAGAAATACAGAAGTAGTGGATTATTAAGGCCCAAGCTAATTGTGGCCCCTTAACATGAAGAAAATGACCACATTATACCCACTCTATAATAGTACTTACAAGATCAGGAATTCAAATTCAAGTTCTTATGCCTCATTGAAACACTAACTGAGAACAGGGCCAGAGTAATGCCACAAAGTGTACCACACGGTTTCCTTTAGGAGCTGGGCCACCTGTTCCACAATGCAGCTTTCTTAACTATCAATCAGTACTGTGATAGAGCTCAAATAACTACCCTAGGCACTTTCATTATCTCACTTTGCTATGCACTCAGGGTATACCACCAGGAGTTCCCAAATGAGCCATAGGAGTTCATTTCTTTCACTGAACTTTTAGACCTAGCATTCAGGAGAGTCGTGGCCTCCCACATATATATACTCATGATAGGTGTATACCCACAAGGTCGAGTGGGAAAGAGACTGGGGGATTTATGTGACACTGGTAAATGGGCCTACTGCTGTGCTCATTTGGAAACAATATCTATCAATTATAAACAAACTATAAAAATGTAAGTTCCTGCACAGACTGGACTGTACCCCTGTGAACTTTCATCATTTAGATGCCATTAGGCCGCATGAATGCTCCGGTTGTCACCAACCCCCCCCCCCCCCATACCTTTCTTCATCTGGCATGGAAATGCCACCATATTGTTGATTACTGGTCTGTGGTGTTGGCTGAGATCTCCCGATCATCGGGTGTCAGTTCCCTGCCACCCCTGATGATGTGGTAATGGGATATGTGGCTGAATTGCCGAAACCTACCTGGCCGTCGGTGTCGCTGCTCCCACTGTTTGCTAAAAGAGAGGTGAACCTCTACTGGATGACTGGGCAGCTCCTCACGAGGGGGGGGTGGGGGTTCGATACATAGCGACATGCAATACTAACACGGAACTATATGCCACCATGTTAAAACCAGACCCGAGACATATGGGCATCACTGCGATCTCACCTCAGTTCAGCTCAGATGATCACTTAATTACTTTTAGGGATAGCAGTACATGGCCTATCCTATTCACAGGTTGGCACTGTTTATGGGATTGCCGGTAAGGTGTGTTGAAGATGACTTGCCCTTCTGTTGGATCGGTTTTGTGGGTGTTGACTGTGGGGTGGAAGATTGATGTGACCTATTAAGCTCTGTAATGCTTTGAATGTGATGAACTTTGTTCTTTGGAACTGCTGGACAAACTATTAAATGTTTTGGTTTTCCTGATCCTTACTAATATAAAAAACTATATTTCAGGTATCTTTTTTTCTGTACAATTAAGCCCAGACTAATAAGTTTTCTGAATATCATCAGTCTGAACTTTTACTGTGTACATCTTTGATTGGATCTATCTTTACATTCAACTTTGAACTATGTGACAAACCTATATAAATGAAGATCAAGAGAACCAGGAAAAAGAGTGAATTTGCTCAATGGTTGAAGTCGACTGACCCATTGCTCCATGCAGTAGTGGGCAGAAGAAGAATGTGAATGACACAATAATAGACAAGTAGTTGAAGAGGGCTGACTGAAAGCCCCTATAGGTATACAATATGTGGACATTGTTATCCAACTCAACAGCCCCTGACTGCTGCCAGGCATACAAATTTGATGGACTGAAGGGTTGAATTAATCATAGCCACTGGGTTGACTGTGGGTAGCATCTGATTCCATTATGCTTTTTCTCACTGTACTAATATTAACACGTATCAAGGCCTTATTGGGCTCCAATGATGAGGTTGAGCTTAGATTCCTAAGGGACAGCAACAAAGTCAAAATTGATTCAAGCATTATCAAAACAGACTGTCATTTTCAGTAAGTCACTACTTTAGCTTAGACAGCACTGTATTTGCCTATGAAAGCCTCACTTGGCTTGTTTAGACCTTTGAATGGACATTTAGTCGAATGTTGTTTATTTGGCCACCAAACCCAGAGTAAACAAAATGGATGTGATTCTTTAAGAAAGTCATACATCTGCAGCTTTAAGACCGCGCAAGGTTGCTAATGCACTGCATTCAGGAATTTAAAATAAAATCCAGAAACGTCAGTCACAGGTTTCCAGTCGTATTCATGGAAATTTTTAATTAATTAATTTGCAAGAGCAAATATACCTGTACATATTTGCTCATTTGGAGATTTTTCTTTTTTACCACGAGGAAAATATTTCCACTACAGAAAAATCCCATTCAGCTAGAGCTCCCAACAATTATCAGGGTTGCCCAATCCCTTTCCCATCCTAGAAATGAATTTAGTTATCCAGTCTAATGAATACATTTCTCATTTTTTTCAGGGTGGGAAGGAGTCAGAACAGAGTTTGGCAATAGATGCACATTTCTCATCTGTCGGTGTGCACAAACGCACAGAGGTTGTCAACCCAAAACACCAACTCCATGAGAACTTAATGAACCTGGGCCCGATTGCGAGTTTGGTGGGCCACCACGCCAGCGCCCCATTGCGAGACCGCCAAACCCGTAGTCAGACCGCCCACCAGATTATAAATGTAGTCTTGGTAGGAGGTCCTGTGGCAGCTGTCCCACGCGGTACCTTTCTAAGGGTCAAAGAAGAGCCATGGAAAGGCAGCGCCATCAGAGTCAAGTAGTAGGTTCCTGCAGAGGGACGAAATACACTATGGGGTCGATTAGGATCGCGGACGGACTTGCGTCCGTCCGCGACCCCAGAGCAGGAGGGAACCTCCGCATGACATGCGGAGTTTGCTCCTGTGCAATTAGGATGTGACCGCCACCCTGGCGGTCACATCCTCTATTTTTAACATTGCGGCGGGTGCAGCTTCAAGCTGCACCCGCGGCAATGTTAACAACGCACGCATTGCATTTGCATGCAGAAAGAGGCAGGCACCGCGCGGTGCCTGCCGCTTTCTGCATGCAAATGCAGGGGGGTACAATAGGTACCCCCCATGAGCACCCCCCACCCTCCCTTCACCTAGGCGCCCACAACGGGCCCCCGCAGTGAAGTTCCGTATGCTTTTCCAAGGCGGAAAACCCGCCGCGGAAAAGCATAACTCACTGGCCATCCTAATATGGTGGACGGTGTCTGGAAGACACCGTCACCATATTAGAGCTTTTCCGCCGCGGTTGTAATCCGACCGCGGCGGAAAAGCTGCGGACGGAAACCAGGACCCACCAGCCATCCTAATGTGGCGGTGGGTCTTTGGTCAGTCCGCTGTGGTTTTTCCGCATCCTCGGGGCCGGCGGTGGCTTCCGCCGGCCCTGAGGATGCGGAAAAACCGCAATCGTAATGACCCTCTCAGTCAGGTATTTCTACCTATGCTGGAACTAGGGGTGCTAACATACAAGGGGGCACACCATGTGCCCCAATGCATGCACCCCGTGCACAGAGCGATAGTTGCCTCACCATCCCCCTTTCCATGGTGGGCTCACCACTGTGGATAGGGTCGCAGTGAGGCAACTAGTAATAATTTTCAGGCATGCCACATCAGCACCGCCAGCATATTGTAGCCTCAGATCTCTAAGCCACCGTTGCCGAATCCACGATCCCCGGTGGTTGTGGCGGCCCAATGGCGGTCAAACCGCCAAACATGAAATACGGCTGTCAGACGACCATGGGCTACCCAACTCGTTATTAGGCTCCATGTTAGTTGTCCTAGACAAAAAAAAGCCACACATAAGTAAAACCTTTTATGAGCATACAAGCAACTTGCAGTATTTTTCCTCTTAAAAAGGCTTTGCACATGGGTATCCCAAACTTACTCATATATGTAGCTTTTTTTTAACTTGGGGAGATGCTATTTAGAAAAATTAGGAAACTGAAATCCATTCTGTACTTTCTGGAGTTTCAGAATGACTAATTGCAAAGATATTTCCTGGGCAGTACATAACCTTTTGAATGCCTGCCGTCACAAAGCAAAACTTTCTAATCTGTAGGCAGCTATTGCTGTAGGAGGAAACTGGATAAAATGCTGGAACTAGTGATGTAACACATATTCAACAAATATGACTGCAAATAAACAGCAATGGTTTGGTGTGGAAGTTTGCTTAATCAGCTTTCGCTGAAACTTAAAGTAAACTGTTTTTTTCAAGATAAAATAAAGTTATCTTCTCCCTTGGAGCAACCTGTACTCTGGTAACAAGTAAAGCTGAGGTCATGTGAAGGTTGCAGCACTGCACAGCCACTCGCATTAGATGCTAAATGGATGGCAGGGGCTGGAAGAGGGAAAGCTAAGTGGATCCCAGTCAATAGAGGAGCACTTCAAAATGCACACAAACATAAATAGATTGTTTTGAAGCTGCAGTGCTTTGTGATTTAAAAAAAATGCAATTTATTCAAAAGCACCATTCTACAGCTGCAAACCCCAGCTGCTGCTTCTAGTCCAAAGCAGAGCTGCTTTTACCCTAAAGAAGCAGCTGCCTGTGACATAGTCCTTAATAGATGGAACAACAAACCTACCAAAAAGGGTTTACAAAAGAAAGATTCTACAAATGAGCAAAGCAACTTAGGCGAGCCTGGAAAATGATGGTCAAGTGACTTCTGTCCAATGGAGGAGATTGAAACAACTTTCTGATTTGTGGACATTGATAGATAGACACCTTTTTGTTAAGGAGCAAAGTCTGACTGTTTTGAAAAGTGACTTTTTGATATGTTGGGTTAATATTGTGTCACAGGTGGGAAGTTACAGTTGTCCTATTTACAAGGTGACTCAAGAGAGAGCATTTTCCCCCAGGCCAAGTGGTAATCAAGTCCCCACATTCCAATGATGCCACACCTGCTGCTTATAGTGACAAAACAGTGCCTCCTACTGGATGAACCCTAGACCATTGTCATAGAATTACCTTGCCAAGAATCAGCCATAGCTAAGTGTTGTAAAGGAGTTGAGAAGACCTCATATGAGCGAGGGGTACATGCATGTTAAATGATTGTGTCTCTCTGTAGTCACCCTAATCAGCAGCTCACAGTGGGGTACATAGGCCTTTTACCATTTGCCGATGCATTTCTTGATGAAATATTTGAATTATTTTATTTTTTAGTAGTCAGTTACATTTTTATAAAGCAGACAATGGCAATGCATCTTAGACGTTGCCCAGTTAGACAAATCATAAAATGCAGTTTTGAATACATAAAATATCACATCCATAGCCCATTAATAGAGGAACAATGGGGCTTTTGAGCTTTCATCCACATATTTAAGCATATACACACGATACATTGAATATAGAAATGCTAAAATGTCTTGTCCTGCTGGGTCCTCCCACAGATGTCTTAGCCCCATATCATTACATCAAAAACCGGACACTGTTCCAAAGGCCGGGTCCACAAAATGCCCCATAGGCCTTGTGATAGGGAAAGATGGAGAGAAAGAGTCCTAAGTGAGGCGGACCCAACAAACAAGGGAAGGACAAGTCTTGCCTCTTGTTGCCCTCACACACCCGAGGGGTGTCATGCTTCATCATCGGGCATTTGATCCTCGTCGTGCCGGCATTGCAATTCCCAACGGTCCCCCCGAAGGGTCGCTTTTTAGGAGATCTTTTGAGGCATGCCAGATGGTGCATGAGGGTGTTTGGGGTGAGGGCAGATTTTTGGACTTCTCGGTTACTAGGTTTTTTTCCTTAACGAAGAAACATGTAAGCTTTGCAAACAGTTCTTCATGGGCCTTCGAAATCTCAGTATCGAGGTCAGCCTGGGTGTCTAAATTTAAAATAGCTGTTAATGTGGGTCCCACCTTCATCTGCTCTAATGAGCTAGCATTTTCCATTAGTGTTACCCATTTTACCCTTTGCATGTCATTAGTCATAATTACATCTGCGGTTGCTATCCCAGGGATCGCCGACTGTGTATCTAACCCCTTTATCTGTACAGTTAATAGTAAGGGGTTATGATCACTCTCAATCCTCTAATGGATCTTCATATCAATTAGACGGGGCCACAGCTCCAGGTTTATAAGAAGATAGTTGATGCAACTACTTCATACCCCATTGTTGCAGGTATACTGGCCCCCGCTGTCCGATGGTGTCCTCCTATTTACAGCCCTGATGCCCCGCTCCAGACATAAAGATTTTAACTGGAGTGCAGCATCAGTCCATTTTTTTATAGGCGTTAGTGTTAGCAATGGGATGCCCCAAAGAGAATCCTCATCGCTAGTGAGGGCACTATCTTCATAGCCAAGGGGCTCAAAGGAACAAATAAAATCACCTGCTATTACCATGTGGTTTTTCCCTCTGTGATTCTCAATGAGTGTATCTAGCATGGAAACTGTATTTGAGAGTTTCCCACCCACCATTCCTCTTGCATAGACATTATTTACTACTATGTCTAAATCATGTTTAGAGCAAAGCATTATAGCCAACATATCAGGGGCCTTATTTATGAAGGCCTTGCGCCACCGGTGCGTCACTTTTTCCCCATGTTAAAAGTGACGCACCGGCGGCGCAAGGCCTTCATAAATAAGGCCCCAGGGCTATAACTTGGTATTTCTTCAGCCCGTAGTCCTGGTTTTTGCCTTATCCAAGTGGTAAGTCTCCCAGAGGGTCTCCCTTTTTGTCCGGCGATAGCATGTTTGACAAAATTCAGGTAACCAGGGCGGAAAATAGGTGTCAGAGACCATGTTTCCTGAAAAGCCCAAATATCTTGCTCCTCTATAAATAGTGACCATTCTTCAGACGCTGTCTTGGATTGTAGGCCGGCAATATTTCAAAATGCGATGGCTAATGACGAGATTAGTGGTGCATCGCTAGGGGTATCAGTGCTCATCTGTTGGCTTATTCCCTGCTTTGGAGCCGAGTAACTTGATTCAAGCCCCTTTACTTCAACCTCCCTGGGCAACATCCGGGGGGGAATCTAAAACTAAGTGTCCCTGTTCTTGCTGAGATTTTAGCCATTTATTATAACAATAGTTGCCGACACTACCCACTGTCTTCAATTGACTTGTTATCAGACTTAGGCTGTCACCATTGACAGCAGCTTGGTCGTGCTTACTCACGCTGCTCGCTATTTGGTGTTGTGGCACTATCTGTTGTCCGTCGCCAATATCAGGGACCGGTCTAAGCTGCCCTATACTACATACTGCATGTTTTGTATGTACTGGCTGTAGTCAATCGCAGGCATCTAGGTCAGAAAGGGGAGCAAATCTATTTTCCAATCTTCGATCGGGTAGCCTACTTGAGCTTCTTAAGGCCACCCATGACTGACTCTTCATATGATGGGGGTAACTCCCTAATGTTTGTTGGGAGGGTAATCTATAAAAAAAGCAAGCGGTAAGACAATAATATTTCTGGGGTTCCTATCTGTGATTCTTCCCAATTTATCCAAGAGGAAATACAATAAAAGCGTTAGTACATTTTAGAACCGCACAACCACAATCACAATCTCCCCCGTTTCTTTCCTTGTGGGCCCTATCCAGGTGACTCTTCTTGCCATAATCAATTGACTTTGTATATCCCCATTTAGGACCAACAGACCCTTTAATTTTTTAACCACCTAGTGCGTAGCTTTAGTCATTAATTGAGTAGTAGACTCTGCCAGTCCTTCTCGTAGTGGAGGCACATTCCCCAGTATCACCACCAGGGGTGCGGCCGCAGGAGGCAAGTGGAGGGCCTGTACTCCAGCCTTGGATGAACCACGGTCCAATCTTGTGTTCTTTATATTGGCATTGAGATCACTTTTCTCTGATGGTAATCTACTCTGCCCAGTGACTGCAAAATTAAAGTTATTTGTTGCAGGATTGATATCATCCACCACTTTATTCCGACCTTTAGCACAGACTGGACTTGTATATATTTGAGCAAATTCAGTTGATATATGAACTATTGTGAAGTTATCCTCATCCTTACTAATGGCCGGATTGTTATCTATGTGGGGTACCTGTCTTGAGGGTCTAGACTTCAGCCTTGTTGGTTTGGTTATTCTTGCCGTTGGATCTGCTTTGCCTATCATATGATTAGGTTTTCCATTTGGTGTTGAGACTGGCCTTGTTTTAACTAATAATGCCTCTGTTGCATGGAAGTTAGACTAAGGGGGTCATTAGGATGGCGGACGGACCTGCGTCTGTCCGCCACCTCGAGGTGGAGGGACCGTCCGCAAGGGCAGCAGCGGTCCCTCCATGCCAATTAGGATGTGACCGCCACCCTGGCGGTCACATCCTGTATCCTTAACATTGCGGTGGGTGCTGCTTCAAGCAGCACCCGCCTCAATTTTAAAAATGCATGCATTGCATTTGCATGCACAAAGCGGCAGGCACCGCACTGTGCCTGCCGCTTTGTGCATGCAAATGCAGGGGGGTACCATAGGTACCCCCCATGTGCACCCCCACCCCCCCTTCTCCATGGGGGCCCGCAAGGGCCCCCCCAGAAGCAAAGGTCCACATGCTTTTCCACGGTGGAAAAACCTGTGCGGAAAAGCATGTTTCCACATGCTTCCTCATTTGGCTGTCGGTGTCTGGCAGACACCGCCACCAAATAGCAGGCTACACCCCGTGGATCAGCGGCGGATGGAACTGCCGTCCACCGCTGATCCTACTGCCATCCTGATCTGGCGGGTGGTGTTTACAGGGACCGCGGTGGTAATTCCGCATCTGGTTGTGGCTTCCACCGGCCCGGAGGATGCGGATTCACCGCCATCCTAATCGAGCTCTTAGTTAGGGATTCTTCGATCTGGCTCCATCTCAATGTAATGGGATTTAACATAGTGGAGATCAGGATTTCCCGGCTCTGCCTCATGGCCTCATTGATTACCGGACAGGGGACGTGCGTGGAATCAGGAATGATCATTTCTAAATTGTTCGGAGTTCTTGAGGCTATATCAAGTCCTCTCCCCCTTTTGTGTGCCGCCCTGCTAATTTTGCTGGTTTTGGTCTCTGCGGACCCCCCTCTTTCTTTTCACAGCATGGGGTCACACCCTGTCCTGAAGGTTTTATCAATCCTGTTACCCTGGTAGATGCTCTTAGAGTCCTGCTAGTAGACTCGGGCTCAAGGTCACATGGTATTATACTTGTTAATTGATTGGGAACAGTGTCAGACACCTTTTCAATCACTTGTCAATCGTTTTTTCTGGGCTCGGTCGACGGACGGGGATACATTGGGCTGCTATGCCCCCTAAGGAAGATCTCCTGTGAACAAAGGGCACCAGGGATAGGCGTTGCTCTGTAATTTCTATCTCATGTTAAAGTACTGAGGTAGCCCTTATTAAAAATTGATCCAGTGTCCCGCAATATTTCCACCTACTTGCGCACCCTTTCCCTTTCCCTCATGCTTACTCATCTTTTTCTGGGTTGCTGTGAGAAAGCTCAATCATACAGAAGTTCAGAAGTAAAAAAAAGCAGTGTCCTGATTAGCTTGTAGCTTGTAATTGATAAGATTTTAAAGGAGACGAACCACTTTACCTTCTGCTAGTGCAGGTCTCGGAGGGGGGCCCAGCCCGGCCTCCTCCAGGCTCTGACGGGCGTAGGCGGGCCCGCCCTTGGCCTAGGCTTTGCCTGCACGCATGTTGCACTGCGGGGGCTCTGTGATGGTTTTTAAAGGGGCCTCTGGTGCAGCGGGAGTGAAGCAGGTGGCGAGCGCCTACTGGCACGGGTGTCTCTGGGCGTTAGAGTCCCCTCCTCAGCTCCTTTGCTGCTGCAGAAAATCCTTTTGCGTAATTTGCTGACATTGTGAGGGTAAATGAGGGACTCCTTGTGATTGTCAACGCAAAATGAATTTTAGGGAAAAAAAACACTGATGGGTGGAAGGTTTAGATTAATTGCAAATTAGCCCATGTTATTTTTCACACTATGCCATTACAGACAGGGGCCAACCAGAATTGCTAAGTCATTCCTTTATATGAGAACACAAGCACCCTCAGACAATTTTCATCTGAGTCGGCTATCATCAGTGTGGGGCAGCAGGAGTTCTCAATTAGACGGAGAAGGACTCATTTTAATCTAAATTTTAATTATAACTAAAATAATATTTTTATAAAATTTAAACAATATTAGAATGTTGTCCTGAATCAGATTTATGTTTTTTTTAGATTCAAGATCCCCGAAGAAAGGCCCGAAATGCATTGGGCATCCATCGGAAAATTGGAAAACATCTTTTGATTGCTGTTACTAACATTATTGTATAAACACTAAGGGGCTAATTATGATTGCGAATTTCCCGCATCCTCCGGGCCGGCGGAAGCCACCGCCGGCCCGGAGGATGCGGGAAATCCGCTGCGGAGCCTCCACAGACCCACCACCAAATTAGGATGGCTGGTGGGTCTGATATTCTGTCCGCAGCTTTTCCGCCGCAGTCGCCTTCCGACCGCGGCGGAAAAGCACTAACATGTCTGGTGGTGTCTGTCAGACACCGCCAGGCATATTAGGATGTCTGCAAATCTATGCTTTTCCACAGCGGCTTTTCTGCCGTGGAAAAGCATACGGACCTTCACTTCGGGGGCCCGTTGCGGGCCCCCTGGGTGAAGGGGTGGTGGGGGGTGCACATGGGGGGTACCTATGGTACCCCCCTGCATTTGCGTCCACAATGCAGCAGGCACCGCGCGGTGCCTGCCGCTTTGTGCACGCAAATGCTGTGCATGCAATTTTAACATTGTGGCGGGTGCAGCTTGAAGCTGCACCCCCGCAATGTTAAAGATTGAGGATGTGACCGCCACCCTGGCGGTCACATCCTAATCTGCACAGAGGGAACGCCGCAGCCCATGTGGACGTTCCCTCATGCTCTGGGGTCGCGGACGGACTCAAGTCCGTCCGCGATCCTAATGACCCCCTAAATGTGGAATGGATAATGATCATTTGATTTTTTGAACTTTTATGGAATTCAGTATAAAGCTGATGTTGGAGCTTACACGTGTTGTGTTCAAATTAATGGGGTCACATGTAAAGTTGTCTGTTAAACATTTATGTTAATATTGGAAAGTGTCCAGTTAACGGAATATAAATTGGTGGGAACCAACCTTAGCAACAGTGCACGGTGGTCGAGTCGGAATGACTCGAGGTAGGAAGCAGCAGGAGTTCTACCAGACATTAAGCTATGGAAGGCAGATCTAGGAACGCTTGTCACACTACAGCATCTCACAGAGAAATACTGATCCTATTGGAGCAGGCCAAGAATGGTTTGCATTAGGATGTGTGAAATTTGTGTAATATGTTTTTGCATAATTATGTGAAATGTTGTCAAAATTTCTCGAAATGACATGAAATTATGCATAATTAGACAAATTGCAAACCCTTCATTTAGCACTATATTTTAGTGTGACATATCTTGCTAAAAGCAATAGTGCAGAAAAAGCACTGCATATAACATCATTACGTTCTTTTGGCCCCATGTCCTGGCAGAAAATGTTAACAGCTAATTCCGTGCAATTAGAAAAAATGGCATATGTTTGGGAATTTTGTGGAACAGGTCTAACAAGAAATTTCCAAACTTATGCAATTTACGCTGCCTTCCTTTAAATTTTTCCCAAGCCTAGTTTGCATTTGTTGGCTCTATTCTGTAATGACCTAGGCAAGCCTCAAAACAGTGCATCAAATGTACTCAGAGCAAAAATCAATGGTTTAGATTAATCTATGTAAATAGCAATGAAAATGATCGTTTGTTCAAAATCGCAAATCTCCGAAAGTTCCTTACCGATTGCTTTGAAATTTTGACACAACGTTGGATTCGAATAGGGGGGTGTTTTTATATACACAACGTTGGATTCCAATAAGCATGTGTTGAATACGCGCGTGTTTTCAATCAAAAGCACGAACAGACACATATAAATGTCAATATTCCTTTGTGTAAAATCTTAAATCTCCGAAAGTTCTTCACCGATTAATTTGAAATTTTGACACAACATTGGATTCGATTAAGCGCATGTTTATATATACACAACGTGGGATTAGAATACGCACTTATCCAATATGCGCATGTTTTTAATCAAAAGCCGAACAGACCATATTGATTTGGTTGCTGCGCAAAAACTACAAGGGACGCATAGAGACAATAGTCTACATATATTAGGATGGACAGTTGGTGTCAGGATGGCAGACCGGGAAGTGGGTGGAGGGAAGGGGAGGTGTTGGTTCACTTTGCAACATTAGCACGTGTTTATATATACACAATGTGACAATAGTCACAAAAACATATTGTGTGCCCACAAGCATTGTGAAATTAAACATATTAGAAACATGCGCTTACTCTTTTCTTTCTCTTTCATTTAACCAGACAGAGCCACAGCAACGGGTGGCAGGGTACAGCTAGTTCAATTAATAAATTCCAACACCCTATACATCACTTTTTTGCTTGCACTGTAATTTTGGGGCAACGACCCAATATATACCAGCAGGTGCAGCTGCAGAATATATTCTAGTATCCTATCATTGCAACATCCGTTTTAATGTGACTCCACGTAACTCATTGTAAAGGTCATCTTAACTACAACTTAACTTAACTTAACTACAGGTTGTCTGAAGTACAAGAAGACTGGTAGCCACAAGAATGATTGGTCCTACAAATAGTACTGGTTGCGCTTCCATCACATTTTCCTATTCTGCTGTAACTGGGACCTCAGTTCACTCTGTGCAATCTAACTTATAGTCTACAACCTCCACCAGCAAGTGTGGTGGGGCTGTTTGTTGTAAGTAGAGTCTGGGCATCCGACAAGCTCAGAGTCCGCACACATGCTAATATAGTATGGATGAAAACCTTGCAACACATATGCTGCCTATGGATCAGCCACATCCACTCCTCATGTGGATTTTATTTGAGGGAATCTTCTCTGTAAATTCATATTCTCTCTTTGTAACATTAACTCATGGTATTGCTTACTGTTAAGATTGCCACGTCTTAGGCTGATTCAACAAGGCAAATCTACATGTGAAGTTCTCCACAAAAGTTGATTTCCACCTAGAACTAGTCCCAAATCTCAACCCATGTGTTTTTCATCAATTCTGGGAGGAAATATCCAACTATAAGTAGGATTTATGACTCCCCGCTGAGGAATGCACCCTTCTCATCATCCACCCTGACCTGCTAAATGCCCCCTTTGTAAATCCAGGTAAGAACTCAAAATTCCTCTCTCGCAACAAGTTCTATTAGCAATTATGACACCTATCCTTCACAGACATGCAGGCATCATATGCCAGCACCTAATTTACTGCTTATAGCGGACCCTGTGAGTAAACTGTGATAATTGTTGTCAGCATACTTTACCTTTCGAACATCAGGTCCCCATATCTATCACTTTATTAGCACCAGCTTGAGCAGATACGCTTCCATGTTTGGCAGGGCAATTATATGGTGCACCCAGTTGATGATGTATCTCAGTACCTGTCACAATCATCATGAATCGATTGCCTGTGATACAGTCAAGCTGTCTCCACTTGCCGTTTGAGAGCATCCAGTAGCCTGGTAGCGCAGTGCAGTCAATATTTTTACTTGTGCAGGTATTGGAAGTGGGCTGTAGTGTAGTCAGCTCCTTCTCCCAGTCAGCAACCATGTTACGAGTCACATTAGGCGAGAAGATTTATATTGCAATAAGCTGCTTCTCTAAACAGCCCAAAATATTGATCCTCTACCCAGTCGCGTAGCTAGGCCTTATGCCGCCCGTGGCAGCCCCTGTGTTTGCCGACCATGGCGGGCAGATAGAAAAGTGGGAGGTGCTGGTGACCCTTGTGGTGGCCGCCCCATGATGGCCGCAGGGGAGAGCAGTGGGGGGGGTGACTGCCGCCCCCAAGACTCCTGCCGCCTGGGCCAGACCGATTGCTACACCACTGCCTCTACCTATAAATCATCTTTCTTCTCCTCAAATAATATATTCTTAAAATATTGGGCAAGGCAACCAAGATATTCACCGACAAAAAGACATTTTTTGTCTCTGTCTTGCTTTCTTATGTGGGGAGGCTGTATGAGGTCAGTTGGTTTTGTAATGAGTCTCATCCGTTGATAGGAGTGATGGCTCATGGCTGTTTATTTCTTCTCCCCTTGCTATATCACGTATATGGCACATGTGTGAAGCCTTGATGAAATATTTGTTTTATTAACTTGATGCAAAATGTAATGTTTTTGTTAATTTTTAAGATGTTATTTAATAAATACAAATGTAATTTAATAGAAAATATAGGTTAGAAAATTCAAACATAGTTTTCCATTTATTTTCCTATTTTTTCCCTAGGGGGGTTTTTCCTTGCCTCCATTGATTTCTATCAGAGTGTGTTGGAGTACAATGATCGGCCACTTGTGGTCTTTAACTCCAAGGCCTAACTGGAATAGATGTGTGCCTATATTTTCAGTAGTACTCCTGTAGTGGATATAGGTGTACCTTTCATGAATAACAGTTATTTGACTCTTCTGCGGGTGTGTTTTATTATTTGCAGGTGTTTTTCTAAACCACCCCTTAAATTTTCCTTAACCCCACACATTTTGTATTTCATATTACCCATTTACTGCTAAAACGTTTTGGGAAATGTCTGCACCCCTGACAGAGAGCTCAGGACAGAAGAGTTAAGACAGATGTAAGCAGAGAACCCCAGTCCGACATTATTTAGTAGCATTTCTGTAAGTAAAGTAGTATTACTGGAGTTTTGCTTCCCATACTCAAAAATGCTTTTGTGTAGAGGCCACTCAGTATTTTAAAAGTGAGGCCACTTATGTGCATGAAACTTGTCTCTGTGCAGGTTGTCATATTCTATTGAATGTTTGTAACATAAATAGGTGGAATGTTCTGAGGTTGTAATAGTGGTGATAGAGGGAGAGACTCTAGTGTTCTGGCCTTCATCATCTCATAGTGGGAGCTCCTATGTGTAACTCAATCAAATTGTGCAAGAGTCACAACAGGACCTTTATCTTCACATGTTATAATCAGACTCCTCTCTAGAATGCCAGAATCCAGTAAGAATCAGAGGAGCTGATACTAGTGAAAAGATCATCAGATGCTATATTATAGATATATATAAAATTTAAACCTCCCAGTGCCTTCTACACCATGCAGGGATTTTCAGGAGGGCACCTAAGGCCCCCAGACAAATAACCGTAGGCCGTGGAGGGATGGGGGCCTGCAAAGTTGCTTTCTGACAGTCTTTACATGTTGGAAAGCCCTACATGGAATGGCTGTTGGAAAACAACATAATAATCCCAACGGCAGAAACGCCATCCGTAAGTGATTATGATAAGTATCCAACTGGTTGACTTGCTCCTTGAGCCAGTCGGAACACTATCAGATTGACTGGCTGGTTTACACTTTGACCATCGACATTGAAATTGGGCGGTCAGGCTGTAAACCTATGGTGTTTGTCGGTAAGCCTCCAACGAGCGGTCGGAGGCTTAGCGACCGACATCGTAAAGAGGACCTTAGTAGTAAATGTGGGAGGGACCGGGCAGTGGCTGGAAAACTAGGCAGACCTACTACTAAATGGGAGAGGTTCAGGGAAGAGCAAGAAGGGTTTAGGCGTGGTCAGAGGGGGTTTATGGAATGTTGTGCACCCACCTAGAAATGGGTACGACCATTCCTATTCTTAAACCACACTTGTAAAGGTATTACAAACAAAAAGGGTCCATAACAGTAGTATCTATCCTCCAGCTCAAAGCTGAAGTAAGTCCAGCACCACATGTGGCCAACCACTGGTACTGCAACAGCCTCCCTTAGCAGATAAATGGAGGTAGGGAAGTTACATTATTAACTAATTATTTAAATGAGTTAAGAATATAATTACTTTTAATTTAATGTTTACATTTTTTTAATTTAAAAATGAATGTAACAATATGCATTATTTGTAATAATTCCTAATGTATAAAAATATATTTTTTTCTTTAGGAGGGATTGTATTAATTTAAACTTCAGAGACTAATTAATTTTTTCTAACTTATGTTAATATATTCAAAAATAATTAACATTTAAATGTACATTCAGTTAATAGTGTGGTAGCATTTTGTTTATTTTGTTCTACTTTTGAAATAAATATATAGTAATTAAATATATCAAATTCATTTACATTAATAATTTACATAATGTTTTTAAATATTTATTAAAAAATCACACTGAAAGTCACATATTTATGGATACTTATTATATATTACACCATTACACCAGGTTATGTATAGAACTGATTTAAATTATTAGCATTTTTCAAGAGGCTACATATATTTCTAAATCACCAAAGCTTATTAAAATATTTTATAAAAAATGGTATTTCTTTTTAATTATAGTTAAATGTGATAACATTAAATAATTGTAAATACATATTTTAAAAAGTTGGAATAAATTAATTTAGGATAACATTTTCTATAGGGTTCTACTCTAAGTTTCTGCCTCCATCATTTTCTATGGGAGAGTATTGCCATGTGTCTTGCTAGACCTAGGACTACTTCTTTTTTTTGGCTGTAGTAATTTACACTTGTAAATTTGGCTTCACCCCTTATTATTGCACTTTTGAGTAACTATACATTTGTATTTGGCAAATAGCCAAAACTAATACAGTTACTCTAAAGAGTGAACTTGCACGAGTAACTTACTCACAGGTCTAAGGGCCTCATTATGATGGCCAAAGGACATCTTTCTGCCATCTTACCAGGGATCTCCGTCCGCCATATAACAATGGCATTTTGACATTTTGAAATAACTAAAATATGGGGAGACGCTTCGCCTAAGAGGACAGGCGCAACGCTTGGGGGCTGTTTGCAGGACTCTGCAGGACTCTGAGGCCCAGGAGACCGCGGGGCCAACACTGGCATCGAAGCTCCGCCCCCACATCACCAGGGCTTCAATTACTGCTCGCGCCTCCCGCTTCGCGGGAGACGCTTCGCGAGAAACGCTTCGCCTAAGAGGAGAGGCACAACGCTTGGGGGCTGTTTGCAGGACTCCGCAGGACTCTGAGGCCCAGGAGAGAGCGGGGCCAACACCAGCATCGAAGCTCCGCCCCCACATCACCGGGGCTTCAATTAATGCTCGCGCCTCCCGCTTCGCGGGAGACGCTTCGCCTAAGAGGACAGGCGCAACGCTTGGGAGCTGTTTGCAGGACTCTGCAGGACTCTGAGGCCCAGGAGACCGCGGGGCCAACACCGGCATCGAAGCTCCGCCCCCACATCACCGGGGCTTCAATTACTGCTCGCGCCTCCCGCTTCGCGGGAGAAGCTTCGCCTATGAGGACAGGCGCAACACTTGGGGGCTGTTTGCAGGACTCTGCAGGACTCTGAGGCCCAGGAGACCGCGGGGCCAACACCGGCAACGAAGCTCCGCCCCAACATCTTCACATCCTTATAAGCACCCACGGCTTCCCATCACATGGGATGCATGTGGGCGGGCGCCGGGCTAGGCCCGGGCAAAGGGCGGGCCGTCTGTGGCCGTCCGGGGCTGAACGAGGCTGGGTTGGGCCACGGACCTTGGCAGTTTCAGATAAGACTTATCCCCTAATTTCTGTGAGATTACTATGTTTTAGCCATTTCATTGTAATATTTGTATTACTTTTTTAACTCAAGCAATTCATGATAGCTGCGGAGTTTTAAATATTGGTCTTGTTGGTCGCGCACAAAGCTCATACTATGTCTAAACTTCGATCCGCTAAAACTACCCCAGCATCAGCCACAATGGATAACTACTTAGTCAAAGTAGTAAATAAAATTAACAATGACCGGCGAGCTTCATTAAGCCGGGGTAGCCCCCCTGCCTCCCCCACTAATGCGTTCACCCCTCTTGATACACTGACGCTAGATAACAGCTGTGATCAAGGTAACCAGGCCATAACTAATAATATAATTACCAATGATTGTCTGGTTTCTCAAGTATCAAGCCAGATTGTGCTAGACGATGATCCCTCTGAGTCCTCACAGCAACCTTCCCGGTGCATAGAGTAGTAAGGGCATGCAGGAAGCTACCTAATAAACGGGGGGCACCAGGAAAACTAAAAGAGCGGATATACCTCCAAACAACCCAGTGGTATCTGAGACCCCAGAAAAGGAGGGGATGTCTACTTTGAACCCTGAGTAATTTGATCTGTTAGTTAGCATTATTGAAGCCAAAATGGAAATTATTATTAAACCATTAGTAGCCAAATTAGATCAGGTCTCAAACGAAGTAGTTAGACTGGGTGACCTCCTGAAGACCTATATTGCCCCGGCCGAAACTAACAAGGTCACAAAAGCGGGTAATAATGTAAGCAAGGAAGTAGCATTACCATCTGAGGGGGGACCAGGGTAATTCAAACTGTTATACCAGCCCAGCCGGCCACAGTGATTCAGGGAAACCAAGCGAGCCAAGGAAACAAAGTATTTACAGAAGGTGAAAATACAGAGAGGTGGACAGGAGTGAGGAGAAGACGTTTTATCAATCTCCCTCCAGATTGCGCCCCCTATGTGGTTGTTCTAACTAATGTTCCTCCGGTTGATACCCACTTAAGCCAGTTCCAACAGGAACCTCACGATTCTCTGAAAAATAAATGTGTCTCATGGTTGCACAAACACTGTGGGTTCCCAATTGCCTTCTCTAATGACATATTAACTACTAGAAGGATTAACTGGATTGGTGACTCCAGAAAGACTAGCCCGGGGGACTGTGTTATTATTAATTTTAAGCACCCCCAACATGTTGCTACAGTTCTGCTCAGAGCAGCCTCCCTACCGTTTGCAGAAAACGGTGTGTGTGTACGTCCACTTGGTTTCTTTTATAGTCACCTCAGTAATGTAACACCTACTGATACTAACCAACCGAAGCCGTTCTCACCTTTTCTTAGATCAGGTCTAGCCATCCCACTACAAAATCGCTTCCATGCTTTAAACAGCTTGGACTCCAATGATTGACTTATCCCGGACAACTCATTGCCCCGGAGTGAGGATATTAATACCCCGGCAATCGGAATAACTGAAAGCCTTACAGTCTCTACGCTAACTAGGCCGGGGAATTCCAACCTGTTGAATGACCATGAGGGCATGCCTATCGGAAATCCAAGGGAAATAGATAGCCCCACTTTCCTGGGCAGGGAACACCAGTGTCCAGGAAGATGGGGTTCCTGGAATACAGCTTTGATTTGGCCCCGGGTAATGGGGTACCCAGAGCTAGCCAATTGCTTGGGGAAGGGTGGTGCAAGTCCCCACTTCTTAAAAAGTTAATCCGCCCTGGGGGAGGATGTACCTGGTACTTTCTCAAGGATCGGGGAGGGAGGCCATGTCCCACTCACCTTAAATAAACTTGTCTGCCCCAGGAGTGGACACGGGGTCCCCAGGGCTGCATGCCGTCCTTCCATAAATTAACCTATCAAACCTAGGGCATGGGATCTCCGGGGCCTCCAGAGGGCTCAGGGCGGGAGGTCGATGTCCCCTCCCCAAAAAAACAACACTGTGCTGAACCCCCAGGCCCTGGTCCCGTCAGGGGACCTTTGGATCCACAGTCCCATTAAGAGAAAAATAATTTTGGGCTCTGGGGGCCCCCACCAGGCTTGGGATGACTGGGTATTTGCACCTTGCCCCACTACCTGTTTTTTGGGGTCTTTTTCCAAGACAGGGGACTTAGTCCCTGAGTTCTAAAATGGCTGCCACCATATCTTAGTTGATGTGGCAGCCAATGAGATGTTCTCTTCTGATCTGTTAGATCTGAGCATGCTTCATAGTGTGATAGATTTATACATTTTGAACCTTAATATCTCAAAAACTATTGAACTGATTTTTATCAAATCACAAAAAGCAGACTTCCTAAGTAAAGATCTAGCTCTCTGACAAATTTGGTGTAATTCATTTCAGTCATGTTGGCTGTAGCTGTTTCTAATGTTCCTATGGCAAATTGCATGGAGAAAAAACATTGTTATGTTATGTTAATTAGAAAATGAAAAAATCTATTTACTATGGAACAGTGGACCTAACTATAACTACCCCGCGAGGACATGTATATTTTATATCGTTTTTTATTGTGTTCTTGACCATTTGGAGGAGGATGAAGAAGAAGAAGGATCCACCATACTCTAGAAACACAAAGATTGCAATCATCTGAGTTAGATGCATTCTTTGTGTTTATGGGAGAAGAGTGTGGCCAGACACACTTTCAAATTCTTTTGGTGAGGGGGGGTAGAGGAGCTGCAAGAAAAAGCAGCTGCTCTGGTGCTTGATGCTTTGAGGTGCCCTCTACAAGAACAGTGCTGTTGACATTGTGGTCACATGAATAGTACACATTTGTTAGATATTGAATTATGTCCAATTCAACAGCTGTTGAATGTAAGACTTAAAGTTTAGATGAAGAGGAGAAACACAGATTGTCTGTCTTCCTTCCCTGCCAAATATGCAGTCTCTCCGCTCTATTTGGAGCTCCAACAGTTGTACCCCTTTGCCCTGTGGTACATCCTCTACAGTACTGCTGAGTCACAGTGACTGTCATCCCACCTGTTTGAGAGCCAGACTACAGTCACTCAAGTTGAAACACACTTAATTGGGTGTTATCTGCATATTGATGGTTGGTAACTTCCACATTTAACAGCATCAGAGGGTGATATGAGTGACCCCTGCTGTTTGCCATACTTTAGGGATAGAGGCAGAGGCCTAAAGTAATCTGGTTTAATAAACTGTAATCAGGGATAGAGGAATCATGCTGGGACAAAACTCTTCAACCCCATCATAGTGGAGACGATATCAAGCAGTGTCTCGTTTTCAAAGGCACCCAGTAACTTGAGCAAGGTACCCCTTCACCTACATCATGCATTATTTCATTCTTCCATTGGAAGTTGTTCGTTCACAGGTAGATCTAGGCTCAAATCCAGAAAGACTACTTCTCAGGGTCCTACTTAACAGATTTGAGTTGAAAGTTGAGCCATGACTGCCCTTTCAATGCTTTTATACAGGAAGAGATGTTTGAGGCCAGGTCAGAGATTTTGAGATTTTCTGGGGAACAAGGTTAGGCTTTATGAATTGTTTTGGTCTGACATTAGAGTTGAAGTCAATCGGCCTTCTTCCAGGGATGTGTTGATGATTCTGAGAATTATAGTGGATGGGAAAAGCTCAGGGCTTTTGTCAGCTTCCTTGGAATTGAGACAGAAATATAGAAAGAGGGGTTCAGTGAAACAATGATTTAGAATAAGAATTTTTCTATTTGGGAAGGTTTCTTTGTCATATATATGAGTCTTTTCAATAAGTGTCATCTGTAGGTCAAGTATGATCTAGAGGATTTTCTTTGGAATTGGTAATGTTAGCCACACATTTAAATAAGCATAGAATAGTGGAATATTGTTGCCTGACTCTTTGAATAAAGCTCCCAAATGTAGTTCGAGGCTTCTTGATATAGTTCTTAAAGAAATTATCTTTGGTTTATAGATTATGATGTTTGAATCGAGCACTGTGGAATGCCATTCTCTGACCTACGTCTGAGTTTTTAACCTACGTCTGAGTTTTTAATGAAAAGCTCTACAAATTACGAAAGAACTGAAGCAGGTACTGCAGGTCCACCATTATCATCCTCTCTTCTGATCGATTAACTCAGGTTTCTACACCAACTTCTGATAGTTTTACTACCTGCAATTGTCACCTTCCAATCACACCTATTGATGTACAGTCTTGAAATCATGAGAGGGTTACACTTCTCCTCCAATTTTTCAAGCCTGGAGATGTGTTGACATCAGCACATCTTCTGAACAGACCAGTCTGATGTCTGTCATTGCTTTCACAAACACACAGCAGACGGATGCCATAATTTAGGTCTAAAAACCAAACCGGTGCCCTTTCACTTACTTCTTGGCATTCTTCCTAACCTCGCCATAGACGGCTCTGTAGTCTACTCTTGGGGATAGTTTCTCACAAACCACTTTTGTAGCTCTACTACACCCTCTACAAACAAAGATGTAGGGAACAGACTCCAGACAATTAAGGGCCTAGACGGAAGGGCCATCACTGACTCCCAATATCGGAACCCATACAATCTAAAATTCTATCTCATATCCATGGAGGGGTCGATAAAGTTGGTCATTTAGGCCATCACAATTTTTTCTCTTTTTGACATCCCTTCAAGACTTTTGAGGTCCATGATTGTTTTTTTACAGCTAACTAAATAACGAAAGGTAAGGCGGGACGGTAGCTCCACTGCGTTTTCTGGTAGCAAAATTGTGGAAAGGCCTGCCGTTGGCTCTTCGCTTGGTCTCAGATTAGTCCATCCTTCTTAAAGGCCTTAAAACTTGGCTCCTCAGGTAGACTTATAATTATTTTGTTTCTTTGTTCTATTTGGGATTTATTTCGAAAGTCCAATCAGGAGGTTTTAATTGAGTAACAGTGCCTAGAAGCTCTTTTTTTGGAGCAAATGTTGCGCTTTAGGAACCGTATTTTTATTCCATTTCAAGGACCTGAAAAGAAGTACCTGGATACACTAACTGTGTCAAGCAAAAAGAAATCGAATTTGACTACTCAAACAGATTGTATCCAAAGCTATTTTCAGTAATGGCCTACAAGTGGAAAATCCTCCAAAACCATGTACTCTTCTTTTCCCTGTACCCTACTTTAATAAGAATATTGTGTGAACCATATGAAAACAAGCAGTAGAATGCAATTACAACTGCAGTGCTGTACACGTTGGCATTCGCTGTGTTGCAGCTGATTACAAGAAACTCATCCTTCGAGTGTGGATGAAAACTTCATACTTCTCATGCAAAGCAAAGAGATAAATATCTATTGGCAAAGTTAAAAGATCTGTACTTGGTATGCTGATGCTATTTTTTAAAATTCTACTGCAAGCATATGCGAAGAAAAAGCCGCATGTAGTCCTCAAATGACTGTAATAATATAAAAAAATCAATTTAAAAAATCTCATTGATGGGGCTGTTTTTCTAACTAATGTTCTTTTTTTTAAAATCCTTCAGCTTTGATTTGCAAATCGCTATACTTTTTTTGTGAATGCTGGCAAGAAGAAATCATCACCCAACCAAACACTCAAATTCCAGGCAGCTACAATGTCATAATGGCAATTAAATGCTTTACAACTGTAACTATAGAAAGGAGCCAGGAAGTAAATCGTCATCTAACTGGGCACACAATGTGCAGTCAGAGTAGTTAGCTGTTTTTTTTTACAGATAATAAACATGAATAAAATGTAAAAAGCACACTTATCCTTCTTAAACCCTGACTAATATCCACCACTCAAACTACTTTAATATTTTACTATACCAATTCACCACTAATGCTTTATGGGTTCCGGAGTAGTGTGCTACTCACCGAAAAAAGCGCTTTAACACCCCATCAGGGGTAACAAGTGCTATATAATTGCAAACCTTTTTCCCTCTTCGATCCCTCCGCTATCCTTCTGAATCCAAATAACTAACTAACCTATCCACCACTCAAATTACTTTCATATTTCACTACGGTAATTCTACACTAATCCTTTATGGGTTCCGGAGCAGCGTGCTACTCTCAGAAAAAGCGATTTGACGCCTCGTCAGGGGTAGTAAGTGCTATATAAATGCAATTACAATACAATACAATACTTTAAAAGAGCTGTGTCACTGAAGAGAAAGGAACTATTTTAAAGCGTTCACAGTGAAGCAAGGCAATGGATAAAGTGGGCTGACCCAGGGCTTTAAGTGGGCCGGGTCTCACCGGTGCTGAGCAGCAGAAGTTTTTTAAATGGGGCCTCAAAACGGGTTTCTATCAGGATCTGCTTCGTGCCCTGGCACACGTGGTCCATTTTTTCCCGGACTGCAGAGACAACAGGCACATAATGTGTGCGCTGCTCACACTGCTCACTTCTCACTAGTGGAGAAGTTACAGCATGACTCATGCCAGGTGAGCGTTGTAGGGGAAGGGAAATCCTTTAAAGAGAGTCATTTTCTCCCTGGATTTCCCTTCTCTTTTTGAAACTCAGGAGCAGCAACATTGTCGTGGTGTCACCAGGGCTTTAAGTGGAAGCTTTTTCAATGTTATTTAAAACCCACAGTTGCTGCTTATTTATCTTAAGCAACTAATAACCAATGACAAAGCCAATAGTCCTGACTTGTTGTAGGTATGATGTTACTTGTATCATATATCTGGATGCAATGACAGAAACAGCAAAATACAAGTCGGGCGGCACACCATGCTAAGCACAGTTATTAAGCCACGCCCTTGAATACATTGCCATGCCTCTATGAGAGACCCCCCCCCCCCCCCCACCCCCCAGTTTTTTCATCCCACTTAAAGCCCTGGGCTGACCCCTTGCCCCATGATGTGATCTGTGGTGGGTGGAAACAAATTGTGAATGACAATCCACCAGAGAAATTGATAAAGCATGCTGACCCAAAAGCCTCACCATGTTTGTTTATCATGCCAATGTTTTTGGAGAGCAATAGTCTGGTGAGACAACTACGGCTGCTGCCTCAAAGGGCAGACCTAAAACACCCCACACACAGAAGAAAGTTTATGGGGGTTGAAATTAGCGTTTCTGTGTTTGATAAAACTTGAGCTCTGTTGTGCGTGGTTGGTGGCCGAACATTGTTTATCGTATGCGAGGTACAAGCATGCCAGCAACTGAAGATGACTGCAAACATTGCTCTTGTAAGCAGCTCACTGTCTAATATCTGGTTAGTTAACAAGGCGCTTTTATGTGTTTTTTTTAGGAAACTGATACAAAGCCAACCATTGTATTTTGTTAATGGAGGAAGTCGTACTTTTGCGTTACTCTTAAGAACTGATGGTAAACACAAGTGTACTCTCCAAATATGTCCAGAAAACTAGAGAAGCATTTATTGCAACAATATAGACATGGTAATTTTGCATAGATGGGAATGTTTACCTATTTATGCCTCGGGCAAGTTTCCTGTAGGATTGTTTTTGCGGGTAACCTTTCTAGAAAATGATCCATTTCGAGAGTAATAAACTTAGCATTTCTTTTTTTTTCTATTTATGTTTTTTTTATATATAATTTAAACCACATTTTAAACAACATGTTTTGAAATAGGAGTTTGTTTCAACATGTTCATTTGTAAAGTCATGGATTTTCTTTCCATATGTGGTAGACAGAATAAGGACTACACTAAATTCAGATATATTTCAGATTTTGCGTGAGCCGCTCCATGCCCGGCAATTGGAGGAGCTACTGATAAAATGTGTGTCTCCACAAAGACAATGGATCTGTGGCTCGTGAATGTCACGCCATTCATCAACTCCCTGGGTTTTAATACATGGCGTCGGCCATGACAGATGGGCATTCCTCACAGAATGATGAGTCCCAATGGGACCATTAAACCGGTCTAATAAAGAACTCCTGCTGGCGAAGCGCCATTCATTCTCCAATGCAGTCACAAAACAAACGAAACATGTAAATTGAGCGGTTTCCTTTTGCAGGTACCATGGCTTCATCAGTATAAATAAAACATGTGCCCCCTGTGAAGAAGAAACATTTATTGGACACTCTGATGAGTTTACAAGACTTCACATAAAAAACATGCTTGCCAAGATATGGGATACTGTAACGGATTTGTAGCAAAAACTGTTCATTTTGAGAATAAACCCCACATAGTCATTTATCAGTGTTGCAATGGTCCTGGTGAGTCTACAAATAAATCGTGCCAGCATTTATTGATGGCAATGTATGCTCTTTTTGGTTATGTGTGTAAGATGTTAAATCTATGGCTGATGCTTTTAAAGTTGATTCTTCAGAGTTGGGCCAAATTCAGCTTCATGCCACATGTGTGTATTGTAAATGTGTACTGTTGTACATTCAGATTAAGAGCCAGTAATGGCAAAATCCCTATACACCCACTCAAAATGGTGTTTTCTTGGAGGTATAGGATAGCTGAGTTCACTGTCCGATGGTGTAGCGCCCACTTGGTCATTAGTTTGGCTTCAAGGCACAGATAACTTTGTCGGATACATCAGCATGTGATTCTGGGGTTTATATCACAGACCTTAGACACAGTCCTCCTGGGATATGTTCTGGTGTTGTTTTCTGATATATGTTTGGTTGGCTATCACCAGCATTTGAATGTCCCGGAGAGTACACAAATTTGGACAATCACCTAAAGACATATTTTTCCCATGTCAGTATATTACACAGTAAATATAAAAAGAAAACACTTTAACCCCTTCACTGCGGCGGCTATTCCGCCGCAGTGCTAAGGGGGTGGGGGGCCGTTCGGCGGTCCCGTGCTCAGGACGGAACCGCTCCGTCACGGCACGCGGGTGAGCTGTGCTTGTGACGGAACAGTTTCATCATGGCCCCGCCCGCGCTAGAGAACGTTAGCGCAGGCGCGGAATTCGCGCCGCACAGGCGCGGCATGGGGGCCGTGACGGAACTGTTCCGTCACCAGCACAGCCCACCCGAGGCTTGTGACGGAACGGTTCCGTCACGAGCATGGAAGGGGTTAAAATGTGCCTTATTGATCTCTGGCTGATAATGAAGATAATCAAAGACAGAAAGGACATGATATAAATGAATACAGACAATTTTATCTACAGTCCGATTTATGTAGCACCCACAAACGGGCGGTACTTTTTTCTTAGAGACCTGTGAGGAAGAGCAGAGTGTTAGAGGGAGCGAGGTCCAGTGGAGAGCTCTGTTGAGTGGACTCCTTGTTGAGTGGGCTCCCTGTGCGAGGTGTGAGGAAATGGTTGTTCCCAAGGGCAGGACAAAGTTGCTGACCCCTGTGTGGCCGGAGAGTATTGTGATGTGCCAATCAGGCTGGAATACGCGCATTGTGTCGAGGCAGCGACCCCGTGTGCCACGAAGGCTGCTATGGGAAAGACTACCATGCAGTAAGGGCCATAAACTTGTGCAGTAGTGAACGGTCACCTTGTATGCCAGGAGGGGCGATCATGAAGGATTTCACTGTGTCGATCAGGCCGGAGCCCATGTGCTGTGATATGCGTTGAGTCCATTTGCCAGTTGGGGTCAACGGGAGCATCAAGTACTGCAACTTGATTTGCCATCGCCTTTGGAGCTGTGAGGATGCCGTAAGAACACTCGCACACGATCTCCCAGACCAGGGTCCCCAAGACAGGATCATCGCAGTCACCTCCACCGGTAGAGGAACCGGACACTTACCATGCAGGAGGATCCACAGAGAGCTTACATCCGGTTCAGGAGTGCAAACGTGATTGAGAGACTCTGCACCCGCTGAGTGTTGCTGCCTGGACTGTGCTTGGCCAACTCATCTGAACGCTGCTGCAGCCGCTGGGAGCACTAAGGGACGTGGTGGACTCAGGAACTCCAGACTCTTCATGCTTGCCTGTGTGGGTAAGACTGGTTTCGGGTGTGCCAGTCTGGGGGGACCTTGCTGTTAGTATCGCTGTGATGCTGGAACATTGCTGACCTTAAATTAGAGTCAAAGTGGTCTCTTGAGCATCGGACTGCTAGTGGGACATACCCTGGATGTTTCTGGTGTTGAATGGGGAATTACCACTATTGCTAATTCGAGGAAGGGAGAGAGGGACATGAATCGCCATAGAAACACTGGAGACCCAACCTCTAGGGGGTTGTGTAGTTGTTTGTGAATTTCATATTTTTCCTTTGTATTGGTTAGCGGTGGAAAATAAAATACTTCTCTTTTTCCGTAATAGTGATTATTTGGCTGGATTATTTGCTGTATTTTGACTTGTGAGACGGTGTTTACTCCCCTGTATCTACACCTCAGCCCCCGAGGTAGCCTTGGACTGCTCAGACCACACTATCCTGAACGTCAAGTGCAGAAGGGATACTTGGCCCATTTACTCAGCATCTAAAGTAAGTCGACCCCTGGTAAAAGGCCTCATCCTCCATGGTTGGGCCGAATAACCCCTGCTTGTCCGGCAGTCCTCTGAAAGGGGTTCTGACCGGGCCTATTCACAAAAGTAAATCTATGAGACCTATTCACAAACTGCATTTTACAGTACCGTTTGTGGTACTACAATAGTAGTAGAAATGTGCTACAAAGGGCTATTTACAAACTTGGGGGCAGAGTTTCCACCTCCTCTCCTCCTATATTATTCTGTGCTGAGACAGCAGAGTCTCCACTCACGTAAGTATGCATTTTGGTAGTAAATGTAAAAAAGACAGAGGGGAGTGGCTAGTAAATGGGGAATACTTACTATGAAAAGTAAGAGATTCGGGGAGGAGTGAGGAGGAGATAAGGGATGGTCAAAGACCCACCTACAAAAGAGTAAGCCCATTGTAATTCGCACATTCCACTTTACAAATGACTACATCCAAAAAGGACCGCAGAAGTAAGTCAAGCACCACACATGGCCAAACTCTTGTACTGCAACACTCTCCCATGGAGGCAACACATAGCTATAAAAACAGATTAGCATATCAAACCACATTTATTTGTTTTATTATCATACAAATTACACAAAAAATTCAAATCCTGTCCAATTTTTGTTTTGATTACTCATCCAACATCTTTGTCATAATATCTGTCATTTGTTTGTAAATTCCCTATATAATGTTATATCAAGTTTAATATTTTACACACACCCGATTTGGCGTGCTTAAGCCTCTCGTCGCGGCGGGCGCTCGGCGGGATCGCCGCCCCCTCCAAATGCACAACTCCTGGTATAAAACGTGATAGTTCCACAAAAAACAGAGCCGCGGCCCAAATAGTGCTCAGTGCTGTATTTTATTGGCACACGAAAAACAAACACCCTTTCGAAGTACACAGACTTCTTGCTCACGGGTGATTTAACTCTGGCGGCCATTCTATTTAAAGGTACATGATTCTGAGGCAAGAACATGCACGTGATCAAGCACATAGAAAAGTTACTTAGTTGCAGTACATGTCCGATTTCAAAACAATAAAGTTGTACGGTATTCAACTGAAATGTGGAAAGCAGTTATAATTACCACCCGCATGAAAAAACCATGTTACAGGTTTTACAAATTAATATAAACCATGTTGGGATAATTAAGCTTTACGAATCAACAACGATTTTGTTATCTTAATGTATCCATATGTTGGATACAACTCTATGTAGTCCAAGTGAGCTTTTCACATTTCCTCAGGGTGACAAATACATCGTGACCATCTGTATCATGGTACCAACAATTATATCGTTTTAATCGCGAATGAAGCCCCAGTGGGCTTGATGATCAGTCCAAAATGGTTAAATCGTCAATATCATAATTCATGCTTCCCAGAGGGTGTTTGTTTTTCGTGTGCCAATAAAATACCGCACTGAGCACTATTTGGGCCCCGGCTCTGGTTTTTGTGGAACTATCACGTTTTATACCAGGAGTTGTGCAAGTTTAATATATATATATATATATATATTATTTTAACATACAATAAAATGCTATTTAATGATTGAACCACAGTAAATTGTTTTTTGTAATTTTTAATGTTTTCACTTAGAAGCAAATGTTGGAGGTATATATAACAAGGATTACAACAATTGCACCACACTTACTAATGAAAGGAGTGACTGCTCTCAGATCTGCCACCCATATGCAGCTGAAATGCATTTCCACAATATATAATTGCCATCAGGCTGGCCACATAAGAAATTAACTCAGAAACCAAACAATTTTTGATGCATTCACTATGTCAGTGACTTTTTTTAGTTTGCACTCTGTTTTGAGGATGAATTATTTCAGTAAGAGGAGGAATCTGGTTTGTAGGTAAAGGATCCACATCTTTGCGAAGTCCACGGAAGCTGCCATTGCCAGATACTGCTTCTCGCCTGATGTGACCCTGGACATAGTGTCTGATTTGGTGCAGAAACTTAATTCAACCAAGTTATCCCAGCATATGTTGAAATACTGGATGTACACCATTTTATGGCCACAGGAACTTTCCCGAGGAATATATGGCGTTATCCTGCAGTCAATTACCTTGCATACCAACACTCCTCATTTTTTACAACGCAGGTGCAATTACTCCGCGATACAATCTCCCTGCAAATTTTTACCCCGCATATGACTTTACCACGCATGCCATTACAACGCAAAGGCATGCGTGGTGAAACGTGAAACGCGTAACCGGGATTAAACAACCACTGGTGTCAGCTACAACCTCTGAGTGATCGTCTTATTCATTATTGGAAACAAAATATATATATATATGTATATTATATATGCATATTTATATATATGTTTTCGAAATGTATCTAATTTTGAAAAAAAAGATTTATTTATATATACACACATAATTATATATATATATATATATATTATATATATATATATATATATTATATATATATTTTAATTAACCCTTTACACCCCAAAAACTAAACCCACCCTGATCCCTTAAAATACCCCTGCACCCCAAAATCCGAACCCACCCTACCCCTAAAAAACTCCTTTACCCTAAAACCCCTAAAAATTCTCCTGTACCCAAAAACCCAAACAAACCCTTAACCCGAAAAATACCTCCTTTACCCCAAAACCCAAACCCACCCTAAACCCTCAAAATGCCCCTGTACCCCAAAACCTTAAGAACCCCTAAACCCTAAAAAATCCCTCAGCATCCCAAAACCCAAATCCATCCTAAACCCTAAACTTACGCCCTGCAGTCCAAAACCTAAACTCACCCTGAACCCTAAAAATATCTCCTGCACCCCAAAATCCAAACCTACCCTAAACCCTAAAAATGCCCCTATACCCCAAAAACTAAAAAAAACCTAAACCCTAACAATACCCCAGTACCCCAAACCCACCCTGAACCCTATTAAACTCCCCTGTACCCCAAAATCTAAACTCACCCTGAACCCTAAAAATATCTCCTGCACCCCCAAAACCCAAACCCACACTAAACCTTAAAAATGCCCTTGTACCCCAAAACCCAAACCCACCCTGAACCCTGTTAAAACCCCCTGCACCCCAAAACCCAAACCCACCCTGAACCCTAATAAACCCCCCATTTACTCTAAAATCTAAACTCACCCCAAACCCTAAAAATATCTCCTGCACCCCAAAACCCAAACCCACCCATAACTCTAACAATGCCCCTGTACCCCAAAAACTAAATACCCCTAAACCCTAAAAATACCCCATCACCCCAAAACCCAAACCCACGCTGAACCCTAATAATACCCCCTGCACCCCAAAACCTCAACTCACCCTGAACCCTAAAAATATCTCCTGCACCCCAATAACCTTAATACCCCTTAACCATAAAAATACCCAAGCACCCCAAAACCAAAAACAACCCTATACTCTAAAAATACCCTGTGCACCCCATAACCCAAACCCACCCTCAACCCTTAAAATAGCCCTGAACCCCAAAACATGTACCCCTACACCTCCAAACTAAAACCGTATACTTACCTTAAACTTAAATATAAAAAAATATGATTTTACCATTCATGCATTTACAACGAAATTCGTTGTAAAAGCATCCGTGGTAAAAGCATATAAAATGTAATGCCATGCGTTATTATGGTATTGTGGGGTAATGGTACTTTCGTTGTAATGGTATGTGGGGTGATGGTATGCGGGATAATAGTTTCATTGTAAAGGTTGATTACCTTCCTGAGGGTCTCCTCTGACAATATTAGTGGCTCACAAGCAAGCCAGTACCGATGCTTTCATCAGGTTCTGAGATGCAGAAGAATGTTCTAGTTTTTCCCATGCCACTGTCATTGGCAGAAACGCAAAGTGTAGCAAGGGAATTTTATGCATTTAGCCACTTCACTTGTATGCTGGGGGACATTGACTGCACCCATGAGACCCTGCCACCTCACCCCATAGCTCACCATTTTAGGAACAGACATCCCTAGCTCTCAATCAACGTGTAGGCTTGTCTGCTATTCCAAGAACTGCTTCATTTATGTGTATGCTGTTTTTTCTGGAAGCCCACACCACTGCTACATTTTCCAACAGTCACCTCTTACATGTCACTTAGATGCTGACAAATTCTCTGACATGTGGGTTATTAGTTAGTAACAACCCCCCAAACAAGAGCTACTTGTGTATCTGTGGGTGGCATCTCAAACATAGTCAATAATCATAACAATACAATACACACATTACCCTGACACTACTACATGTCTGTCGGGTATACACCTGTTACAACGCATTTGTTACAACGCAATACTGTTACAACGCGACCATTACAACGCATACCATTACAACGCATTGCGCTGGGGGGCGCTCTAGGATAGGGAATAAGTATAATTTACTATCCAACACCTTCCCTAGGGTCCACGGGGACTGGAGTTAGAATAGTAAATTATACTTACCACTATCCAGCACCTCAAAGCGCTATGCGTTGTAATGGTAAGCGTTGTAATGGTCGCGTTGTAACAGTAGGTAGTTGTAATGGTATGCGTTGTAACATGGTACATCCGTCTGTCGACATGATGCATTAGCGTTCGAATAGACTACCCATTGTAAAAATAAAATCATGTTTCTTCGTTGAGTGTGCTGCCAGGTTTACTCTCTCCCCTCATCAGTTCATACCTTACTGACCTCCAAACACAGTAATATGGGGGCACACTGACATACTTGTGCCACTATTGACCACACAGTTGGGATCTTCAAATCACGATTTACATACCTTGACTATAAAGGGGGTGCCGGACACTAGTGTACTCCCCAGAAATTGCATGCAAGATTTTTGCAGCCTGCTACATGTTGCACAACCTCACCATGCGACTCGGCTTGCATATCAATCTTGACCCTGATCTCTGCCCACATCGTGAAACCCGAGGTGGGGTGCCCAATACACATATGCAGGTTCAAGATTGGCTAGTTAACAAATTTTTTCTGTGGCGCTGATAGTTTGGTTGCGTCATTTATGTGGTTGGACCTTCACCTATCAATGATGAATGGTGGACCACTAACACACTGTCCACCTATGGCATTATAAGACAACTCTGTTTTCCTAACGTAATGGCGTGGACTAACACGCTATGCTCAAGTTTAAAATCAGTTGATTCTTAATGTTAGTAAAGATTCTAACACTTATCATTCACAACATAAAATCACGCAATGCCACGTGCTACACTCGTGTTTTCGGGCAGACACACTAAAACCCTTACTTAAAAGACACATATTCAGTATGCAAACTTTTCTTTAAATTGTTCAAATTATGTGACATTTGTATTACTTTAGGTACTTGCAGAGCATCCACTCTGAATGCCGAAGGGTGGAGATCTCCGTATACTGCATCAAGCAGGAAATTACATACAGGAAGAGGAAGTTGGCCATTGTTGTTGTCATTCTAAGCCATCCTTTCTTCACAGGACCACTCTCCTCTACCCTGCTGCTCCTTGCAATATTCTTCTCCCTAACATGGTTGAGAGACGTAATGAGAAGCATCCTTCACAATTCTTTGGGGCAAATTGAATGTAATTAGCTAGGGGGTAGTCAACAAATACACTTCGTTTTATGGGTTACCAGAGACCAGTAGCGGCCCATGGAGGGAGTGCTGCTGGGAACTGACGTGGGGCAGGGGAGGGGCAGGGTGGGGGGTAGTAAACAACGGATTACGGCAGATTCGAGGTAAGTAAACATATAAAGAAATAAAATGAATTTCGTTGCGCACGCTGTATCGCCAAATGTGAAAAAGAAAAGGAAGTAGAGTATAAACACCCTGACCCCCTAGGCCTGGAAAAAACAACGAAGCGCGGTTCCCACACTACTTTTATTATTGGCTCCTGGGTGGGCTAGGTCCTGAGGTATTGTTTTGATGAGGGAGGTGGGCGCACAGGCCTTCCTCTCCTTTAGCTAATTATGTTCCAGGGACCACCACCTCCCCTGGGCGTCTTAAAATATTAATGCAGGGGAGACTTGTATGGCCTCCCCAATGCCACGGGGACTGCCACTTCCCCAGGGCTTATTTAATTTTAAAAGGGGGGGGGGTCCTTATGGATGGTGAGGGACATTGGGGGTCAAGAAGCCCTCCTGGTACTTTCTGTTAGTTCTACACAGTGGGATTCCTGAGAGCTGCTCAGAGTCCCTGTCCCCTTTCTCCACCACTCTGCCCATGCCATTAGCATTTAAAAAACCTTAGAAATTAATTGAAGAAACCAAAGGTTACAGGGATGTTATAGTTTGGAAATGGAATTTAAAAAACCTAAGAAATTCATTGAAAAAAACAAAGGTTACAGGACGGTATTTTTAGGCTAAGGTTTCACCCCTACAAAACTAGTAAAATTCAGCAGCTATCGATCTAACTATAACTTGCGCCCCCAGCAGTGCACTGCTGGACCAGGGAGCATTGGGCTCCCACTGCAGCCCCCTGCTGCCCCCAACAAAATGGAAGTGGGTGTCCTGGGTGGGCTCCAGGCTAACCACCCAGTACTGGCCGGGCCCTGGGGGAAGGGGTCCTGGGACAATATTGGCCTGGGCAGGGAGCTGCATATTCCCCTCCCCATTTTAAATATTGAGTGGGAGTCCTAAGCGGGCTCCCGGGCTTCCACTATTTACTAGCAGGCCCTGGAGGATGGCGTCCCATGGGCCAATATGAGCCTGGAGAGGGGGGATGCGTGCCTCCCTTATAAGTTTGTCAGGCCCTAGTACATAGGGTCCCCGGAGCCAGGAATCGGCCCGTGGAGGAAGGTTACGTGCCACCTCCCTAATCGTAATAAAGCGGGGCCCCAGGAGATGGTTGGCCATGCAAGGCATGTGGTTGGCTGCATGTGGGGTGTTGGCTGCAGGGCCAGGCCACAGACCAACCCCCAGCTGCATTAAAAAACTAGACATTACATGGACATTATAGTCAAAAAATAGAATTAAAAAATCTTTAATAATTCACTAAAAAACAAAGGTTACAGGGACTTTATAGTTACGTTTTCGAAACAATAGAAATTCAGAAGTTATAGGTAGAGCTGTCTCTTGAAACTATAACTCATGCCCTACAGTAATTATAACTTGCGCTCTTGCCATGCACCACTAATTAACCCACATATTACATCACTGATAACATCTTCTATGAAAAAATTAATAATATCACTGCAACTTTTGCAGTAAAATGCTTAATGAGAAAACTGTGCACAGCGGGGCATGAGTTATAATTATCTTAGGGCACGACTTCCAGCAGAGGCACCAGGCCCAAAAGTTGTCACAACTCCTCTGAACACCTAATATTACTATACTTTACTACTATACAGGCAGACACAATTGCAGTTATCTTATTCTTAAAATGGGCTTGATTTTAATGGTGCTGCAGGTGCAATGACACCAGGGCCAAAACCTCTAGGGACCCACTAAACCCTGAATATTGCTACATTTTACTACTAAACAGGCAGTCACAAGTGCATGTATCTATCAGACAGCAGGGCCATGATTTCAAAAGTGCTGCAGGTACAGTAGCACCCAGACCAAAAGCTCTAGGCACCCCACTGAACACCAAATATTGCAGTATTTAACTATTAAATAAGCTGTCACAAGTGCAGTTACCTTGCAGGTACTAAGGTCATGATTTCAAAGGTGCAGTGACACCGGGGCCCAAAGCTCTAGGAACCCCTCTAAACATCAAATATTGCAATAGTTTACTGCGAAACAGGCAGTCACAAGTGCAGTTACCCTACAGGCAATACTGTCTTGATTGGAATGGTGTATCAGGTGCACTGGCACCGGGGACAACAGATGTCATAACTTCTCTAAACACCAAATATTGCTATATTTTACTGCTGAGCAGGCAGTCTCAAATGCAGGTATCTTGCAGGCATTAGGGGCATGAGCTGATGCAGTGGCACTAGGCCCACAATTTTTCAGAACTCCTCTAAACAAATGATATTGCTATTGCATCAATTAATTTCTATTATTTGCCTCTTTCATTAAATGTTTCAAAATTTTGCTTTGCTTACCCGCACTATACCACTAGTTACAGCACAATATATTGCCTTTTTGACATAAACAAGTCATAACACTTTAACAGACTTTCTGTAACTTATATTGTACAACTACTCAGCAAGCTACAACTTACACCAAAAAAAGCAGCTTATTGTTAATCACATGGGCAAAACCTAATGCATTTACCATTGCTTGTTGTGTCTTTACCTGTGCGTAATGTGAGCCGGTGGTAGGAAAAGAATCTGCAAGAGTGAGATAAAGGGGCAGAGAGTGTAGGGCGGGTGTTGAAAGAGGCATAAGGTGGAATCAAAACTAGACTGCCTTGGTACCCAGCAACTCCAGAGTTCGTCAGAGAGGTCTTCTGAAAAAATCTTTAGGCACCAGCACTTAATATTTTACCAATTAAGCACTGGTTCACTGTGTTTGAGCAGTTGACTTAACTGATACCATTCTGTTGTATGGCTACAATTCCTTTTTTTGTAGTCATTAATGTCTTAAATCTGTTATTTTTTTATTATTCGAGCATAACGTCCACTTATGATTTAAAGATATATAATTTCAGAGCACTTGATTCAGTTCCAACCAAGTTACTGTCTCACAAGATGGTTCAGGATAATCTATCATGGAATATCAGAACTTTGTGTCCTTTTTAATGTAAAACCTATGCCAGCTGCAAAATTAATCTCTTTGAACTGTGTTGATAATTGCTAATACAAAAGGAACTCTGTGTTTATAAAGGGTTTGATAAAGAGTCACATTGAAAAATACATTGCTTTTATTCAAAGCCCATGTGGCATTTTCCAGAGAATGAAAGTGTGCATCCTTTTATGGCAGCTCACAGGACAGGCTGCCATTTAAAATACGAGCAACATCAGTAACCTTTATAAATGAAGTGAAAATATGACCGAGTGCAACATTAAATGGAAGTAACAGAATGCAGGATTCCCATTGCTTAGTAACACGCAAAGAAAAACAAGCAATTCCAGGAACAGTGAACATAAGAGGATGATTGCACAGTAGTTCTGGAACAGTGCAAAACTGTAAAAGATTTAAAAAACAAAACCAGTATGTGCAAGGTATGCTTCAGAGACTTTTAGTTTAGCAATGCCATTATTTTTGTAGCACAACACCCTCATCTGTCAAAGGCGACTTAATGACAAAATAGAGCGTTAAGAAGTTCACCACCTCGTTAAATTAAAGTTAGAAACTGACTTTTGCAAGCGTTGGCAGAGGCAATATGTCGGTGGCTTGGCTGCAGCACTTTGGTTTTGCCAGTGCTTGCTTTGTTTCATTATTCCATTTGTAAATGTGTGTACTTGGGAGAGCTACACGTTGCCACCAATATGATTTATTTTTCCATAAAAGCAAACCTTCTTTTTGGTCTCAAGAAGCACTCATTTAGACAGTAGCCTCTGGCACCTAGGGAACTATTTTGCGTGTGGATGGATGTGTTCCTAGTGAAAGAACAGAATGCTGTTGCTCACAGTGAAATTAGCCAATGGCTGAAGTGGGCTGACCTGCTGCCCCGTGCTTTATGCTGTAGTGGGTGAAATAAAAATGTGAAAGACAACAGACCAATGGATGAAACGGGCTGACATACATAATGACATAATTTTAGGAAAATTAAAACGACTTGCCTAATACTAGACCTTAAAATAAAAGATTTGTTTAAAAAAACGTCAGTCAGTTAGTCAAGCAGAATGCTCTTAAATTAAGGTGTCACTTTATCTCTTAACACTAGAGCTTTTCCACTCATTTAAGGCACCAATGCAATCATATGTGGATGAGGATGTAGCCTAATGGCTAGAGTGCTCAGCCTCGAAGCTGGGGAACCAAGTCTAGGCAGGGACGCTCAACATCCTGTGATTCTGGGCAAATCACTTAATCTCCCATTGCTTATCAAACTTAATGTGTCCGTCTGTAAGGTAACTGGTGCTCATGTAAAGCGCTCAGATACTTCCAAGTTGAGTTTGCGCTATTTAAACCCCCCCAAAATATCTCTTGGCTGTGGATTTCTGATGACATCACAAATTTCATTTAAGAAATCCTTCATGGCATTAGAAGCAGCTTTTTTTACACCCCAGACAAACACAGATATGCCTATCACAAGTTTGCACAGCGGAAATCAAAAATTATAAATATATAGTTGGGGCACCCAATTTTAATCCACAGTTTCCAATATTCACAAATATATTAACCAACCGTATCTTTTTTGTAAAAGCAGCGGAAAGTAAAGCCCTGTGATTTATATATCCATAGAAGTCAAAATATTGACTATTGCTAAAACAGTGTGGGGGACTATTAGGGGGAGTGCTAACTAGAATGCATTAAACATTAAACATTAATCCCATTGTGTGTCGCACTTATAATAAAAAAACAATTCAAAATAGAAAAATAGAAAAAATTTCACAATTTATTATGGTACCTCCCTTTAGGGTTACACTCTAAATTAAAAACATTTATTTTAAAAAATTAATTAATTTCATGATAAAAACCAACAAGGATAAACATAAAAACAGTCAAAAAGCAAGAGTCGACGCGGCGTTTCGGTGGCTTTACAATGGTTGCACCTTCATCAGGACATTTGGCTATATTGACTTGGAGTCTAAAAGTTGAAAACAGTATTTTAGATGCCTATTTTTGTACAGTGACACAGTCATGTATGTGTCACTGTACAAAAATAGGCATCTAAAATTTAGAGTGTAACCCTAAAGGGAGGTACCATAATAAATTGTGAAATTTTTTCTATTTTTCTAGTTTGAATTGTTTCTTGATTATAAGTGCGACACACAATGGGATTAATGTTTAATGTTTAATGCATTCTAGTTAGCACTCCCCCTAATAGTCCCCCACACTGTTTTAGCAATAGTCAATATTTTGACTTCTATGGATATATAAATCACAGGGCTTTACTTTCCGCTGCATCTGCTCCCCTCCCTGTGTACACAACCAGGGAAACCTTCCAAATATATATTTTTTGGTGTCTTTTTTGTAAAAGACATTGGTCCTTATTAAGAGTTTGGCGGTGCGGGAGCAGGGAGGTTCACCCCTGCCCCAACACCGCAGAACTCAAACAATGCCCGACAAACAATGTTGTTGTCTGGCAGGTGGGCAGCGTGGTGGTCCTGTGCAGTAGAAAGGCTCAATCAGCATTTAATACTGCCCCGCCGTGGTATCGCCTCATCACGTTCCAGTAGGGCACGGACTGCAATGTCCATGTAATGCTACAACTGGTGGGGGGGGGGTGCTTGCACACAAGGGGCACAACATGTGCCCCCTGCATGCACCTACCTGCATGGGGGCCCTGTAGGGCCCCCTTTGTTTACCCACCACCACTTTTTACATGGCGGTGTAGACTGCCATGTAAGGCTGGCAGTGGAGAAACTCAAATTATGCATGGCAGTGCCGCAGAAGCACCACCAGCATATGCTGAGCCCCTGACCGCCGAGCTACCACCAGGGATTGCGGTTCCCTGGCGGCTGCGGTGGTCAAATGGTTGTCCGACTGCCAAACTTTTAATACAGCAGTCGGGCCACCAATGGGGCGGTGGCTGATGCACCACCGCCACACCTCCAAGAGTCTGGTAGTCCATTAGGCCACATCCTCTCCCCAAACACACACATTAACACATCTTTTTAACACAAACCGCCTAGAAGGGTGGTCGATTTCCAATTCAGCCTTATCAGTGAACCCGTAGGCAACATAGCTGTAAAAATAAAGTTCCGCTCTCCAAATGAGTAAACTTCCAAATCTGACACATAGCTGAGGAAAGTCGTTAGTGTGACGATTTAAATGGCACCCTCATCAATGGCCTTTAAAAATAACAATCACAAGCTTAAAATAACACACACACACATTCTGTCACATTACACTCCATTATAATAAAAACTGCACAAATCACACATATTAAAGGCAAGATCTGTTGGCTTCATTAATGGTAGTTTATTTTCTGTAGCAGAAACTAAAGATTCCAACAGGACTCGAAATGGGAAATAGTGCTTTTTGACTTCTCTATTAAGGGGCCGATTTGGTAAAATCCCTTTCAAATAGTCGTATGGAGCATATTTCCTGTACGAATCGTACCCTTAAACGCCCCCGTACGTACGATGAAGTAAGATTCGGACCCAAAGCAGATCTCCGTATGAATCGTACGAAAGACCATACGACTTAAAAATCCGTGAGAATCGCATTCGGAACATGCAGTACGCGACGTCCGTATAGATCGAAGCAGCATTTTCCGACCCAGCAAGTACGATTCGTCTCGTCAACACTCCGTAAGACTCTTTTTCTACAGGAGCTCAAAATGTCCGGAAAAGCAGATTTCGACTCGAACCGCGTACGAAACGGACCCCCCCGGGTACTGTGCATACACCCCATGATTGCACGGGTACGGTGCGTAGTGGTACGGTGCGTACACCATATGATTGCAGGGGTATAGTGCGTAGGGGTACGGTGCGTACACCCCATGATTGCAGGGGTAGGGTGCGTATGTGATTGTGCGGCTCTCCGTACGAATCGCTCATACGCGATGTTTTCCGTACGAATCGTGTTCTCATTCCCCGGTCCGGATCGTACTTGTTGGGTAGTACAGCATGTTTACGATTTGCACGGTTCACTGTGGGGGGCCGTGTCGTATGGATTTTCCCTTGCTTTTCGTACGGGTCGCAACTATTCGGTCGTATATTTTTCAAACGAATCGTACTACGCGATTCGGACGGAATTGTACGAGTCGTACGGAAAGGGTTACGGATTTGATTTGGTCATACGATAGTTTACCGAATCGGAATTGGCCCCTAAGTGTTCTCTCCTTGCATGTTTAATCATTATAAATTGGCCTCACAGAGCAAGTTAAATAATTGGAAGGGAGAACTTTGAATTTACTTCAATATACACACGCTTTATCTATTCTAAGCATTGAAACACAAGCACGATCTAAGAACTACAATTCCCTGCGCTCCGATGCGTTGTTGTAGTTCTTTCCTTTTCCATTGTCTGTGACACATAATTATTATTAACTGGCCCCATAGAACAAGCCTCGAATTGGAAATGTGTAAGCTTCTGTCTACGTTTTCTTACACGCTTGATCTACCAAAGCGCTACTCCAGAAACATGAACCACGAACTACATCTCCTCGCGCTATGACGCGATTCTGTAGTTCTGGTGCGGAGCTCTCGCGAGAGAGCGGATCCGACGTAGCCGAGAGCACTGAGACGCGCGCAGCATCACAGCGCTTCAGAGGTGAGCTGCAAGTAATAATGAACAACGCAAAATATAACCAAAGATGTAACGGAATATGCACCATTGTCTTAGCAAGACATGTTTCTTGCCTTAGTACGTGACAGCCTTAAGTCATTAATCACGTAGCCTCGGCGGGAAGCCCCACCCATATTCAAACACTTTTTAGCGGTGGCGTTCCGTGTCCTCGTTGCCTCCCTCTAAGCTCAGTTGGAAGCTTTGAGGCAACGACGGACAGGTAAGCCTGTGAGCCCTTCTCCCCTCCTTTGGTTGCCATATATTTTGCAAAGTCAGACATGGGGATGGGTAGTTATCCTTCTAATTACAGAGAGCTTTCCCTCATTTAGAATACAAGGAGGAGCCTTTACATCACCCTCCGATCTAAGATACTCTGATCAGCACGATAAGCAGGGACAATAGCTGTTTCAAAGTTAAATATAGCAGTAAACTGCTTTTTCTTCTGCTTTTCATTCTTTTTTCTGCGCTGTTACTTCTTCCAACATGAGACAACAGATACTTAAAGGGACTTCTTATCTACTATTTGTCCTTCAATACATAGAGAGTGTTGCTCTTGTTTCACTCACAGATTAAAGACATCCTGGTTAGTAGAATAACCAGATGAAATATATTTATTATATATTTATGAAGATAGTAGTGAAGAGTTTGAGAGGTTTCCTGCTGACTATACTGAGGAGGGGCCTGTTTGTTCATCAGCTTGAGATTGCGTTTTTGCTCGATAAGGTGTAAAGTTCAAAGGGATATCAATTTAAATAGTTAGGAGATACACCAGTTGCTTGTTACCCTATACTATTCCCTTATCCCTGTTTTCACCTTTTCTAGAGCGGGGGCTCATATTATCCAGCGCCAGGTTCCAGGAGAGGTGAGGTTTACTACCAGTACAACACAGGTTAGCACTAAGTGTTTATCAAACTACAGTACTTTTTATTACAGAATAGTGACCTGTAAGCAATTTTTGTTGGCATTCATATAAAATATCTTTGTTTTGTTTTCATTAGCAGATAAAACAGACACTGGTTGATACAGAGGTTTGAAAGATACTCATCACGACACCGTTGTATCCTTTAATTAATGTAGTTATTTTTCACGTTTTTTTGTCACGCAGTAGCAAACGTTAAGGACTGTGGCCCTGAAGAAAGCCGCGGGATTTGGTTCCCTTTAGGCTGAAACATGTTGGCCGTATATATGCAGTTATTTGTTTAAACTGCATCTTTGCACTGTTCTTGTTGTTTTTACTAAAGGAGTGATCAAGTGATATTAAAGTTTTTGTATTGATTCATTACCCTTTTTTAACCTCACCACACATTTTCTTCGCACTGCACTGGATTCCATCACGATCTTTTCACTCATATGGTCTTCACTACATCTGGAGACAAGACCCAGACAAGTTTAGGTTATGGCTTAGTCCCAATGATCATGGGACACACCATTCCTATCTGGATGGCCAAATGAGAATACATGATCTACATCTGACGTTGATGGACATCCTACTTCTCTCTGTATGGGTCTAGTCGATATTTGAAGTGAATCCCTCTGCACAGGTCATTTTTGTAAATACCCCGTAAACTCTATTGTTACACAGCATTGGCAAACGTCCACTGACTTGTTGAGCAGTCGGTTTGTCAGTTTATTCTCTGGATCATAATAGGCCCAGCTTTAGACCCCCAGTGTGTGTTTTTTGTTTCTTGCATTTACTGGTTGGGGGACCCCACCCTGGGCAGGTCTTTAAATATTTTCCCTCTGACCCTTCTTCCCCGTTGGGTTTCCCGTACGATTAGTTTACCGAATCGGAATTGGCCCCTAAGTGTTCTCTCCTTGATGGATTAGCAAGAAACTCAAAGTTAGAAATGGTAAGTGTCTTATAAGTGAGTAGAAATTATTATAACTGTACAGTGGTTAGCTAATAATATTCAGATCCTGCTTTATAAAACTTTGCCCCCACCACTTGTCAGATTTTCATGAAACCTGAGATTCCTGTTTTGAGCTTATGTGCTAACAGCCTGGTGAATTCCATGCAAATTCAGTAAATAGCATCAAAGTTATAAGCACATGAAAACATGTTTGCTCCCCTTTTAACTTTGCTTTCTTTGATGAATCTACATACACCTTGCCATACCCTTTGAAAACTGCTCATGCTAAATGCTTACCACATTTCATGTGCATGCCTAAAATGATGCCACATTAATTAGCAAATGACCCTTGTCAGCCCTCCCTTTTAACTGTGCCCTCCATAGACAAATTCGAAAATACTAAGAGTAACCTAGCATCGGACAAAGTGTGTGTAAATTTGTCAAATAGTGCAGAATTTATAGGCAAGTCTAAAAAATATAACTGTGAAGATATCTCTATAATTTAAACTCACCCAGAAAGAGATATAATTTGTAAATGATAATTTCTCAAAAATTACAAAACAAATTTCGACCACACTAAGCAAAGGCACTTCCTTAGGTAAAGTTCTACTTTCATGCCAAGGTTGATTTAATTCCATCTGCCATATTTTTTGCATCAAGTAGCAAAGAATCCTGTGGGAGTTAAAGAGGGAAACGTTACTGTTTGATGCCCCTCCCTTTTTTTTGATCCCCCGCTTGATAAATGTGCTCAAAACTTTCCATAACAAACCCATTATGGATGAACTTTCATATTGGAAGGATTCTTGCAGATTAATTGAACAGTGCAAAAGTTATTAAGAACAAAAGTGCCTTTTCTATGGAAACTGATGTCACCATAAGTACATAGCCACATGTATGATGAATAATGGCTGATGCTCATGACCTCCTCCTTTATGTAACAGATGTAATGAGAAATGCCATAAATGATCTTTCAGGCCAGCATACATATTACATTACCATTAACACTATAAAGGAGACAACTACGACTATAACATTATTTATAAGTTTGAGTAAGTGTTGTTTAGTGATTTTTTTGCTTTTAGGTATTGTGAGGACATAAGCATCCTATGAATTATTAACCAGTGACACATATATATTTATACATACTACTATATTTATATACCCTGTGCCTCATTATGATGTTGGGCAGAAAGCATCCAACCGCTGGTTGGAGGCTTTCTGTTCGATATGGTGGGTTTAAAGTCCGACTGTCATATTAGTATGACAGGGGGTAGAGTTTAAACCTGCGGGAGAATTCGATGCAGTTCCGATGGGCTCAAGGAGCCCGTCGGTCAGCATAATATCTTCAGGATGGCCTTCCCGCCGTCAGGATTATGATGTTGGTTTCCGACAGCCATTCCATGTAGGCCTGTCCGACATTGAGAGGTTGTCTGAAAGTGACATTGGGGGGCCCCCTTACCTCCTGGCCCTCCGCATACTACCCTGCCCTCAACACCCTTGCACCGTGTGACAGGCAGCTCCACACGGTGCAGGGATGTTTACAAGCTTCCATTTTTCAATGGGAGCTTGAGCTGTGGGCGTTTTCAGCCCACCACACAAGCTCCCATTGAAAAATTGAAGTTTCCGACCTGCGGTCGCATTCTAATCGGTATTGCGGAACCACCGACCCATGATTGGGCAGTTCCTTTCCCGCAATGGTGCACATCATAATGAGGGCAATAATGTTTACCAGGGTTTACAAGAACTCAGGTTGTTGACTCCTTGAGAATCCAAAAGGAAAAGGGATTTGTGTTAAGTTATAGACATAGTGCTATAGCCTGCTTGTACTCCTAAATGCTCAAAATAATGGTTGTGTTGCAGCTTTTTGCTGGTGCTAGATTTTCCTCATATCATGTTTGCTCAGCCTTTCCATAGTCATGTATGTATGTCAGCAACGGTATTTATACCAATCCTAGATAGTAAGCATCAGAATGCTGAACAGATGATGAAACCCTTGAGATGACCATCACTGAAGTCTGCTGGTACAAAACTCACCTCTTATCATGTGGGCTCACTGTTCAAACGTTCCATGGCCATGTTTCTATGGATGTAATTGTACACATATATAGCCCAAATATAGCTGGTGAGCAACATATTGCTCAACACAAGATGAGAGCCCTGAGATGCAAAACCCAGCCATGAATAAGCATTTTTGGTGATGTTTTTGCAAAAACCTTTATCACAAAGAGAGTGGGATAAAAAGTGAAATTAATAGAAAAGCCTTACAAAAACAGATAGATAGAGAAGCTTCAACAGATAGGGGAATATAATTGCAAAGATAGATAGATAGATAGATAGATAGATAGATACATAGATAGATAGATAGATAGATAGATAGATAGATAGATAGATAGATAGATAGATAGATAGATAGATAGATAGATAGATAGATAGATAGATAGATAGATAGATAGATAGATAGATAGATAGATAGATAGATCACAATACTGGAAAAAATAGCACAGCTTCAATTAGAAATATAATGTTTAAATGTCTCTATAAGCACAACATACAAGAGCACTGGAAGCAAACTAGAAACCAAACAAGCAGGACATACGAGTTACATTGATTTAAAGACATAGCTTTAGTGCACAAATAAAATACATACCAGCATGACATACAGGAGTAGAGTTATAATTATACTTCATTGCGTGCCTACTAGAAAGAGAATAACTTCATAAAGAGCAGTTTCAAATGGACTTCTGGTATGCTGGGAAATTGCAGCAGTGAGATAAACAAAGGCCACTCCAAACAAATTTATGACAGTATTAGCAAGAGAAAGGAACTGATAAAAGCTGAAATGTGCCCTTCATCACATCAAAAGAAGCTGGTAGAAAGTGCCATGATATCACTTAAGGATCTAACTGCAAAGACAACATTAAAGCAATATTCAAGTTAAAATAAAACACTGTCACTGAAGGACACTGCCTTGTGTGTGGATGTGCTCTTTGTCAAAGATCAAAATGCACTAATTCAAAGTGAAGTTAGCCAATGGCTGAAGTAAGCGGCCCCATGCTTCATGCTGTAGTGGGTGGAAGCAGAATGTTAATGACACAAAACAGACCAATGGATGTAGACAACTGGAAGAAAGTCCCTTCAAGTAAGTATATCATACATATATGTTTAGTAAAATCATAACGTCTAGGTTAATGTCAGACCTAAAAATGAGGTCGAATTTCAAGGTTGAGGGGGGGGGGGGGTCCCTAATAGTTATGGAGTAACCAGTCACCAAACTGCTAATTTTGATGTTTTAAGAAAATATGTAATTGTAAGTGCCCTTTAAGTAAATTCCACCACTACTTTGATATCCCTTTTGTTGGCATCTTAAAACGAGCACGATGGGATAGGTGTATGATTTTCTTACTTGTGTTTGCCCTTTGCTTACCTTAATATAGTCTTCGCTCATGTGTTGGTGATGTGTTCTACCTAGATCCATTGTGTATTGGTGTACACTCATCTTCAAAGACGTGCAATATAAATGAAAAAGAAGCACTGGCAAAATCGTAAATTGAGTGTTTTTTAACCATAAAGATAATTTTAAGACTGAAATAGGTTGGTGAGTCTGGGGCACACTCTTTAAGTTAAAAAATGGAGAAAATGAATTCTTTATGAGAGGCTTTGAACCTCTGAAAAAAAAAGTACATTAAATGTAAGTGGGAAACTGTTTAATCACACCAGATGATACGGTTCAGGCAATTTCTGTTGCTTGTGATGATAAACTGGACCCGGATTGTGAAATTAACACAGTTATCAAGACAACTGGCTAACATCTTAAATTATTACCCCAGATAACCCTCACCTGGAGGAGAAGTATAGGGGAGATATGATTGAGCCCCGAAAGCGCTGGGATGCCTGGCTTCACCTTGGGGGTACCCAGAAGGGGGCATCTCACAGGGAAAGCCAGGAAGCGTTCCCCAGCGGTATACAGCGCCAGGATGCTTGAAAGGTGATAGTGCGCTTTACAAGTATACATACATTTACAGATGGGTGACAAAAATTGATTATTGCAACACCCTCGTTGTAGCCGCTTACATAAAGATGTTCCAGATCAATTAGTGAGGCCTTATCTGGAATCCTCAAAAATAAGTCACATTTCTCCCACATTTCAATTGTGAAAATAATCCATTCCAAATGATTGCATTGATGCGTAAGGTCACTCATTAGTTGAGATCCAAATAGTTGTAAAACAGACTGCATTTTAAGAGCAAAATTATTGTGAGCCCACATCATTGTTAAAGGGTGAGAGCAGGAGGTCGAAGTTTTCAGAGGAAGGTTGTGGCCTTTATAGTAACATTGGTTCTTTACTGCAGTGTCGAGAGAATAAAGAACTGTGAATTGACCCCTCCTCGCTGGTATTAACCAAACAATTGTGTGATTGTGTCATCAACACCACATTTCTAAACACTATTTTTGGGAATCTGCCACAAATCTCAGGACTATGGTCTCTGGCAAACTTGTGTTTGTCTGCTCTGATCAAGCGAATGATTAGAGTTTAACTAAAGCCAAACCTTAAAATAGTGATGATCCCAATGTAGGATCAGAAAAGAGTCTGAGGCATTCACATAGGCTTAACGGTCCCCCAATAATTATTGGAATTTTTTCTAGATCTTCTAGCGATGGAATGCTGGACCAAAATTCTGACTATTGGAGGAAAATGCTGGCACACGTGAGATGTACAATGAGAGTTTTCCCCATGGAATGTACCAACTTGTTCATCTTCCGATCTGGAAATGTGATCCAAGCTTTGTGACAAGGCTGTCAGAAATTTCCGAACCAGGAGGATCGGATCCTCACTAACGTTTCACAATATTAGCATAATAGAAATTTGCATGCATTGAGTTTAATTAAATTCATTTATGTAATCAGAGGTTATCCTGAAAATCTGGCTAGGATCCAGCACTCTCAGACATGTGATGGACATACTAGCTGCTTCTTATATTTTCTTTTTATCAATAAAAAAAAATTATTAAATAAAAAAAAAATAAAAAAAAGAAAAGGCATTAACTCGTGCTTAAAGTGCTGCAGAAATAGGCATTAACATTTTACAACATTACTCCATTCTCTGCCTGGTTTACTCTTTTCAGAGAGAGCATAAAATACAAGTGATGGTTTCTAAGTGCTTCACAGTCCATGGCTTCAGCATCTGTAGTGATGATTATCCATCTGTTCTATAATTAATCACTGCCTTTGAAAGTCAATATTTTCACATCCTACCTGGGGTGGATGGTAGTTTTGGATGGCTGCCTTGAGGATTTGGAAACTCCTGGCTCTCGCAACAGCTAGAGTGTTTTTTAAGTCACTGTAAGATTCTTTCTTTCTTTTCTGACATCCCATAATTGTTCTCCCTGCCTCAGTCTGTCTTTGAAATTGTTTTACTCTTTCATGTGGTTGTACAGGGCTCTGATGCTCGCATAAATAAATGGGAGTTTTATGTCTGGAATTGTATTTTTCAAAAGAATCGTTTAGGGAGGGGCAAATACCCTTCTCCCAAAGGAAAGTGTGAACTTTTGCCTCTTCTGGTACATGAGAGAGAGAGTAAGATGTGCAGACAATGGCCTCCAACCGGTGGTATTTTTCCTCACGAAAAGTAAGACAAATTAGTTTGACCTATTGATAAATTGCTTTCAACCTTTAGTATTAATAAATGATTATCAATCAGGCACTTTTTTTTCAAAATATATGTCAGTGCTCTAAAAGCTGCAAGTGGCTCACACGAAGTCAGAAAAGGCCCAAATCACCATTTACCCACCTATCCAAGCATTTCAGGAGTCTGACACTTACGCTTCTGTCATGTGAGTTTGAAACTTACGCTTCTCTCATGGGGGTGGTTAACAAACTTAAAAACATATTGAGCCAGATTTACAAGCCCCTTGCAACACTTTTGCACCACAGTTGCATCACTTTTTTTATGTAGTGGCGGCGTAAACAATGTACCACATTGCGGCCCATTCACATGACACATCTCGGGAGATGCGTTACGTTGTAAAGCCCTGTTTCACATTATATCTGCGTCAGGTGTAATGTATGCATGGTGGGCATTCCCATGTGGGAAAGCCTCGTAGTTAGGATGCTGTGAAATCTACAAGATTTCACTGCACCACTTCTAGGACGCCACTGGGTCAAAACCCTGCGCCTGCTTGAAGCAGGCATAAGGAGTGATGCAGTGTATTAGGAATAGGCCTTCCTATTCATTGCTGGAGTTGTGTCGTGCTTGCGACACGACTCCAACAATGCGTGATTTTTGCGACGACCGATACCTCAGTATTTCTGACACATCTGTCAATCCTTGCTCCACGGTGTGCCGGATTGTAAATATGGCGCATCCATGGTGGTCCAAGGGTTTCGGAGGCTGGCGCAGGGAAACTGCTGTGTCCGTTTCTTGTAAATAAGTACCTTGGAAATCAAGCCCTCGCAAAACCAAGCTGTCTGGTTGTTTTATAAGTGAAAATGCTTAAGCCTGATTGATGATTGATTGATTGAGGAGGTGAATGTAGAAATGAGTAATGGCAGGTTGGATGAGCGTGTGCATGGATGAATGAGTAACTGAGGCATTGATAACAGGTGATGAAGTGTATGGATGCATGAGTGCATGGAAGGCTGGTTGAATATGTGCATGCATGAATGGATGGCTTGATGAGTGGATGATTGTGTGAATTAATCAATGACTGGGGCAAAACACTGTTAAATGTAGACAAGTTATTCCAATCTCACCCGCCGGGGCAACAGACAGAAGTCTGGATAACAATCTACAGATGTCAAGAATAGCCAACATTGCACCATTGCAAACATTCTACCAGACCTAGCCGTCATTGTGCATGAATGCCCACAATAAACAAATAATTACAGCCAATGCACTGAAAAGTAAAAAAAAGAGATGGGTGGGATGCTTGAATTACTCTCAAGTACCTGTAATTACTCGGAGCCGCATCCCAGCCCTTTATTTTGCCCTCAATGCCACATCAGATCAGACCCCACCATATGCAAATCAGAAGTGCTCCTGCTCCAATAGGAACAATCCAGCCTGAACTGCCATGCCAAGTCCTCCATGTACCAGAATACAAGAACCCAAGACATGTTTGGCCCTAGCTGGGGCTCGTCAGTCGGGTGCAACTTGGTTCCAGTGGCAAAATGAACACAGGACACACTTCTGGGCACTGAAGTATACAAAAAGTGATAAGTGGGATGCTTGAGTTACTCCCAGCCACTAGTAATAACCCAGGCGGCCTCCCAGCTCATTGTTTTTTTGGCTACAAGGCCACCTCAAATTAGATGCCTATGCAATCATTAAACAAGGCATGGCTACCATCATGATATGAGTGCTTAAAATACAACATGAAATTCCATAATGCAAGCACAATGATTATACAGAAAGAATGCTCGCAAAATATCAGGAATTACCACGAGCATGCCAGTATGCCTCATCACCACGTCATCTTTGCTAAAATATCAGATTTACGATGTTGCTCATTCATTCTAAATGAATGTTTAGCTTTTCCCTATTTTGCACTGATGCTTTTAGCGCCTGTTTGATGTTGTGCCCTATTACAAGGTCATCCTAAATGCATGTTCGATTTCCACAGTCGTTGATCATCATGAATGCATGGTCAGAGTTGCCCTAAGAAATCTTACGTTTTGAGTCAGATTTCCTCCATCACTTTAAAGTCCGGGTTGAATAGCCACATTTGCACCATTATTATTCAGTAATCCTTTACACATGTTCAGGTTTGCACCATCACTCAGTAATGCAAGAGCATGTTTATATTTGCCCTTCGCTCAGCTGTCATTAGTGCATTTTAAGATTCACGCCATCACTCACAATCATAATAATATAATAATGCACCAATAAAATGGTATCTTGAAAGTATGTCTAGATTGTTCTGTTACTCGGAAATCGTATCTGCATTACCAACGTTACACCATCACTCATTAACCCATAGTACAGATTCAGGTTTGAACCTCAACTTTACAATCCTTGCGTTGCTTGGTGATTTAATACACACCATATGTGCACACATTCAATTTGTCTAAAATATGGGCATTTAATTAGTGTTATTTCCGAAAAAATCTAGCAAACCTTTTAAAAAATATCTATAGACAGTTTTATAGACCGTTTTAGCATTAATCTTGAATCCAACGAGCCAAAGTGTTTTTAGGGACATTTAAGGTATTTAGGGCCCTATTAGGATGGCAGACGGACCTGCGTCCGTCCGCCACCCCAGAGAAGGAGGGGTCGTCCGCAGGGGCAGCGGCGGTCCCTCCGTACAAATTAGGATGTGACCGCCACCCTGGCGGTTACATCCTGTATGTTTAACATTGCGGCGGGTGCTGCTTGAAGTAGCAACCGCCGCAATGTTAAAAATGCAATCAGTGCATTTGCATGCACAAAGCGGCAGGTAACGCGTGGTGCCTGCCGCTTTGTGCATGCGAATGCAGGAGGGTACCATAGGTACCCCCCATGTGCACCCCCACCCCCCCCCCCCTTCACCCAGGGGGCCCGCAACGGGCCACCAAAGAAATGTCGGTATGCCTTTTCGTGGCGGCATTGCCGCCGCGGAAAGGCATTACAAAATTCAAATCCTAATATGGCCAGCCATGTTAGAGCTTTTCCGCCGCGGTTGGAAGGCGACCGCATCGGAAAAGCGGCGGACGTAAAAATGACCCCCCAGCCATCCTAATCTGGCTGGGGGTCATTTGTGTGTCCGCCGCGGTGAATCCGCATACTACGGGCCGGCGGTGGCTTCCGCCGGCCCGGAGTATGCGGATTCACCGCAATCGTAATGACCCCTTTAGTTGGGCTAGGAAATGTTTTTTATGCATACTTTGTTTCTAGGAGTTCTTGGTCATAGCTCAAGGACATTCCTGCTTTTCCCAAGCCAGCAATGTTTTGTTTTGATGGCCTTATTAGGTGTGGATGGGTTAATTCTGCAGGATTTACGAATTTGAAGGTATTTAACGCATCCAACAATTAATGTAAGTTGTAAATAATTCAGCCTTTGTTAAATTTCAGCAACACAAACCTGCTGAAATTTAGGAGGGCAATAGCATACTGCATTTTCCTTATTGTGTGGATTTTGGTGCGTTAAACACCAAAATCTGCATTTTATTCCACACAGGTTCATAATAGGTGTTATTTATACCCTGTGGTATCGTTATTTATCAGGTGCGTTAAATACCATCTAAAAACTTGTAATCAGGCCCTTAGTGCTAGCTAGCACCAATAACTTTCAAAAATTGTATGCAAGTACAAATCTTGCTTAGCTTTTTGTTGTGAGTACTCTGAAACTGGGCCATGCTGGTAACTTGCAAGCATTTTGTGTGCATGTGCAAAGCACCTTAGCTTTTCCTTGCGAGTAATTGGACACAAATGAATGTTTAGCTTTTCCCTATTTTGCACTGATGCTTTTAGCGCCTGTTTGATGTTGTGCCCTATTACAAGGTCATCCTAAATGCATGTTCGATTTCCACAGTCGTTGATCATCATGAATGCATGGTCAGAGTTGCCCTAAGAAATCTTACGTTTTGAGTCAGATTTCCTCCATCACTTTAAAGTCCGGGTTGAATAGCCACATTTGCACCATTATTATTCAGTAATCCTTTACACATGTTCAGGTTTGCACCATCACTCAGTAATGCAAGAGCATGTTTATATTTGCCCTTCGCTCAGCTGTCATTAGTGCATTTTAAGATTCACGCCATCACTCACAATCATAATAATATAATAATGCACCAATAAAATGGTATCTTGAAAGTATGTCTAGATTGTTCTGTTACTCGGAAATCGTATCTGCATTACCAACGTTACACCATCACTCATTAACCCATAGTACAGATTCAGGTTTGAACCTCAACTTTACAATCCTTGCGTTGCTTGGTGATTTAATACACACCATATGTGCACACATTCAATTTGTCTAAAATATGGGCATTTAATTAGTGTTATTTCCGAAAAAATCTAGCAAACCTTTTAAAAAATATCTATAGACAGTTTTATAGACCGTTTTAGCATTAATCTTGAATCCAACGAGCCAAAGTGTTTTTAGGGACATTTAAGGTATTTAGGGCCCTATTAGGATGGCAGACGGACCTGCGTCCGTCCGCCACCCCAGAGAAGGAGGGGTCGTCCGCAGGGGCAGCGGCGGTCCCTCCGTACAAATTAGGATGTGACCGCCACCCTGGCGGTTACATCCTGTATGTTTAACATTGCGGCGGGTGCTGCTTGAAGTAGCAACCGCCGCAATGTTAAAAATGCAATCAGTGCATTTGCATGCACAAAGCGGCAGGTAACGCGTGGTGCCTGCCGCTTTGTGCATGCGAATGCAGGAGGGTACCATAGGTACCCCCCATGTGCACCCCCACCCCCCCCCCCCTTCACCCAGGGGGCCCGCAACGGGCCACCAAAGAAATGTCGGTATGCCTTTTCGTGGCGGCATTGCCGCCGCGGAAAGGCATTACAAAATTCAAATCCTAATATGGCCAGCCATGTTAGAGCTTTTCCGCCGCGGTTGGAAGGCGACCGCATCGGAAAAGCGGCGGACGTAAAAATGACCCCCCAGCCATCCTAATCTGGCTGGGGGTCATTTGTGTGTCCGCCGCGGTGAATCCGCATACTACGGGCCGGCGGTGGCTTCCGCCGGCCCGGAGTATGCGGATTCACCGCAATCGTAATGACCCCTTTAGTTGGGCTAGGAAATGTTTTTTATGCATACTTTGTTTCTAGGAGTTCTTGGTCATAGCTCAAGGACATTCCTGCTTTTCCCAAGCCAGCAATGTTTTGTTTTGATGGCCTTATTAGGTGTGGATGGGTTAATTCTGCAGGATTTACGAATTTGAAGGTATTTAACGCATCCAACAATTAATGTAAGTTGTAAATAATTCAGCCTTTGTTAAATTTCAGCAACACAAACCTGCTGAAATTTAGGAGGGCAATAGCATACTGCATTTTCCTTATTGTGTGGATTTTGGTGCGTTAAACACCAAAATCTGCATTTTATTCCACACAGGTTCATAATAGGTGTTATTTATACCCTGTGGTATCGTTATTTATCAGGTGCGTTAAATACCATCTAAAAACTTGTAATCAGGCCCTTAGTGCTAGCTAGCACCAATAACTTTCAAAAATTGTATGCAAGTACAAATCTTGCTTAGCTTTTTGTTGTGAGTACTCTGAAACTGGGCCATGCTGGTAACTTGCAAGCATTTTGTGTGCATGTGCAAAGCACCTTAGCTTTTCCTTGCGAGTAATTGGACACAAATCACTGTTGTGAATAACAGCTATGCTTCTTTGCACACCGCTAGGCTCATCTTAACTCTGTGAAGCACATGAAGAATGTGAATAAATGCACATGAAATGTCAAATCAATTTTTTAAAATTACATTATTTGTGTTTTTCACCAGATGAAATAATACATTAAAAAGTGCAAATAAAAAAAAACACTCAATAACTTTTCTTTTCTTTCTTATTTGTGCATGGACCTTATTCAAATTCTTCCACTGGCTGTACATCTCAAGGCCTTCCCTTCCCCCTTCTCTTTCCTAAACTGCCCTTGCATTCCATTTAGACAGCACCCACAAGGAAGACATCGAGGCAATTCTGCTCATTTGCTCAAGTTCTTTCTCTTACATTTTCTACATTACACCACTCCCCCTGTCCAGTGCTCTTGAGAAAGGTGTGTGGTCCACCAGCACCATCACTTACATACATATGCTGCATCCTACAGACTGGTGTTTCCTGTCAATGTACAGCTGTGTTGTAGTCTGGATATGTGTTTCACCTTAACAGTTCTATTATAATGCAGGTTTTCATCTCCTTACCTCATCTGCACGGCTATAATATAGGCCTGCATGTTAAATAGAGGGAGGGTGACAACGCGCTTTGAAAATGTGTTGCTAGGTCAAGAGAAAACAAATAGGCGTCTAAGGATCATTTTTTTGCTATTTTATTGAGATAATGTATGAGAGGTACCATGTTGTTAGACCTCGGCCAACTTTAAATTACTCTGGTGAAATATGGAATATTTTTGTATTAATTTATTTTGTAAAAGTGTCTCAAAATTTTGCTTTACACTTCGTCATCACTGCGTGAAACTGGTTCACACAGATAAAGTCTTGCCGAGAACACCTTGTGCTCAAAGTGGGAGAGTTTGAAAAAAGCGCCGAACGGACCTTGGGGGCAGCGCTACTCACCGCCAACACAGGAAACATCCCTGGGGAGCCCACGCTGTTGTTCTCCCTCACCGAAGTCGTCCAGCACACCTGAGGACGCCGCGGGGGGAACTACAGCTCCCAGGCTGCTCGGTGAGCACTTCCGCCTGCCAGCGCGCCCGGAGGCGCTTGAAAAGGAGCAGGCAGCCCCCGCGTCGCAGGAGCGCGCGGGCAGCGCCGGGAGAAGCCCGGGACAAGGGCGGGCCGTCCGAGGTCGGAGGAGGCCGGGCTGGGCCCAAAACTTTGGTCTATTTTGCTGTCCCCCATGTGGTTTTACGGACTGGTAGGGACCCTGATTTTTTCTACTACCTTTGACTGTTAAGCAAGTGCCTGAATATTGGATTATTGCTTCTGGTCTGTCACAATCATGCCTAGTGAAACTAGAAGTAAGGCAGCTGCGGGCGGGGCCAAGTTGATTGGCACACTTGACGATTTCATTGTCCGTACACATACGTTGATAGACCAGGGAATAGTCCTAATGGAGAGGAGGGTGTCCCAGGATCTGGCGTTAGCAAAGAGGTCCTCTATGGGCCACATTGCGCAGGCACGTACTCCAGGACGTCCCGCGGCCCAGACTACTTCTGAGCTGACTCTTGTTGAGGTCCACAATAATATGATCACTCAACCCGAGCTTCGGGACTCTGTTCAAATTGATTCTCAGAAATTGGCACCTTCTGGTAATACTTTGATTTCCCCACAAATAGATACCCAGGCAGAAAATTCGATTGTTGACTCACAAGGGGCAAGGGAGGGAGCAATCCCAAAAAAAAGGCATACTCAACAAATTCCTAATCAAAATAAGACAACTGTGACATCTGTACATAGAATAGGACCTGTACAAAGTACAGAACGATTAAGTGGTATTACTGGAGAGGTCGCTGGGGAAGGAGCAGTTGGCCCACTAATAATGCCTATGACCATCATGGATTCTACCCTAGATGACACACTGGCGGATATATTTAATAACAGTTCGTCTTCTAATGGCACTGTTGCAAATTTAGACAGGGAAGATTCCAACAAAGAGAGGGAGGACCCCTTCATAATAACACTAAAAAACTTAATTAAAGCCCTGTTGTGCCCTTTGGAAATTAAGCTCCAGGCTATGGAATTACAATTAAAAGCAATACACACGGATATAACAGCCCTGCGTCCGACTACAACCAAAAATCCCATACAGCCAACCCTTCCTCAAAATAATTTACCATTAACAACAATAACTATAGCAGAAGTAACTAATCCTGCTGTAAAAGCACCTGCACCAAAACTGCGTACTTCAGTGATTAGTAAAAAATTAATTAAACCTACTCCAGCTGTAGAGGTAAATAAATCAACTATTCCAATTAGTTCTGTCGAAAAACCCATCCAAGAAAGACAGGAGAAACGTAGAGTGATTGATTTACCACCAGATGCATGCCCATATGTAGTCATTTTAACGGGTGTCCCTGAACTAGCTACTCAAATGAAAGAATCATTCTGGGCACTCAAAAATAAAGTGTTTTATTGGTTGAACTCAAACCACCCCCTCCCACCTAACTTGCATAGTAACTTAAAGATGGTGGAGCGTGTCCCCTGGGTGGGGAAAAGTACAAAAAGACTACAAGGGGACTGTGTGGTGATAACTTTTGATAACCCGAGATCAGTGGAATATATTTGTGAAAGGTCTAAGGGTCAAAATGGGGCAACAATTGTGGCAAGGCCGCTTTCTTTCTTTTACATGCCTGTGCAGCATGTGGATAATAGATGGAGCTGGATGAGGGGCTCAAACTCTGCACATGGAGGATGGGGAAACAAAACACGACATGACTCAGTTCGTAATGCTTGGGGAGAAGAGGTAAATGATGGTTGGTCTATAGTTAAACGAAGGAGAGGGGGAATAAACTATTCAGACCAATACCGACATAATGAATGGAGGGACTTCCAACAAGCTCCGTTCCCAACTCCTTGTTTCAATCGATTCAGCAACTTGGAGGCTGTAGATTGACAGTTTGATATCCAGGTAGTAAAATCCCCTGTGTTTATACCCACCCAAAGTAACCCATTGGATAGTCCCGGGCTGACTCTTCCGCGTGCTGTGACCCCAAGGCAGGAATCTGGAAAGAACTTAACACCTGCAATTGATGTATTAAATGTGGCCAATATCTTGGGAAATGAGGTTGAAAATTCCAAAGAAATGGACACCAGAAGTGTTGAAAGTTCGCATCGGAAAAAAGATACGTGTTCCTTAATGTTCTGGAATGTGGCAGGACTTAAAACAAAAATCACCAATCCGGATTGGGAGGGAGTGATAAAAGACATAGAAATCATGGCCCTCCAGGAAACATGGGCCACTGACCAGATACATTTGAATGGTTATAGAACGTTTTGTACACCTGCGATTGGGGCTAGACATGGGAGACCAAAGGGTGGCCTGATAACGTACTTGTCGAATAGCTTAGTATATGAGAGGGTACGCTTTTATTCTAAGTGTGAATTTTACCACAAATTAGCAATAGACACCAAAACTGGATTGCGTTTTGTAATTATAAATTTTTATAATAATATTCCAGTTAATATTTCACGTGATATTTTGAAAATGTTAGCGATCGACCTACAGTGTGAGTCTGATAGCAATGGAAAGGAGGTAATGATTTTGTGGGGGGTGATTTTAATTGTCCATTATGCACAAAAGGCTCTAAAGGAATTTGTGGTATAATGTTGGAGCAGGATGTTAATCTACCACATTTTAAGCACACAGAGACCGGGGATCTGTTGAACGAATTATTATTTGATCATGATCTGGGATTTGCTAATGAATTAACTGAGCAGTCAATACCATTTCACCCAACTTTTATTGGGAGGGGAGCATCCACCACGATAGACTTTAGCCTCTGGTCTAATGGTTATGGTCATAAATTAGTTAGTTATAAAATAATGGATGCACCACTCAGTGACCACCTACCGCAAAAAATTGAGATGGAGAACCTTTTCTTGGCCTCCTATAATGAACAAATACAGGTTGTCCCAGACATTACATTAGGTAGACAGAATGGGTACACCCTCAAGTGGAGTAAGGTGGTACCTGAAGACTTTCTTAAAAAATTGTTAATTAGCTGCCCAGAAAATTTTGAGATCTGTTTAGATGAGGATTCCGATAGTGAAAGTATATTGGTTAATTTTAATATTATTGCTTCCACTATCAAAGAGAACCTACTTTTAGTATCAAAAAATGGTTTAACGAAGGGTACAAGATGGTTTGATAAAACCTGTACTAAGGCTCTAACAGAGCTTAAACATGCATTACATAAGGATCCGCGTGATGCTGTAGAGATGAGAACCTTAAGGAAGGCTTATAATGAGGCCCTAAAAAACAGAAGAGAAGCAATTAAAAAAGGAGTATGGGAAGAACTTTGCACAGCCTCACAAACAAGGGATGCATCCGCCTTCTGGAGGGTGGTAAACGCCCCCCTACCATACGAAAATACCAAAGCACGGTTGGAAATCGCGATTAATGAGGATAGTTGGGTCACGCATTTTTCCACCTTGTATACGTCAGTAGATGAGTTAAGAAATACTGGGGTAAACACAGAAGGCGAATCAGTTGAGGAGGATAGTGAACTTAAAGTAACACTACCAGAGATTGTTGAAAGCCTGGGAGCTACCAAGGGCGGAAAAGCGGCGGGCCCAGATGGAATCCCAGCGGATTTGTACAAGTCAAATATCGAACTATGGGGCCCGATACTTGTACAACTCTTTAATGCAGCTCTTGTAAGGGGATTGAACCCTTCCTGGTTCAAATCAATTATTGTACCCATTTACAAGAAGGGAAACAGACAAGATTGTGCCTGTTATAGGCCAATTTCCCTTCTGGATTCGTCAATAAAGATCCTTGGTAGAGTGATTTTAGTTAAATTGCAAAACTGGGCGGAGGAGGCGGGGGTAATTAGTGATTTACAATTTGGATTCCAAAAAGGCATAGGAACAATAGAGCAGGGATTAAATTTGTTCCTGATTCAGCAGAAACATACTGTGATAAAAAGGGAGCGCCTATACTGTGCATTTGTTGATCTCACATCAGCTTTCGATTGTGTGTCCCATAGTAAATTATGGGACGTGATGTCACAATTGGGCGTGGAAAAGCCGATAATCCAATTCTTAAGGGACCTATATGCAGGAGCATCAGCTGTTGTACGTTTTGGCAAGAAGGGGGAATGTACCAGATCTTTCGGAATAGGCCGTGGAGTGCGCCAGGGGTGCGTACTGGCGCCCTTCCTATTTCTTATTTATATAAATGGTCTGGAAAAGTGCCTGCTGCAAGAGTGTGTGGATATGCCTAAGATCGGAAAGAGATTTATTCCCACACTCCTGTATGCAGATGATGCCGTTTTGATGGCGCGCACCCCCATTGCCCTACAAAAAATGTTAACATCTTTTAACCAGTTTATGCTCGATCTTAATTTAAAAATAAACTGTAGTAAGACTTTTTCAATGAATTGTGGCACGCGCACCAAAAAACAAATGAAAACAATGTACATAAATAATGCCCCCTTAGAAAGAACATCTACCTTCCCATATCTTGGAATTTTGTTTCACGAAACTGGTACTTGGTCAAGTGCGGTGAAGGTACGAACGCTCTTGTTCTCTAAGACAATCATGGCATTAAAAAGTTTTACACCTAAATTGGGAATGAAACCAATCAGGGAAATTTTAACTGTGTACAATGCAACGTGTGTATCTGTGGCACTGTATGGAGCTGGCCTCTGGGGTTATACCAATATAAAGTCACTTCAGATAGTCGAAAATAAATTTTTAAAGAACATCCTATCACTTCCAGAGAGTACAGCGAACTCTATATGCCATGATGAGTTGGGGATTCCCTATATAACGGACACAATTAGAGTACAACCCATCTTACTATGGCACAGAGTATGGACAGTGAATGAATGTGTATTAAATCGAGCCATAATACAGGATGTCTTAAAAATGGGGAGAGCAAATGTTGTTGAATGGCTAAATTACATTAAAACGTTCCTTAATGAAATAGACCGTTCACTCTATTACAATGATCCGCCTTCCATGGCAAATATTCCTAGAAAAGAACTGAAGACACTATGTATGGAATTCCTCAGAAATAGAAGACAGCTTGATGAATCGAATAAAAATACTGTCACTTCTCATCAATTAATTTTAATAAGTGACAAATTACAGCCATACTTAAGTTTATATATGTGTAATTTTGATAGACTACTTTTAACACGTTTTAGAGCTAACATTGTTTTTAGATTATTTACTTTCCCTGTAATGAATTCATGGTCCAAAGAACTCCCTTTATGTCCCTGTGATGAAATATCTATACAATCGAATATACATGTTCTATTTTTTTGTAAATTCTATACGCTGCCTCGTAGAAAACTGATTGTCCCCATTTTAAAGGAAATGAATGTGAACAGATGTCGCTTAGCATATTTAGTACTGCAAAAAATGGACAATGTTTTTACTGTGGCTTCATTAATTGAGTATTTTAAACTGGTTTTTAAATTTAGGAAGTCGCTTCGCTCGAATGAACTGTAATAGTGTAAACACTATGTATTGTTTTTAATATCCTCCTACATTGATGTAATACTGTGCAATGTAAATGAAATATGATTGCTGTTGCTTTTATGGTTATACCTTTTTAGCCGAATAAAGTACTTTTTGACTTTGACTTTGAGAGAGGTGTGTGGTCCACCAGCACCAGCACCATCACTTACATACATATGCTGCATCCTACAGACTGGTGTTTCCTGTCAATGTACAGCTGTGTTGTAGTTTGGACATGTGTTTCACCTTAACAGTTCTATTATAATGTAGGTTTTCATCTCCTTACCTCATCTGCACGGCTATAATATAGGCCTGCATGTTAAATAGAGGGAGGGTGACAACGCGCTTTGAAAATGTGTTGCTAGGTCAAGAGAAAACAAATAGGCGTCTAAGGATCATTTTTTTGCTATTTTATTGAGATAATGTATGAGAGGTACCATGTTGTTAGACCTCGGCCAACTTTAAATTACTCTGGTGAAATATGGAATATTTTGGTATTAATTTATTTTGTAAAAGTGTCTCAAAATTTTGCTTTACACTTCGTCATCACTGCGTGAAACTGGTTCACACAGATAAAGTCTTGCCGAGAACACCTTGTGCTCAAAGTTTCCTTCTGCCAGTATTTTGTGCGACTTTTTACCAACGATATGCACCCATTTGGCCCTGAAAGTGTAATTTTGCAAAATCTTCTTCAAATTTCATGACATTTTGTAGAAAAATATTCAATTTTTCTAATTTCTACATGTTTATTTCTTGAAGAACATACGCTTTATATTGATGATGCCACAAACTTAATTGCATGACCATGAGGCCTTCAGTTTCTAGTGGGGATGTGATTTTTTAATAGCGTCTGCCTTATTTACATAGATATTTTATTAAATTGGCATTTGGGATTATGGAAGAAAAGTAGCCTTAGTATGGAGTCTATTAACCTCATCACTGTGGCGTGAATTAAGCCGCAGTGCTTAACATCACGATCGCGGGCGTGGTCATGACGGCTCCCGGACGTCATCAGCACACGCCCACCGTGACTCATGACGGCCAGGAGCCGTCATGAGCATCGAAGAGGTTAATAAACAATTCGTCACTCTAAGTTGTTTTGATTACAGGCTTCAGACCCTATATGTCTGCTTGTTCTATATTATCTTTGTGTTCTCTCTGACAGCACATACATTACAATGGTCATGATGTAGAAAAAGGTTTCAAACAGTAGAATACTTTTGCAACAACCAAAACAGGGGCAATGGTAAATTATTAGAGATTCTTATGGCACTGGAGGCAGTTGACAATCCCCCTCCAGGACTGGCCAAGTCTTCTCTTCATGCCACATATTCTGAGAGATAAACTGTTTCATTCCTGATGCAACTTGGTCCTACAGAGAACCCGAGGGAAATCATTCGCTCAATGGGTGAATTAACCCCACCCTCTTATGGTGTGCCCCTAGCTGCCTGGGGTAGGCCTCAGACGCCAGGCTTTGCTAGGGTCTGAGGTTCCTTAGAATGTCGCCTGCACAGCCCAGTACATATGGCAGACATATGGTCACCTTATCTACACAGCACAGACATACAAGCTACATCTTTTCATCCTGCTCTAGCGCTTTACTCTACTAACTGAGGAAGACACCTTTTCATGTCAATTCTCACCTATTTCAGATGCAGATTTAGACATAAACAGACAAAATGCTGTCGCTCATTATGTCTGACATCTAAATTAGCGAATGGCTGTCATCTGTGATGATTCAAAAAGTGAATGACACTTAGGGCCTGATTACGAGTCTGGCGGTCTGAGGACCGCCAGACTTGCTGAGGTGCGGTTGTGGTGGTTCAGCCACCTCTATTACAAATAGGGCAATCAAACTGCCATTGCTGCACAGATGCCCCCAGGGAACCACCATTCCTTGGTGGTGGTGCAGCGGTGTAGGGGCAGCAACATGTTTGGCGGGACCATCGCGTTCCCGCCAAGCATATTACTAGTCTCCTCTCCGCCACAGTTTATATGGCAGTTCCTTCTCCAGGAAAAACGTGGCGCAGAGGAAACAATTTTCACGGGGGTGCATGCAGAGGGACACAAGATGTGCCCACCTGTGTGCATGCACCCCATTTCCTGCATGGCATGGATTTGATAGTCTTAGACCAACTGTTTTAACAGTTTCCAAATCATTCATAATGTTTGCAGTGAAACAGAGTGTGAAGGATATTGCTGGTAACAAAAAATATTTTTTGTCACATCCCACTGCTTCAAATGTTCCAAACTCCAAAAGTACCCAGAATCAGGAGCCTCCCTGGTTACGTAATTGTTCTGTGAACATGATCAGGTTAGAAAAGCTCCTCTCACTTCATTCCATTCAAGGGCAGGAAAGACAAGCAATAAGCCCAAACAGAAACCATGAAGTCCACTTCTTAGTCTTGAGTACAAGAGGCAGGTCCAGTCTTTAAGGTTTATAACCAGGTCACAGACAGCAGGTTCAATCTTCTTCTGTTCTTTCACTTGTCCAGAGATGTTCTAAGGAGGTTACTGAGGGTGCCACATTTATGCTCAGTGGCAGTCTGTGGGTGAGGGAAACTCCTGGCTACTCCCTAATCAATGGGCTCAAAGTTCCAGTTGATGACACTTTTGCAGCACATCCTGTGTGTTTTACTATAAGCTATGCCATGGTGCCCTTTTCTATCTAAAGTCAACATGGCAGAAATGTTTTCTACTGGTCAGAGCTCCCTGTGCCCACCCAGAGGTGTGGCTATGATAATGGGCAAACCCTCCCTTGTGGTCACCGTTTCTGGAGGCAGACCTTTCCCACTGGGATTGGCACCAGGGAAGTCAATGAAGGGGGCATGCCTAGGTGGAAGAAACGCAAACATAAAGAGATGATGAAAGGAGTACTGAAACTTTTCAGACAATAACCCCCAGTCACAGTTCTGGGTTGAATCCATCATCGTACTTTAGCTCACTTCGCTACCCCTGTTCAGACCCAGCCATATGCAAATCAGTTTCAACCCTGTTCCTCATAGGAACAGTCCAGGTTGAACTGCCAAGCCAAGTCTTCCCTAGACCATAAACAAGCATCCTGGGACCGGTTTTGAGGTAACACCCCTCATCAGCCAGTGGCAAAGTGAGACAGGGACCCACGTCCGGGCATACCCTGCCAACTTAGAGCACTTTGTCTATTGTCTCTCATGTTTGCTTTGTTCAGCCTAAGTTGGCAGGGTATGCCCAGACGTGAGTCCCTTGCTCACTTTGCCACTGTATTCAAGCTAGCCTGGCTGATGAGGGATGTTACCCCAAAACCGGCCCCAGGATGCTTGTTTTCAGTCCAGGACAGACTTGCCGAGTCATTTCGAGCTATACTGTTCCCATGAGAAACAGTGTCAAGGCTGATTTGCATATGGCTGGGTCTAAACTGGGCTGGCGAAGTGAGCTAAAGAAAGATGATGGATTCAACCTAAATCTGTGACGGGGTTAGTGTCTGAAAAGTTTAATCCCTCCATCCATCGTCTCCTTGTGTTTGCTAGGTGTGATGTACATCTGCTTGTGAAAGGGTAGGCACATACTGAACTTTAATTAACTACTTGCACACACCCTAGATGGACATCCTGTCAGAAGGAAAAGCATAACCCCACACCCAACCCTTTCCCACTGTCTGGGAGCTATACACTCCTCGCCACATGAGACCAATTAACAGTCAGGTGGCACTGAACACTGACAGAAAGGTACTTTTGACTTAGGTAGGAAAATGTCCTGTTTCTAAAAGTGGCATTTTCAAAAAAATTATATGAAATCCAACTTTACCATTAGATAGTATTGATGGAGCCCGATTGTGCTCCTTTTCATTTGTAAGCGTGCATCATAATCTCGAGTAGTTTACACCTGCATTTTTCCTTTTGTCGTATTACCATTTGGTCATTAGAATGTGAAATGTAATAACATGTAAAGATGGAATGATATAGCGAGAACATCGCGGGTAGCGGCTAGCTGGTCGCGGAGGCTCCAGTGGTACGGGACAGAGGTGCAGCTTAGCGGTTACATCTTCGGGCGATTGACGGCACGATGGAAAGACGGGGGATGATAGAGATCCGCAGCCATTCGAAAATAAATAAAAAGGATTTTGCGATTTTCCGGCGAGCACCTAAAGACATACCCTCATCACGTCGTGTTGAGGAACTTCAGGGCGGTCCGACAGCCGGCAAGCCAGAGAATCAACGTAGAGTGCGCCGAGCCATAAGACGCTCAGAAGTTATAAACTTCAGGAAGTACGATTTAAAAATGGCTGACATATTTAATGCTGATGACAAGTCAACCAAGAGCACAAAGGCAGCAATCTCCGTAAGGTGTCCCAAAACTGCCACAATAGCAAAGCCTAAGAAAGGGAGATTGTGGAGCTGGGTGGCGGGCGGACCGGAATAACAGGCGGGGAGGCCGGATATAGTGAGCTATGACAAGTGTTTTATTGCAGGTGAAGAACAAAGTCACAATGAGGGGGGGGACGTAGTCTTGGATCCAAAGGGGTGGTGGTGGGCCGATAGTAATCTGCGGTGGACCAGGCTCGGTGAGGATGTTGGGGATCAGGATTCGCTTCTCCTTGTTCCGCCAGTAGTCTCCTCGGTGTGGTACTGGGGCTCCTTGGAGGCTTAAAGAAAGGAGAGAAGTGTAGGGCTTTAGTCCGAGTACTCCAACAGTACACCCCACCACCTACACCGGGGAGTGAAAGGGTACTGAGAAAGACCAGTGAGGACGGGACGGTAAGGGGGGAAGGAAACAGGCAGGAATGAGGTAGGAGGGAGAAAGGCGAGATGGTGCAGGACAGTGCTCGGTCTTTATACAGTGCGCGTGAGTAATCACTAAATATCCCTGTGCTCGTGCAGTCTACGGACTATATACAAGGCTATTTACATCTACTATACACAGAGGGAACACGGAGAAAGGGTAACTGGTACTCACGTGCCCCGCCGCAACTCTCGTCCGAGTTGCGGCCGCTCTCCAGCTTCCTCCTGAGGACGCCACCAGTCCTCCGTCCAGACGTCCTCTTCCTCGTCCTCGTCCTCGCTTCGGTCTCGCAGGGTTTCTCCTCTCTCTCTCAGGGGTCCGTCGCTGTCCGTTGCCTCCTGCCACGAGTCGGTTGCTCCGAACGCCTCTCCTTCGTCCTCGGGACCTTTTCTACCTTCCGGGTGTCGGCCACTTCCGGGGTCGGGGTCGATCACTTCCGGGTCGCTAGGGGTCGACCCATCGTCATTTCCGGTGTTCCTGGCGAGGGTTTCCGGTTCTTCTGGCTCCAGTGTCGGTACCTGCAGGGGACGACAAAGAAAGGGTGTCCTGGGTGTCCGGGACGTTAAGTGATCGGGCGCGGGAGACAGGACCCCTGCGCCCGGACTTGGTTGCATCGAGGTAGGTGCCGCCTCCGCTCCACATCCCCTTTCCCTAGCTGTCTTTCTTGTAGGGGAACTGGGAGGGGGGTATCGGGACAAATAATCAGCGTTGCCCAGTTGTAGTCCTTTCCTGTGTAGCGTTTTGAACCGAAAGGGCTGTAGGGAAAGGAACCACCGGAGTACTCGGTCGTTATGGCCCCTATTGCGGGCCATCCACTCTAGAGGGGCATGATCTGTGTAGAGTTCGTATTCTCGCCCCTCCAAATAGTACCGAAGGCTGTCCACTGCCCATTTGATGGCTAGGGCCTCTTTCTCTACCACAGCGTAATTCATCTCCCGGGGAAATAGTTTCCGGCTGAGGTAGAGGATAGGCCGTTCGATCCCTGTGTTGTCCCTCTGGGAGAGTACCGCCCCTAAGCCCTGATCAGAGGCGTCGGTTTGTAGTATGAATGTTCGGGTATAGTCTGGACTGACTAACACAGGTTCGGTTACCAGGGATTGTTTCAGACGCTCAAAGGCTTGGACCACCAGGGTTGGGGGATGTTGGAGAAGTGCTTCTGTGTTCGTGGTTTTCTTTAACAGGTCGGTTAAAGGGGCCGCTGTTTGGGAGAAACATGGGATAAACCTCCTATAGTACCCCAATAGTCCTAGAAAGGCTCGGAGTTCCTTCCGGGTACGGGGAAAAGTGATGGCCTGGATTGCCTTGATCTTATTGTCCTGAGGTCGGATGAGACCTTCCCCTAACAGGTAGCCCAAGTATTTCACACTCTGGGCCGCTAAGGTGGTCTTGGAGGGGTTTATGGTAAAACCATTGTCCCCTAGAGATGTGACAACGGCTCTCAGGTGTTGTAGATGTTGTCCCCAATCATCGCTATATATAACGATATCGTCCAGGTAGGCCCCGGCATACTTGGAATGGGGTTGTAACACCAGGTTCATGGCCCTTTGAAAAGTAGCCGGGGCTCCGTGAAGGCCGAAGGGCATCACTTTAAACTGGAATAAGCCCTCAGGCGTGGAGAAGGCGGTTTTGGGTTTGTCGGCTGCTTTGAGGGGGATCTGCCAGTACCCCTTGCAAAGATCCAGGGTACTGATATACTTGGCCTTGCCTATTCGTTCCACCATTTCGTCTACGCGTGGTAGGGGGTAGGTGTCGAATGCCGATATTTTGTTCACTTCCCTAAAGTCGATACAGAATCTTGTAGATCCGTCTGGCTTGGGGACTAGAACTATCGGGGAGTTCCAGCTGCTATTGGAGGGTTCTATGATGCCCATTTTCAGCATTTGCTTCGTTTCTTCTTGTATGGTGGCTCTACGTGCTTCGGGAATACGGTAAGGTCTTTGTCGTACTGTCTTTCCTGGTTCTGTGTGGATGGCATGTTCCACTACCGTGGAGTGTCCGGGTAGGGAGGAAAATACGGGTTGTAAGGAGAACAAGGCCTGCCTGAGATCTCGTTTGTGCTGTTCGGGAAGGTCAGGATCCATGCATGTTTCGAAGGGGGGTTTTGTTACGCTAGCTAGTACTGGACGGGGTCCCTCCCACTTCTTTAGGAGGTTCACGTGATAGATTTGGGTTACTCCTCTGGTGGGCTCGGTTTCTATTTCGTATGTTACCGGGGTCACGGCTCTGAGCACCGGGAAGGGGCCTTGCCACTGTCCGAGCAGCTTATGGTCGGAAGAAGGAAGCAACAACAACACTAGATCCCCTGGGTTGAACTTCCGAGCCTTAGTTCCTTTATCATACTGATGTTTCTGGGAGTTTTGGGCGGCCACTAGGTTCTGCCTCACAATGACCCTGATCTGTTCAAGGTGGGTCTTTAAATTATCCACGTATTCTGGCAGGGGTCGGGTTCTGTCGGGTTCGGCTTCCCATGCTTCCCTAGCCATATCCAGAAGTGTCCGTGGGGCTCGGCCATACAACAACTCATAAGGAGAGTAACCAGTGCTGCTTTGTGGCTTGCACCTGATGGCAAACAGCGCCAGGGGAAGCATCTCCTCCCACCTTTTGCTTTCAAGGCCTAAGAGTTTCTTCAATGTCGTTTTGAGGGTGGCGTTGTAGCGCTCTACCAACCCATCGGTCTGGGGGTGGTAGGCCGATGTCCTTATCTGCTTGATGCCTAGGTGGGAGCAGACCTGGCGCATGAGGGAGGATACGAAGGGCGTACCCTGATCGGTGAGTATCTCGCGGGGAAAACCCACCCTCGCGAAGATGGATATGAGGGCCTTGGATATGGTTTGTGTGGTGGGATGGCGGAGGGGTATCGCTTCAGGGAAGCGGGTGGCGTAATCCACCAACACAAGAGCATATCGACAACCGGTTCGGGGGGGCAACAATGGTCCGATAATGTCCATGCCTACTCGGGTGAAAGGGACGTCGATAAGGGGGAGAGGCTGCAAAGGAACCCTGGGGGGACGGTAGCGGCTGTTTCGTTGACATACCGGACATTCCCGGCAATACTGTTTGATCTGTCCGTGAACCCCGGGCCAATAAAACTTATCAAGGATCGTACGTCCGGTTTTCTCATCGCTGAAATGACCTCCCAGCAAGTGGCTATGGGCCAGAAAGAGCACTTTGTCGCGGAATAAGCCGGGGATAACCAGCTGGGTTGGTTGTTGGGGTCCCCCTTTCCTGTAGAGGAGCCCGTTTTTTCGGAAGAAATAAGGACCTACATGTAGGGGGTCCTCGGCGTCCAGAGCACGGGCCCAGGCTTCCTGTAACACTGGATCTTCCTGTTGTGTGGCGCGGAATTCCCGGTCGGTTTCCCAGGGATGGACATCTATTTGAGCAGGAAAGGCCATCGCATACTCTCTTTTTTCCTTTTTCTTCTGTCTTCGGGTCTTGGGAGGTCTGTTCACCGGATTCACAGGAGAAAGTTCATGGGAGAAAGGGGCCTCGGCCCACCAGTTCCTCAGGGAATCGGTGGCGTCTTGAAGCAGATGAGGAAGACCGCTATAGTCGCTGCCCAATATCGCTTGCTCTGGGAGAGTAGGGATCAGGCCCACAGTAAGCAGACTGCCCGCGTCGGTGGGGTGTTGCACATGGACCTGGGTGGTTGGATAACTCTTAGTGTCGCCATGCACACATGTAATAGCCACGCGGCCTGTCATCGGCCTGACAGGACGGGGCAACTCCTGGGGTCTTATAACGCTTTGTCGGCACCCCGTGTCGGCCAGGGCCATCATTCCGTGTCCGTCTATCCGCACCGGGCACCGAAAAGGTGGGGGGTTGGTGTCCGCGGTGAGACAGGCATAGTTTCTCGCTAACCCTATGTCCATGGGTTCCTCCTTTTGGGGGCAGACTCGAGCAATATGTCCGAACCCACCACAGTGGTAACATTGAGGGCCCGGTGGGTGGGGTCGAGGCAAGATAGGGTATGGCATCAGAGGAGCAGGATCGGGCTTCCTAACCACCTGAGGGGGTCGAGGGACCCGAGGATGGTTTCCGGGGGTTATGCGGGATGGGTGTTCCTCCTTTGGTCGCTGTGTTTCCTGCGCTCGGCTGTAGGCGCTGGCAATCTCTACAGCCGTTTCGAGCGTTAGGCGAGCATGCTGACGCACCCACTTTTGGGTGGTGGGGTGTAGGGAAGCCAAATACTGTTCTAAATATATCTTGGCCAGAATGTTCTCCTTGGTGGCCGTAGCAGGTTTCAACCACCGGTTGGCCAGATCCTGTATACGGTAGGACAATGCCCTAGGCGTTTCTTGGGGCCCTTCCCTGGCCTGGCGTAGCCTCACCCTATAGGTCTCGTCGTCTATTCCTAGCCGTTCCAGGATGCAGGTCTTGATGTCGGCATAGGGGGTTTGACCCTGAACGTTTGCTTGTTGGTAGGCAGCCTGCAACTCCCCCGTCAACAGGGGACCCAGGTAGTGGCCCCACCGGTCCTCTGGCCAGGCCGCCGCCTGGGCTAGGCGCTCAAAGTTTGTGAAGAAGTAGTCGGGGTCTTCTCCGGGGACATACTTCTGAAGAACTACTGAGGGCAAGGAGGTGGCTGGTCGTGGCTGCCCCATGGCTGTAGTGAGTTTCTCAAGGGCTTGATCCTGTGCGCTTCCCTGTCCCTTCAGCACGTCATGTAGTTGGCCCCGATCGTCTTCTGCCGTCTTGAGGAACCTCTCCATCATTTTCCCCAGTTCTTCTTGGCTTTTCGCCAGTTGCTTGACCGCGGCCTCCATGCCTCCGGGATATCCCACTTCTGACACCACTTGTGGAGCTGGGTGGCGGGCGGACCGGAATAACAGGCGGGGAGGCCGGATATAGTGAGCTATGACAAGTGTTTTATTGCAGGTGAAGAACAAAGTCACAATGAGGGGGGGGACGTAGTCTTGGATCCAAAGGGGTGGTGGTGGGCCGATAGTAATCTGCGGTGGACCAGGCTCGGTGAGGATGTTGGGGATCAGGATTCGCTTCTCCTTGTTCCGCCAGTAGTCTCCTCGGTGTGGTACTGGGGCTCCTTGGAGGCTTAAAGAAAGGAGAGAAGTGTAGGGCTTTAGTCCGAGTACTCCAACAGTACACCCCACCACCTACACCGGGGAGTGAAAGGGTACTGAGAAAGACCAGTGAGGACGGGACGGTAAGGGGGGAAGGAAACAGGCAGGAATGAGGTAGGAGGGAGAAAGGCGAGATGGTGCAGGACAGTGCTCGGTCTTTATACAGTGCGGGTGAGTAATCACTAAATATCCCTGTGCTCGTGCAGTCTACGGACTATATACAAGGCTATTTACATCTACTATACACAGAGGGAACACGGAGAAAGGGTAACTGGTACTCACGTGCCCCGCCGCAACTCTCGTCCGAGTTGCGGCCGCTCTCCAGCTTCCTCCTGAGGACGCCACCAGTCCTCCGTCCAGACGTCCTCTTCCTCGTCCTCGCTTCGGTCTCGCAGGGTTTCTCCTCTCTCTCTCAGGGGTCCGTCGCTGTCCGTTGCCTCCTGCCACGAGTCGGTTGCTCCGAACGCCTCTCCTTCGTCCTCGGGACCTTTTCTACCTTCCGGGTGTCGGCCACTTCCGGGGTCGGGGTCGATCACTTCCGGGTCGCTAGGGGTCGACCCATCGTCATTTCCGGTGTTCCTGGCGAGGGTTTCCGGTTCTTCGGGCTCCAGTGTCGGTACCTGCAGGGGACGACAAAGAAAGGGTGTCCTGGGTGTCCGGGACGTTAAGTGATCGGGCGCGGGAGACAGGACCCCTGCGCCCGGACTTGGTTGCATCGAGGTAGGTGCCGCCTCCGCTCCACAGAGATACATTAGAAATTTCATCAAACCTTATAACACAACAGATTCAGCTTTAGGCAAAACTTGTACCTTTCATTAAAAGAGTATTTTAGGTCAGTACCCAGTACCCTTATACTAAAACCAATGAATGGTGTCCTGGATACCCTGGGTGGCCATATAGAAGGGCCTTAAAGCTTCCCAGAAGAAGGCTTAAGTCCTAATAGGTTCCTAGTACTGGGGGGGGGGGCAGCTAGAAGCAGCTGAAGTGGAAGGTTCCATGATGGCTGACTTGAGAACATCAGCGAAAGATAGAGTCTCCAATGCTAACATTAATGTTGACACTGTACCCATAGGTGGGAACGAACTAAAGGTGGATCAGAATCCAGATAAGGGACTGGGAAGTACATGTTTTTCCAATGAGAATGAGAATAATGGGTACTCTCTTGCACATCAGCCTGTTCTGCAAATTCTTCAATCTTTAAATCGGGAGATGAAGAACGGTTTCTGGATTTCAGAGAAGAACCAAGGTGAAATCAAGACTTTCTGTGAAAAGTTGGAAGACAAGCTTGATTCCCTGGCTTGAAGGACCACAGTTTTAGAGTCTACAGTCGCAGAATTAACAGTTCAAACTACAGAAAATTCAAAAGAAATTGATAGAATAAAAGAACGTAAGCAGGGGCTCCAGGAGAAAATAGAATCCATTGAGAACTCCCAGGGGAGAAATAATTTACGTCTACTTAAAGTTCCGGAAGGGCTGGAAGGGAGCAATATCAAAGAATTTGTGGTTAAATTGATCAAACAAGCGACTCTAATCAAATCAACGGAACAAGATCTTATCAAGGACATACAGAGAGTCCATAGAGACCCATTTAGATTAAACCCAAACGAAACCAGACCAAGGAAGATTCTGATACATTTCCTAACTTACAGTCTGAAGGACGAAATACTAACCAGGGCTTTAAAAAAGAGCACTCTAACCGCAGAAGGGATAACGTTCCAGATACGGTTGGATGTCTCTTCGATATTTGCTTCCAGACAGTGGGCGTTAGGAAAGCTGCTTGACCCCTTTAGACAGCTAGGCGCAACAGCTCATCTAAAATTTCCTGCAACCTCTAAAATAATGTATAATAACAAAATGCGGGTGTTTAAGAGAGTGGAAGAAGCAGAATCCTTTTTACGATCAATATCTGGGATGGGAAGGGAAGGGAGGTAGCAGTCGTTTAATTTTCTAGACCTTTCAGATCTCCCTTTATCTTTTTGTTTTTGTAGTTTATGTCCTCGCTGTTTAAAATACATATATTTCTTGTTTTGTAGATCAACTGCCATCTAGTCAAAACAGTCCCAAAAACCGGGGAGGGATGCCTCAAGGCCAGAGTAGGGCCATAAGAGGAAGATTGGGGGTTCCCCAGGGGAGCACTAGGGGGGAGAGAGTAGGGGTGGGGGCAGTCACTGGGTGGGGAGCATTGGTGGAAAAAAAACAAAAAAATAAGTCAGAAGTGCCAAAATAGGTCATCTAAGAAAGATACCACTTGCATCGAGAGAAATGTCACAAGTTAGGTCTGATCAGGAAACATACCTGAAGGTTTTAGCGTAGAACTTGAATGGGCTGAGGGTAAAATATAGAATGGAGAGAATTCTACAATACCTTAAAGACACTCCTGAACAAATTCTTATTCTTCAAGAGACTCACCTCACAGAAAAAGAGATGAGAGTCATGTGTAAAACAAAAAAATGGATCCAGGAAGTAATATGTACCACACAGCAACTGACTACAAAAGGAGTCACTATTCTCATCAAAACCAACGCAGCTCTTGCAGTGGAAGGGACTAACATAGAAAAAAAGGAGTAGGTGGGTCATCGCCAAGATTAGGTACCACATGCATAAATTTACAGTGGCAGGTTACTATGGACCCAACCTGGATGACCCAGTTCCGCTCCGGGAGATGCTGGCAGAGTTACTAGTTTTTCAGGATCCACTAATCCTGGCCGTAGATTTTAATCTGGTGCTAGATCCCCTGTTGCATAGAATTTACAAGAATAGATCACCACATAATTGCAAGATGAGATCTCTTCTAACAAACGCAATGCAGCAAATGGGATGGGAAGATGTATGGAGAAAAAGAATGGGGAATAAAAGGGGGTACACATTCCATAATAAAAAATATGGTCATAAATCTGGGTTACATTTCTTGATTAGTATGGAGTTGTTAGGCTGGGTGACAGACTCTAAACACCTAGGAGGTCACTTATCAGACTATTCGGCGGTCTTGCTAGTATTAAATCTACCCACTATGCAGGGTACTAAAAGATGGACCCTGGACCGAACTTTTATATCAGAGGATGAAGTTGTACAAAAGTTGATAGAAGAGACAAAGAGCTACTTTGTGACTAATTTAGAAACGTCTCCAATTGAAATGGAATGGGATCCATACAAGGCATTGCTGAGGGGCCTGATTGCATCTACACAAATTGCTATACAAAGGAATTTCAGGGCCGAGATAGCAGGTATAGAGGCAGAAATGTGCAAGTTAGAAGAAGATCTCTTAGCCCAGAGGCTCACGCTCTAGGGAGATATTCAGGATGAGTTGTCATCATATAAATTAGAACTAGCGGGGGTGCTAGACACCAGGTTGAGGAAACGGTGGGAGGCCAGTAATCTGGCACACTTTGAATATGGAGAATCGAGTGGGAAGCTCCTAGCCTGGAAAACCAAACAGGATCTAAGTAAAAACAGGATAAAAGGAGTCTTATGTGAGATCTCTGGAAAAATATTGGAGAATCCCGAAGATATTGAAGAAGCTTTTTATAAGCATTTTGTACAGGTTTATAAGAAAGATCTAACTCCACAAGATAACCTGATTCACGTATGGCTTGATCATTATTCTCTGAATAAAATTGAGGAGGAAAAGTCTAACAATCTTAATAAAAAGATTAGTTTAAGTGAGATAATTAAGGCAATCGAGGTGGGGAAAAAGGGCAAAGCGCTGACACCTGACAGGCTGCCAGGCGATCTGTACAGAGATTTTGCGGTAGTCCTTGCCCCTGTCCTGCAAAAGTTATTTGCGCAAATTATTGAGGATAGAGGGAAGGTGCCCCCCATCATGGAATGAGGCAACGGTGGACCTGATTCTAAAGTCATCAAAGCATCAAGCCAATGCGACTCTTATAGGCCAATCTCTCTGCTTAAGCTTGACTACAAGATCTTTGCCAAGATTTTGGCAGCGAGATTAAATGGTGTAATAGGAAAGTTGCTTCATAATGATCAAAAAGGCTTTGTTAGAGGGCGGAGCATTCAGGACTTGACACATAATTTGGTTGGCGCCATAGACATAGCAACTCTGCATAAATTGCCGTTGGCTATCATCACATTAGACGACACAAAGCCGCTTAACCGTGTGAACTGGGTCTATTTAGCACAAGTTTTGGATAGGTGTAATTTGGGTGAAAAGTTTTGCAGAACTATTTTATCATTTTATCAAACACCATAGCCAGAAAACTGGTAAATGGTAATCTCTCGGCACCAGTAATAATCAAAAGAGGGACAAGGCAGGGGTGCCCCTTGTCACCTTTACTTTTCAACCTCTATATTGAGCCACTGGCGGAGAAGTTTAGGCAGCAGGCCAGGATAGCTCCCTGTAAGTTTCGAAGTTGGGAAAAAAAAGTATCCTTATATGCGGACAACATGATGATATATACATCTGACCCAGTAGAGGCGATCCCAACAATATATAACATAGCTTCCCAGTTTGGGCAGATTTCTGGTTATGAGATCAATCATTCAAAAACAGAGTGTATGGCCTGGAACATAAATGTCCAATTTCTTATATTGAAAAGAGAGATAAGGTATCTGGGTATCAGAATCACACAAGATATTGATCATATCACCGACAAAAATCTAGCTAGAATAGATAAAGAAATAGCAGATTCCTTAAAAAGCTCAGCGTTTCTTCCCTTGACATTAATAGGTAGAGTCAACATATTGAAAATTATGCTTTTACCAAAACTTATATTCCTATTTCAGAATATCCCATTAGCATTTAATGAGGAGAAGTTAAGGAAAATTCAATCTAGAATCAATTCTTTTGTTTGGGCCTTCAAGGGCATAAGAATTTCATGGAAAAAGCTGCGAAGGAAGAAAAATAAAGGGGGTTTGTGTGCACCGGACTTGAAGCATTACACCTGGGTATTTGTATTAAGGGCAGTAAAGATGCTCCTACATCAGCCTGATGACTCAGATACAGGAAAAATGCTTAAAGAAATGCTATGGGACATTAAAGGGTGCAGCCAAGCCTTTATGTATAAGTTTGGCGATCCTCGCTTCTTTAAGGAGATCCGCTTAAAGCTGCTGAGAGATATAGCGAACATCTGGTACAAAATCAGAAATGTTTTGAAAATTGGTTATTACAGTGCCCTGGCTCCTATATGGGACTCGCCAGGATCTCCAGAGTAGTTCAAAGATGCACTCGCAAAGCCATTGAAAGCTGCAGGGATAGAATGATGGGCTCAGTTAATGCCCGAGGGCTGTCTGATATCATGGGACGAGATAAACAACATCACAGAAAAAAAACTATCAAAATGTAAATATCTTCAAATTAGAAGCTGGAGCCAGGCATCTGGCTCAGTTGTGGGCGTCTCAAATGAGTTGGAGAGGGCATTACATGGGACAAAGCGGAACAAGAAAGAGACAGTGAATCTATACTGGACGATGTTGGATACGGCTGACGGAGACTTCACTTTACCGACTGAGCTCTGGGGAGAATGTTTGCCAGATGAGAATATAGAACAAATATGGCAAGTATCTTACGACTTACTACATTCTATAGTATCTGCTGCCAATTTAAAAAGAAACCATCTTTTTTCTCTCCACAGAGTTTACTGGTCCCCATTTAGACTGTCAACATTTTCGAAGGGTCTTGTCCACTGCTGTCCAAAGTGTCAGCAGGAAAAAGCTGATGATATTCACATGCTTTTAAGGTGCCCGATGATATACACATTTTGGGGTGCGGTTATTGAAGGTATGAAAGCCATGTTCAGTTTTGAAATCCAGGTGAACATTATTTTGGTTTTTTTGGTATTTTCTCGAATTACGATTTTCTTCCTCGAGATGTTAGTAAATTGTATTTTTATTTAATCATACTTGCTCGCAGAGAAATTTTTACATGTTGGCTTAAAAGCACTGCACCGACCTACCTAGACTGGGTAAATGCAATTAAATATACATTAAGTCTAGATAGGGTTAATTAGAAAAGGAAAAAAGATTTTAGGTTGCCCTGCCTAGGGTGGCTCGACAAGTTGTGACAATTCAGACTTATTTGTCCGATGATTATGCCTTTTCGCAGAAGAACATATCCCTTGAATCAATTGTACGGGCCATCAAGTTAGAAGAACTGAACTGACTAACTGTGAGGGTATCTGTGGAAAGTGCATCCATTGATGTCAGATCAGAGTCTATACACTGCTGGTGCCAATCATCCGAATGGGGGCCGCACAACGAATATAGTAGATTCTGGGCACATCTTTTGGCGTATGAGGACATAAACATTTTTTTATTTTATTTTTATAAAAAGGAGAAAAAAAAAAGATGAAATGATAGAAATATTTCATGCAATGTGAAGACCTGACATGGCAATTGCACTCTGAATAGTGTAAATTCTAGTATATTTTTTTAACTAACTAATGTAGCTCTTTTACTAAAATGTAATGCATTGATTGAAAGGTGCTCCTTATTGATGTTTGCGCTTATGCGTGTTTAATGAAGTTCCATGGTGATTCTATTGTTAGCTGATTTTCAGTGGACCTCATGTGTATTTTACTTGCTCTTATGGAAGGGGTTTGTTCATAATGTTCACATGCATGTTGAATCTTTTTTTTTCTTACGTTTCTGTTGCAGGTGGAGGAATTAATCCTTATTAGTTAAAATAACTCTTTTGTTTTAGGAGTTAGGCTCAGGGAGGAGAGTATACTAATAATGTGGTAGGGTGTTATTTCTCACCAGCGTAGGCCTGGGAATCAAGGTAATCGAACCTGAAGCTTGTAGTATTTAAACTAAATGGGAAATCACCTATGAGGAGGTGTCCAGAGGGATGAGGCGATTGGATGATGTGAAATCGGCATGCCTTCTGAGTTTAGCGTTGGAATTAGGGACACTGCCCCGGGGTTGAATTAGGAGAGGAGAGCAATGGAGAGAGAAGGAGCACATTAGAACGAGCTCTGTAGCTTTATGCTACATGACCCATACAACATGAGTGCACTTAGAAAGTCTTCACACGCTGATACCTTTTCTGAACTTACCTGGGGAATGCTAAATAGGGATGTGAAGTTAGTAGTAGTATAGGGATAGACTAATGCTTTTTACCTACGAACCTCCAAAGAAGTCTGATCTTGATGTGGGGGCACTTATTGCCTGTGTTCTGATTTTGGAGTTTGTCATTCTTTTCATGCTCCAGAGGCTGAATTTTTCATGCTAGCTCGGCTTTGTAATAGTACCAATGTATTTCTACAACCTCGTCTTCAGGTGCTTGTATGTCTAGTTAATTTTGGCTTTGTAATACATCAATTAACCTAGAACCTGGAGTCAGTAATTCTTCTGAGTCATGATTCTTTGAGCTTGTGAGCTTGATCTACTGAGTTATTCCTCCCCTTTACACTTTTAGGCAGGTACAAACGGTCCATTGACCGGGGGTTCCAGAGTATATTTGCAAAAGGGAACCCAGCTCCATCAGTATTATAAATACATATTAGTTTGATTCTTTGAATCATGTTTCCAGCTATTCCCCAGTTAAATATAAGCATTCTATGGTGGTATAATGTAACCCTGTGCTTTTCTACAGGAGAGCCTGCCTTGCCACAATATAAAACGACTTTGGAGATTTTTAACAGCCAGGACAAGTAAAACTTAAATACCAATGTCCTACTTTTCAAATATCATGCACCCTGCCCAATGGACATTTAAGGCCTACCTTACCGATGACCTATAAGTATTAAAAGGAAGGTTTAGCCCTGGGCAGGTGTTCATTTTGCCATGTCAAAATCACAGTTTACAACTGCATACCCAAGCTGCAATGACAGGCCTGAGACATGTTTTACAGTACTACTTTAGTGGGTGGCACGATGAGTGATGCAGGCCAGTAGTAACATTTAATTTACAGGCCTTGGGCACATGTTGTTCATATACTAGGGACTTACAAGTAAATTAACTGTGCCAATTAGGTGTATTTCAATTTTACCATGTTTAAAAAGTGGAGCACAAGAACTGTGCTACTGGTTAGCAGGAATGGGTTTGGTAAAGAAGGCAAACATCTGGGGAACACCACGCTAAAGATGGTTACTTTAAACAGACATGATGTCCTAATTAGGAGCCAGATTGTGTTCTTTCATGTAATTACTTTGCTAAAAAGATGATAGCTTAATTGCTGATATATTCTTTTTGTTTGTTCAGATAGTGTTTGCTGTTTGGATGCCTTATCTGTCATGGTATCAAAGTGCTTTTGGATAAATGCCCGTGCATGCTCAATTTACTTTGTGGTCATGATAACATGTTGAATTTAAACATTTTATGTCCTCAAAGTAAAGACGTTCGTGCACACTGGCTCCCTTAAAATGTGACAAACATACTAGTCCTTTGTCAAAAGTATCTATTGTGCTTTACTTGAAATGCATACATTTGAAGTTCACACTTTAGAATGTAAACTTCATTTTTTAATTCCTTTACCCAACACTCTTCGAGGGTACAGATTAAGGGCCAGATGTAGGTAATCCCAGATTACGATTCTTAAATACCAAATCATACCGATTCGGTATTTAAGAACAGGCAAATGAGATGTAGGTCATTTTTCTTAAAAAAAATACCGAATTAGTAAGTTTCGGTAATTACCGAATCGGTATTTACTGATTCGGTAATTGCCATTCATTCCTATGGGCCTGGAGGCCCATAAGAATGAATGTCAATTACCGAATCGGTAAATACCGATACGGTAATTGGGGGAAACATTGAAGGGTGGCAGGGTGTCACTTTGACACCCTGTTGCACCCCTCAATTGTGCATGGGTGCACATGTTGCAGACATACATGCCCTAAGGGCATGTATGTCTGCAACATGGCACTGTTGGAAAAGCCAAAAAAATGCTTTTTGAAAGGTTTTCATTATTTACCACCAACTTCTAGTTGGTGGTAAATAACAAATCCTTAACTAAGTAATGCACTAACTTAAGTGCTTCCCACATCCTGGATTCGGTATTTTACCGAATCCTTAAATTACCAATTCGGTAAAATACCGAATCCTACAAAAGAGACACCTACATCTGGAAAGCCCAATACCGGTCGGTAACGGCCGAAATTCGGTAATTTTGGCCGTTACCGACCGGTATTGGGTGACCTACATCTGGCCCCAAGTCTGCTAATGCAGTCTGCATCGCAAAGGGGCTCTGTTCCCAGGGTCCACACTGTTACAGCTGTCCTGTTGTTTTTACGTTGTGAGATTTTGTTTCAAGGACTGGGCCAACACATACAAAGTCGTCCAGCTAATACAAAATACTCACATAAAGGCAGACTTATTGTCTTTGCCAATACTTGTTTTGGGAACCTCGTTGTTGAATAACAAAGAGAATAAATGCAATATGCAACCAATGAGCTAATCAAATAAGAATTAAATATAGATGGGCCAAAGTCCCCAAAAACACAGTTGATGGGCAGAATGTAGAACAATGTCATACATTCACCCCAGTACAAGGATCTGGGCCTAAATCCATCGGTTTTTTGCACTCCACACCACCCTGGGTTAGACACTGGCTATATGCAAATCAGCTCTGACCCTGTGCCTCATGGGAGCAGTCGTTGTAACATTTGCGTCACCAACGAAACCCTGAATATGCACACTCCATCATCATCTTTAAATTCTTCTGTATTTGCCCTCTGATCTCAGATGAGGACAAGAAGACATATTTCTTCATGTGTTCTCCTTCCTTCCCTTACCTGCTTTTCAGAATGAGCATTACATTTTATTTCTCGTTTACTTAGGATGTCAGAGGCCTCTTGCCTATGTTATTAAGTATATTACACCCATCACCTCAGAAATTGTTTTTCCATGGGCCTTGTAAATGCTCCACAATTAGGAACATGCCACGTAACCCAGCTGCAACCACATAATCTGCTGATTTAAACTAAAGATTGTGTTTCTGACGCAATTAGGTAAATGTGGAAAATGGGACAACCATGCATGATGCATGATTACAAAGGTTTTCGTCAATTACCTTTTCTTGGTTTCTTGGTTTACAGCATAAACAACTCCTTCCAAGGATATGAGAAGCCCTCATGCCTACAAATTAAAGGTATGGAAGATGAGAATAAGCTTTGAAGGGGTTTAGGAAACAGCAAAGCTCGAGTCGACAGTAGATGCTGGTGGAGGCTATCTGCCCACTTTTGTCAGAGGGTAAATGCCGCCAGCCCTGCTGCAAAGCTGGCCACTTTCAGCAGAGTGCCTCCCAAAATTCCCAGAAAAATGCTGCACTTGTCTGGGACACTTTCAGCAGCGCCTGCGCATTGTCTCCTTTTGTTCTGAGCATCAACGTGCAGGTGGGGAAGGGGCTTATCAGATTCCAGCTTTGCCCATAACAAAAGCCGGAGTTAACCCCTTGTGCGCTGATGACGGAACCGATCCGTCATCAGCTGCGGTGGCGGTGTGCTGATGACGGAGCGGTTCCGTCATGGCCCACCCGCCGCTCATGCGCAGGGCGAATTCCGCGCCTACGCTGAGCATTCTATTGAGCGGGCGGGGCCATGACGGAACCGCTCCGTCATAAGCACAGCGCAACCGATGCTGGTGACGGAGCGGTTCCGTCACCAGCATGCGCCAGCCGCTCTTCCCCCCGCCCCCTTAGCACTGCGGAGGAATAGCCGCCGCAGTGAAGGGGTTAAGGGGGCATCAGTCCTTTTTTTGTTGGAGTATCCTGGCTGGGAGCTTTGGGGAGTCTCACATGAGATGCAATTGAGGGGAAATGAAGGCACACAGCTTATCACTTCACAGGCACTTAAGAGGGGCATACTTTTGACTTTGTTCGGTCCCTGTATATAAGAGACATGCATACACTATAAGAACAACAGATGTGTTGGTCGCCACAGAATTTAACCAAATAGCCATTTAAATACCACTATTTGCAGGGTGTCAGAGCGCTTTACATCACATGTACAGATTATACATTGACAATAAATTATGCATGTATATCAATATAAAGGAGGTGCTATATAAGACAAGTGAGGGTTACAAGGTGTAGTAGACACATGTCCTTCATACCTCACTGCGCTATGTTAGGATTTCAATTTATGAACTGCAAGTAACAAAAGTATCTCTGTCTTAAGAGCAGTAACCCACTTACTCATTTACATAAAATAAAAATCTGTCATCTGTGTGTTACATAATGTGATTTGCAGAAGAACCATTAACCCTCTCTGCTACCATTTAAGAGTGGGTTCAGTGAAATTTTTGTTGTCTTTCCCCTCGGGCTATCGACACAGCACAGAATATAATCCATGCCCTTGTGATGGTGTCAGCACACAGGATGATCTACACTTTCTATTCTTCTGCAAATTTTATCTAAGATATATTAAATGGCTTTTAACTCCATATTTTAAGAAACATAGACCCCTTTCTCTTGAGGAGTCTTATATAATGTTGGTTTCCCTGGATTCAGATGAATTAATCTTTCGCACTAGCACTTTTTTGAGACTGATAACACGAGTGCGTAAAACAATGGAAAATCCTTGATGTTTGCCTCATCAGAATTGTATTACATTTTAATCATGAATTTTTGGAATAATGTGTCATGTAAATGAATTGTTTTTATGTGGTACTTTTATGAATTTTATGAAATTCGAATAAAGGTCTTTTGAACTTGAACTTGAACTCTACGCTACCTTGATTCAAAACTAGGACTAGGCTAAGCACAGATCTCTCCAGCAAATACGTTATCCTCCAGAGCTATCTCACCATTAATATTATTCCTTAAGATTTAGCTGGCACACAAAGATCTCTGCAGCAGGTGCCTTACCCCACAGATATTTTAAAATACAGACATTGCAACCAATTAAGCAGAATAGATTTACTGCCATTTTTCTCTTGCTTGCCAATTTCTGTGCGTCAGAATTAAAAATAAAAGTGTTAATATTTTGGCACAACCCCAATGCAAAATCTAATTTGTTAACTATTGTAATGCGCTTAAATGTACTTATGATAGACCTGCTAAACATATGTGAGTTCTTAAGATCTGATGTCACTTCTGTGAAGTCATCGGTTGTGATGCCACTACCTGGCATGCCACATGTGATGTCAAATGCCATGATGTCACTTCCCGTGATGTCACATGCAGTGATGTCACTTCCTGTGATGTCAGACACAGTGATGTCACGCCCATTCTGCCTAACTTAGTAAGTCCCCCACTTCTTTTTTTCAGGACTTCAACCCTGAGAACCAGGAAGGATCTATAATGGGTAGTTCATTTACTAAACTGCAGTGATTTCTGAGTAAGTAAATAACTAACAGGTAGGGAGATTCTGAAGAGATCTCAAATAACTTAAAATGATGAATTTCTCCATCTCTGCTAATGAAAAGTATGCCAGATAATTTCGTAACTTTTAGGAACTGACACTAAAATTACATTTTATGATATAGAAATGTATGACACAATTTCTATTGATTGGCAAGTGGTGCACAATTTGCTGCATAATTTCCCAGAAGTGCTGCCCAATTATTCTTTTCCTGATTCAGAAACCGGGTCTGGAGGGACAAAACTCCTTCGGCTCTGGTTATCATATGTCATATAGGGTACCAGGTTGTTATATTATATTAGGCTGTTATATTATTTGCATTCGTACAGTGCAAATCACCTTTGTTGTGGCATTGTAGCACCTTTTGCAAATGGATACCCTTTTGCTTGTACTGGGGAAAGCCAACAATTGATTTTGCCAGTTGTTTGCTGGTACCTGGTTGTGTGAGGCTACTAGAGAGTGTTATATTTGGAATCGGTGTGTGTCAACTAGTGTGATAGTCAATTCCTATCCACCTTGGAAGACATATGTAGAGTCTAATGTGCATGAACAGATCTGCCAAAACACTACTGAAGTGTCTTGTTAGTAAAAAAAGGGGGCACACTTTATTATAATTATTGTGTTCACCTATTTGATATAAATTTGAATAAATGTTTTTTCCTGTCATCTTTTCCTTGGTAAAATGTGACTTTTTTTGTTTTGCTATAAACAAGACTTAGTTCATTTGAAAACATTTGGGGTGATAACCCTCTGTTACACAAACCTCAAGGAATGGAACATTTTCATGGCAGTAAATGGATGTGATATATTCCAATTAGAAAGTTCAGGTTATTTGAGGCAATGGATTTAACACAACACGCATGTATCATAGAGATCTTTCCTTATATTTTATTAGCAATGTCATCAATCTTGTAGGTATACCTGCTTGTCTGACTAGTAAGAATGCTTTGCTTGGCATTAAAACAGAAAGAAAAACAAACCTTAAAACCAAAAATTGCATGAAAAAGACAGCTCCCTTTTGAGTAGGAAATGGATCAGGAGTTTGAGTAGGAGTAGAAAAGGTGGAGTAAAGACAAACAATACAAGCAACTGGAAGAGAAGGCGGCTGTTCAGAACAGGAATCTTGATTTGAGTTACTTTATAATATGTTACAGTGTATTCATTGTGGCATAAGTGACAATTTGCAAAAAAAATACAAATGTTACAAATGTAAATGTGTATTATCACAGACACAACAATGAATTGTGGGCCTAATGTTCAACACCATGCAATTCACCAAATTGCAGACTTTGTGGCAAGATTAAGGCAATTCACACACATTTTGAGTAAAAAATCTAATCAGTGATAAATGGAGCATGAAAAGGACATCCTCCCCTCTTTCTGATTCGAAATACCATGTATAAATAGTTTGTAGCCAAAACTGTGGACACAAACGTTGAGCAGATACTGGCTTTCAAAACGATGTAGTTTCCATTCCCAGAGTGGAAGCTGTGCACTCCCAGGAAAGAAGCTCAAACACTATCCATGTTAATAGTACTGTTTGATGCACATGGTTCTGGATTGTTTGGTGAACAGAACAACCTCACAGCCCCAGTTGTGTTAAGCAGTGATCTACAAAGACATGCTAGCCTATGAGGGTCAATATCTCTCTTTCTGTTCTAGTAATCTTCAAGGTATTGTGCCAAAGCTTTCCACAATAGTGTCCTTCTGACCATCAGCAATCTACATATCAAGGATGTAATATTATGGACTGGGAGGGACAGTAAGACAGATTGAGTAGACTTCAGTAGTTTGCAGGGCTATTCTTAGAGACCAACCATCTGAAATAGAATAATATATGGTAGAGTTCAAAAATCAATGGAGCACTTTGAAAAGCAGGTTAGCTGTTAATTTGATGTAAAGACAAGAAGATTCTTTAGTCTGAACCAGTTGAACATGTTAGATGGTTTACTTATATAAGACTGTATAGGTAAGACTATATACATTGCTTTCCCCTAATTCAGGTAAGAGAGAAAGTTGTCCCCCAGGAAGGCGGGTATGTGCCACTTATAAAGACTCAGTTTCTAGTACATGAGCAGTTACTAGGAGCCCTCAGGATGCTGTGGGGTGTGATGGACAGATAACTACTAAAACACTCAGTGATGCCCACGCTGCACACCTTTGGAAGAGGTCGACAGCTAATCACACGGTTTTACAGAGCAATTAGGGCACACACTGGGATCTCTCTGAGCCAACTCCATCAGGATTGGAACAAGATTAAGCGTGGTCACTACATGACACTGAATGGACGCTAGCACTTCAAGCTATTTTTAGAAACACGCGATTTAAGAATATTCTGTCTATGATTCTTCATAGGCACAATCTCACACCTTCTCGAATAAACCGTATGTTCTTATCAGCTGAACTTTCCTGCCCTAGATGCTGAGCGCTGTCGGCTGACCTTAGGCACGCATTGGGCTTGCCCGGATAATGCCAGGTTCTGGCATTCAGTAGACACATTATTAACAACAGTTACAGAGCTAACAACACTCAACTCATGGGAAGCTACAGCTCTGGGTATTTTTCCAAGGAGGAAAAGTTTTAAGGTGCGGATATGCTTTGCTATTTGGCCCATCTTTTAGCCAAGTGCATACTAACTATGCATTGGCATGCACTGCAACCTCCATCCTTTCTTCAGTGGAGTCGAGCTTTGCTCCGTTGGGGTGAAGCTGAAAGTACTGCCCTGCATTTTGAGGGAGCCCAAAGAGTCGGAAAAAGTCTCATAGCAGCAGCCTGGGACACCATGCTAATACAATTCAAAGGGCATATAGCAGAGTACCTCTCTATCATTTCACATCAGTCTACTCCTCCTGTGTCCTCTCCTGATAGGGAATAACAAGACACATGGTGAATCTGGGCCAACACTAGGACCTGGCTCGTATATTCCTCTTTCTTCCCCCCCTTCCAACTTGGACTTCTCCAAGATTAACCCAACTACTTAATACCAAATGCTTTTTTTTTTTTTTAGAGATGCTGAATTATTCTCATTAATGTATGTAGTGCAAAAAAATGTGTTGTATTGTACAACTATATTGAATAATGTAAAAGTCAAATAATAATAATTGAACCGTGAGGTGTAGTATGTGTCAATAGCAACCGATCAATGCACAGTTAAAGAAATTATGTAAGTACAGGTGCAAACAAACTTTAGAAACAAAGATAAAAAACAAGTAAAACTCTCAAAAATTATAGAAAATCTGATGATGGATTCAAATATAACTGTTTCAAAAGGATCGCTTGAAAAAAAGACATGTCATTTTAGGTCAACGGGATGAGTAGAAAGGTTATAAAAATGGCAAAATCTCACAATCTGAGTTCTAGTAGGATCTATGGACCAAGTGAGGTCAATAGCAGGCACGTCAGCCTGAGACAGGGTTTTTTGCTTGGTCAAATCTTTTTATTTCTTCCTACAAACATTTCTGGGAAATCACTTTACTCAGTAAGTTAAACCATTAGTCTGTATATGGTGAGGTGTGCTTAAGCCCAAAAACCAATAGTTTGGGACCACTATAGGTACTACCAAACAATCAGAGCACAAGAATCCAGTTCCAGTATGGGTTCAAGGCTTGTTGAGCGACTGCTAACAGCTCAACTCAATCTATCAGAAAGGGAACATTATGGAAAAATCATTTTGTCGAATTTCTTATTCTTCTGAAGGCTTCGGGATTTTTTTCTACTGGAATCTGCTGTGAACTAGGTAGCCTTACCCTGTTAAAGTCTTGCACTCACTGGCGGTAGGCCTCAAAACAATTTCTATATATTTCTAGAATTTCAAAAAGTAAGTTGACTCTGTTAAGTGAACAAATCCTTGGAATTGAATGATTTCTGATCTCCAGTAATGTTCTATCAACCAATGCTTTTTATGCATTCTTAGGTAATTCAATTATGCAAGGAGGGTTCCACAAGCACAGACAGTAATTAATAAATGTACGTTGCTTACTTCCACATGCTTCTTCAGGAATGAAGAAAATTTTAAATACCATGCATCTTTTTGAACCCAGCAGTATAATAAAACTTGAGCAGGTACCTTTTTGCAGTTCTTACGTCAAACAGAAATATTGAATTTACATCATTTTGAACCATACAGCAAGAGCGTGCAAGGCATCAATGCGGTAAGGCTACCTAGTCCACAGCTGATTGAACTTAGAGGGGCAGATTTACAAGAAACTGACTCATCTCTACATTTTAGCAGAGATGAGTCAGTTTAATTGTGTTACGCAAAACAACCCTTGCGCCACCATGGATGCATCGCATTTACAATGCGGTTCCCCGTGGCGCAAGGATTGATCTGTTGGCGTAAAGGTAACGCATTGCTGGAGTCGTGTTGCAAGCATGACGCAACTCCAGCCTATTCCAATTGTGCTGTGTCACTCCTTATGCCTGTTTCAAGCAGGTGTAAGGTTTTGACGCATTGGCATCGTAGAAGTGACACCGTGAAATCTTGTAGAGTTCACTGATTCACTTTTTCGAGGCTTTCTAGCATCGGAACACCCTCCATGCATACATTATACCTGACGCAGGTATAATGTGACGCAGGGCTTTACAACGTCACACATCTCCCTAGATGCGTCACGTTGTAAATGTGTTACAATGTGGCGCATTGTTTACAACGCCGCTGCAACACAAAAGTGATGCAGCAACGGCGTAAAAATGTTGCAAGGGGCTTGTAAATGTGCCCCAGAGTGTCTAGTGCTGTAGCACCCGCCCTTTGCACCCATACTCAAAGCATTACGTTTTATAGGAGAATAGACGGATCATGTATTGTTAGAAACGGGACCCTGGCCGGCCAAGACTCGCGTCGAGGTCAGTCAGGGATCGCCATTTCTAAAGTCAAGGCAGGGGAGTCACACACCAAGGTAACCCCCACTCGCCCTCTAGGTAACGTGGCGCGAGCAGTCTAGGCTAAACTTGGAGGCGGTATGAGTTAAGTACTTGCGCACGCACCCCAGCAACAACACCCAAGGCCCACCACAAAGGAAAACTCCACACAAGGATATATAAAAAATAGCCTTTGTATTATAATAAACAAAACACATTAGATAACACACAAACTGTACAATGTGCCAGGGGCACGGGCAGAATTTACAAGGGGAATTATGTACAGGACAGGGCCACATGGACCACTGTCAGGGGTAGGCACTTGTCAGAAAATAATACTGGTAGGTATACACTTATGTCGTAAACATAGAATGAGTAGCACCAAAATTACAAATGCAACACACATCCAGTAATCACTGGAACAGTAAAGACCTCCTACGCAACCCTAAAACACTGTAGGTAATCACGCAGGTAGCTAGGACCTTCTCATCAGGACCTAAGGAAGGAATACCAACACCTAAGCAGTTCACTCTTAGCAAAGGGAAGGAAACCTATACATAAAATGAAACATCAACAATCCTCTATGCAGGTCACATTTAGCAGAGTGGATAAACCTAAACAATCCTCTATGCAGGTCACATTTAGCAGAGTGGACAATCCTCTATGCAGGTCACCTTTAGCAAAAGGGGATAAACATGAAATACCTAATCAGGTCACTTTTAGTAAAAGGTAAGCGGACATAAACAATTCACTATGCACGGGGTGCACACAGCACAACACTCACAAATGTCCCTCAGGCCAACCGGCCTCGAAAGGGGCGGAATGCCCTGAGTCTCAGTGTCAGGGAGGTCTGCGCAGGCAGCACAGAACACAAAGCCTAAACGTGGCAACTGTCCACTAAGTGCTGGACAGTTGTTAAACAGGACTGGGCAACGTTGGAGACAGGAGGGCTCAAGAACAAAGTGGGCAAGGAGCCACTCAGGGCTCGCAAAGCAAAATAAGCAAATTAGAGCTCCAGCGCTCTTAAAATAATGGAAAATGCCCCAGAGCCTCTCTCAGGGCTCTCAATGCGATGTGGGTGTTGAGCCTCGCTGGGCTCGTGGATTAACTGTGGCCAATGAGCCTCGCCGGGCTCGAAGAACAGAATGGCCCCTCAGAGCCTTGCAGGCTTGCAAACACAAACTGCCCGGCTTCGTTGGAGTCCCTCACGGGGGACTCTGGAATCAGGTAAATGCCCCTGAAGCCCTCGGGCTTCACAAAGTAGTGCGCGCAAGATCGCGCTACGGGGGAGGGGCGGACACCGACAATGTGTCCCGACGCCCCTCTCCCCTTGCAGGCACTCACCGGGTCTGGCGGCTGGAGGCGTCTCCTCGGCGGCCGGCGCGGGGCTCTCCTTCAATCGGGGAGCCTCGAGGACGGGGCCGGCTGCTCCTCTCGCCTCCCGCCTGGCCTTGTCTCGCTCTCCCCTCCGCCTGACTTCCGCCGGGGCCGCCAATGGCAGCGCGGCCCTGGGGGTCAGGAGGCGGGACTTCCGGGTTGCTGCAGGCAGCGCGGCGGCCCGGCAACAGCTTCCAGTGCTCCCGGGCTGCGGCGGTGATTTCCTGGGCAATGCCGGGTGGGCACCGGCTCGAAAATAAATAAAACAACACGGGGCAATGCCGGGTGGCACCGGCCTTCAAATTAAAAGATAAAGCGAGGTGGCACTCGCTTCGCCGGAAATCGGCGAAATAGGACGGGCAGATGCCGGGTGGGCACCGGCTGCACACAAAGCGCTCCCAAGCGCTTAGGGGCTACAGAAAGCGCGCCTAGCGCTAGAAATATCAGCAAAGCGCTATTGAGCGCTGGGGCACAAGGAAAGCACTCCTAGCGCTATAAATCAAGATCAGGGCGCCTCCAGGCACAGGAAAACTCCAGCAGGGTCAGGAGGCAGGCAGAGGGGCAAGGCAGGGCCAGAGCCAGCACACTGGGTCTCCAGGCAGGGAGACAGCCAAGTGGCGGTCCTCTTGGCCCCTGCAGCAGCAGCAGCCCCCTCTGGCAAGATCCTGGAAGGAAACCAAAGACAGGACTAATTGTATGGGGACACAGCCCCTTCTTATACAGAAAACCCCCTTTGTCTCAGGGTGCAGGGTGGGGGAAAACCAGTCGCAGCTGGTTCTGAAGTACTCTGTTTACCTCAACCACCCTCTCTATTCACTGGCAGGGCTAGGGCCATCAGTCGCACTACAGGGGGTCGAGCCAGCATTGTCAGGGGGAAAGTCCAGGCCCATCAGGGACCAGGTGCACTCCTCCCAAGCCATCAAGCATGCTAATCTCACACTCACCACCGGGCAGACCCATCCAGCCTTCCTGGAGCCAGGCTCACCAGCCAGCTCCAGCCAATCACACTGCAGGCATATTTTACAGTAATATGCCAAGTCCTCGAAATGGCATTTCTACACATGACACACACATGCCACATACACCATTGCAAAGCATTCATTCCCACGAACATGCACATACCAAATTCGAGCATGCACTCCCCACACATCAGAAATTACTAGGGACACAGACATTCCCCATGCATCCCTATGGGAGAGCAGGCCAGCCTAACTACATGCACGCACTTTACTCTGGGACACAGAGAAAAAGTGCCCACAGAACAGAAAATCATCCACACATATCACAGACTAAAAGCAAAAAGATTAGGGGTGAACCTGCCTTAAGGGCCAAGTCCAACACAACCCCCTTCCAGCCAAAACGCAGGGCAGACCAATCACCACCGTGATGGACTTCCCTGCTTGGGGCGATAAAACACGGACGCGGGCCCGCAACGGCAGGGACACCCTCCTGTTTTACGCCACTGTGAACCCCTGGGGTTCTTTCTAAAGCTATGGTAGGGACTCACTGGATTACCCCACTGGTACTCTCCAGCTGCCCTCGGCCAGGACCAGGCCCTAGGCCACCCAGGTGCCACTGGATCCTGCCTACTCACAAAGTGGGGGGTAGTAACCCCTGGCACATAACAGCCATTTTCCACTCTTCCTGTCTGCAAGACAGGGCTAGACTGCCACTGGTTCTCCAGCCTAGGGTCTACAACCTTAGGTGGACCAGGAGTCTCAGGGAAGGCTCTCCTCCCCTTACCTCTTCTCCTAGGGTTCCTCCTCCTCCTGCGAGGGGTACCCTCTAAACACCACTCTCCCAACCTAGGGTTTAACCCCTCAGGTGGTACCGGGGTCAGAGGTGGGTTTTCCCACCCTCTGCACCCCCTTCCAGAGTCCTGCTCCCTCCCAACCGGGGCAGCACCTTTGGAGAAAGAACTGGTCAGGACACTGCTTACAGTACTCCCACCCTTCAGGTCAGGCAAACCCTGAACCTGGACCTCCAACCTCTGGTCTAGAACCTTTGGTGGAATCACTGCCTGGCACTCCAGGACTTCTGAGGACTCACAGGTCACTCCCAAATCACTCTTTTCACTTGACTTCTGTACTCTCCCTCCTGGAGCAGTACTGCCAGTCTCCACAACTACAGAAGCTCCGCTCACAGATGCTCCAGGTCCCCCACACACTAGGAGATCTCCCTCAAGTGGACTAACAGGTAAGCATAGGTCCCCACCCTGGTGTTCCCTAAAGAAACCATCCAGGCTCTGAGGCAGGGCTTCGGGCGTCTGGGGACTCTCGGTCTCACCCTCACTTCCGCTCCACTGAGACAGACAGCAAGCCCCTACACCCTCCTCACTATACTGAGACCTAGCTGGGCTACTCTCACCCTCCTCCACCACGCTGGGTTGGAGAAAACCTGACCCACTATTATTGGAATTACTCACTAGCGGCGCTAAGGAACCTCTTGCACTCTCCCAGCGCTCTGCTTCTCTTGCAAGCTCACAAGGCTTAATCAATCCACACCCTAACAGGTGTTGGCGCAACTCTTGACAAACAACACTGAGCAACTGCTCTTTGACAACTAGGTTAAACAGCCTATAATACTCAGGTTCCCCGTGAACCCTTAACCAATCGATCAGTGCATCCTCACAAGCATCTGAATACTCCCCCAATTCCTGGTGAGGCAGTCTCCTAAGGTTCCTAAACCTCAACCTATTCTCCTCCTCTGGAGAAACAGGAACCATACTCGGGGAACTGGGAGTGGGACTGTCAACAACAACACTTAAAAAGCTGCCACCACTGAACTCCACCCTCCCTGGGGAATCCAGACAATTACACATGCACTCAGGGGGTAACCTACTCTCTTGGGCTACCTTCTCTCTGAACAAGGCCCTCTCAGCCTCTAGCTTGGCATGCTCCAACCTGAGCTGTTCCAACGCTAGCTGATACTCCCTCTCTTCCTTCCTATCCAACCACTCCTCTGGGGACAGGGAAAGGGATGGGGCGCTGGTACTGACACTGGACCCAGCAAGGGACTCCCTATCTATGGGGCCATCACTCTCTGCTGACATCCATCCACTGTCATCACCATCCAACTCACATTCATCAACAGAATCTTCAGGGCTCCCCACAGACTCACCACCCTGATGGCGTGCGGCCCGGGCCCTATCTCTCTCTCTGTGCTCACGATCCCACTGATCCTTTTGCCACAGGATCAGGCTGTCCCTAAGCTGGGACTGAGTAACCAACTCACTCACCTCTATGCCTCCCTTTTCGCAGAATCTGACCAGCTCTACCCTACTGTACCTAAACAGACTACAGAGATCAAAAACTGGCTCCATTTTGGCGGACGTTCTCGGGAAAAGTTTGACACAGGGAACCTGGGGGTCTGAGCTAAACAGGAGAATACAATCACAAAATTCAGCAAGATTCCTATCAGAGAACTTGCACTCCACTGTCCAGCGTAACACACACTCATTCACACACAACCCTCCCCTCGGACTGGTAAGGCAGTTTCTACCACCCCTGATTTTCTCAACCTAACCACTAGCGACACAGGTACCAAACTCTGGGAGCAGGGCGGGGAACAAGGTACTGGACAAAATACAAATGACACCTTTCAGGAGAAGCAAAACTGAACTTCCCTAAAAAACAATAATCCCCAAAATGCGGTTATCTAAAAAATGCAGAGCTTTGAAGTGTGGCCTGTCGCCACTGTGGTACAGCGCAAACACAAATTCTTATCCTCACCGGTGCGGCCAATGTTAGAAACGGGACCCTGGCCGGCCAAGACTCGCGTCGAGGTCAGTCAGGGATCGCCATTTCTAAAGTCAGGGCAGGGGAGTCACACACCAAGGTAACCCCCACTCGCCCTCTAGGTGGCGTGGCGCGAGCAGTCTAGGCTAAACTTGGAGGCGGTATGAGTTAAGTACTTGCGCACGCACCCCAGCAACAACACCCAAGGCCCACCACAAAGGAAAACTCCACACAAGGATATATAAAAAATAGCCTTTGTATTATAATAAACAAAACACATTAGATAACACACAAACTGTACAATGTGCCAGGGGCACGGGCAGAATTTACAAGGGGAATTATGTACAGGACAGGGCCACATGGACCACTGTCAGGGGTAGGCACTTGTCAGAAAATAATACTGGTAGGTATACACTTATGTCGTAAACATAGAATGAGTAGCGCCAAAATTACAAATGCAACACACATCCAGTAATCACTGGAACAGTAAAGACCTCCTACGCAACCCTAAAACACTGTAGGTAATCACGCAGGTAGCTAGGACCTTCTCATCAGGACCTAAGGAAGGAATACCAACACCTAAGCAGTTCACTCTTAGCAAAGGGAAGGAAACCTATACATAAAATGAAACATCAACAATCCTCTATGCAGGTCACATTTAGCAGAGTGGATAAACCTAAACAATCCTCTATGCAGGTCACATTTATCAGAGTGGACAATCCTCTATGCAGGTCACCTTTAGCAAAAGGGGATAAACATGAAATACCTAATCAGGCCACTTTTAGAAAAGGTAAGCAGACATAAACAATTCACTATGCACGGGGTGCACACAGCACAACACTCACAAATGTCCCTCAGGCCAACTGGCCTCGAAAGGGGCGGAATGCTCTGAGTCTCAGTGTCAGGGAGGTCTGCGCAGGCAGCAAAGAACACAAAGCCTAAACGTGGCAACTGTCCACTAAGTGCTGGATAGTTGTTAAACAGGACTGGGCAACGTTGGAGCCAGGAGGGCTCAAGAACAAAGTGGGCAAGGAGCCTCTCAGGGCTCGCAAAGCAAAATGTGCAAATTAGAGCTCCAGCGCTCTTAAAATAATGGAAAATGCCCCAGAGCCTCTCTCAGGGCTCTCAATGCGATGTGGGCGTTGAGCCTCGCTGGGCTCGTGGATTAACTGTGGCCAATGAGCCTCGCCGGGCTCGAAGAACAGAATGGCCCCTCAGAGCCTTGCAGGCTCGCAAACACAAACTGCCCGGCTTTGTTGGAGTCCCTCACAGGGGACTCTGGAATCAGGTAAATGCCCCTGAAGCCCTCGGGCTTCACAACGTAGTGCGCGCAAGATCGCGCTACGGAGGAGGGGCGGACACCAACAATGTGTCCCGACGCCCCTCTCCCCTTGCAGGAACTCCCTGGGTCTGGCTGCTGGAGGCGTCTCCTCGGCGGCCGGCGCGGGGCTCTCCTTCAATCGGGGAGCCTCGAGGACGGAGCCGGCTGCTCCTCTCGCCTCCCGCCTGGCCTTGTCTCGCTCTCCCCTCCGCCTGACTTCCGCCGGGGCCGCCAATGGCAGCGCGGCCCTGGGGGTCAGGAGGAGGGACTTCCGGGTCGCTGCAGGCAGCGCGGCGGCCCGGCAACAGCTTCCAGTGCTCCCGGGCTGCGGCGGTGATTTCCTGGGCACCGGCTCGAAAATAAATAAAACAACACGGGGCAATACCGGGTGGCACCGGCCTTCAAATTAAAAGATAAAGCGAGGTGGCACTCGCTACGCCGGAAATCGGCGAAATAGGACGGGCAGATGCCGGGTGGGCACCGGCTGCACACAAAGCGCTCCCAAGCGCTTAGGGGCTACAGAAAGCGCGCCTAGCGCTAGAAATATCAGCAAAGCGCTATTGAGCGCTGGGACACACGGAAAGCGCTCCTAGCGCTATAAATCAAGATCAGGGTGCCTCCAGGCACAGGAAAACTCCAGCAGGGTCTGGAGGCAGGCAGAGGGGCAAGGCAGGGCCAGAGCCAGCACACTGGGTCTCCAGGCAGGGAGACAGCCAAGTGGCGGTCCTCTTGGCCCCTGCAGCAGCAGCAGCCCCCTCTGGCAAGATCCTGGAAGGAAACCAAAGACAGGACTAATTGTATGGGGACACAGCCCCTTCTTATACAGAAAAACCCCTTTGTCTCAGGGTGCAGGGTGGGGGAAAACCAGTCGCAGCTGGTTCTGAAGTACTCTGTTTACCTCAACCACCCTCTCTATTCACTGGCAGGGCTAGGGCCATCAGTCGCACTACAGGGGGTAGAGCCAGCATTGTCTGGGGAAAGTCCAGGCCCATCATGGACCAGGTGCACTCCTACCAAGCCATCAAGCATGCTAATCTCACACTCACCACCGGGCAGATCCATCCAGCCTTCCTGGAGCCAGGCTCACCAGCCAGCTCCAGCCAATCACACTGCAGGCATATTTTACAGTAATATGCCAAGTCCTCGAAATGGCATTTCTACACATGACACACACAGGCGCAACTGTAAATGGAAAAAAGACTACTTTCGCGAAGCAGACATCCTGATGAACAAACTGATGCATAGAGGCTACCCTCGTAGATTGGTCACCAGAGCTAAGAAACGTGCCTGGTACTTCCATCGTGAAAATTTACTAACACCCAAAACCAGAGAACCTATGACAAGGATTCCTTTTGTCTCGACATTTGGACCAGACAGCAACAAAGTGAGTTCCATCATTAAGATAAACTGGACGGTGTTAAGATCCGATGAACAATTCCGAGATCCCCCCTTGTTCTCATACCCACGCAATAACAACATTGCTAATCATTTGGTACGTGCGATTACCTGGCCGGAAACTACCCGAAACCAAAACAGTATCACCTCTGCCTGGGGCTTGCCCCCAATCCTTGGACATTTCAAGTGCCAAGGGTGCAGCGTTTGCGAACTCACTACTAACACTAAAGAGTTTTTGTATAATGAGAAAAGACACAAACTTACATGTCATACCAACTGCAAAACCACTAACGTGATTTATGCAATCCGCTGTCCCTGCGATCTACTTTACATTGGCCAGACCACACAAATGGTGAAACAGCGCATTATCCAACACAAGAGCTGAGTCAACTGTCAAGTGCTGTCAGCCCCCCTTGTTTCACACTTCATTGAAAAAGGTCACCGGGACACTGATATTAGGTGGCAAGTAATTGAGCATCTTACACTTCCAACCAGAGGTGGCAATATAAACGCACTCCTAAATCGAGCTGAATGTAAATGGATCTCACTCACAGACTCCGTAAATAGGGGCCTTAATACCCTTGATGAATGGAGTAGCACGGTCATTACTTGAACCCCATTGCAATCCCATGAATGTCTCCATTCCTCCTCCATTACTACGACCCTTGTGAAATTACAAATACTTGTATAAATTTCCCCAACCTCCTACACTAGAATTCTGTCATATTCTGAACGTTCAGGCACAATGAGCGCTTGACTTATAAATGTTTACATTGTGATTTGGCTCGTAAAATGTTTTTTCTGTAACCCTACAATATGAGTCTGGTCATATATTCACTCTGATGTAATTTGTAAATACTCATCTAATTGTAATTGCAACAGTGTGATGTATGTAATACTTCCTCCACGTTTCACTGCTCACTCGAACAGACTCAGCCTATGGGCGTCATCACCATTCCTGTTCCCCCCCCCCCCCCGCCCCCTCTCCCTGTAGCCCCGCCCCCTCCGGACCGGTTACTTCCTGGTTTGATTCTCTAACTGCAGTCAACCCGCTACTCTGCGCGGGACGCTACCGCTCAGATTGAATCAGCAGCCGCTGCCTGACTAACCCAGGTAATTGACTACCCCCAGTCCCGTAAACAACGCGCTTAAGTGCCACCGCCGCTTCGGGCCTTGCACCAACGCGTCTAATCGCTCTTTCCCTCCTCCTTTAGGCACTCCACTTAAACGGAGGAATTATTTACCGCCCAGCGTGATCCCTTGACTCGCAACCCTCAGCCTCCAGCGATTCAGGTAACCTGCCAAAACCATCTTGATTCGTGGGCATTAGGGACGAATTGTACCTTCCCTTAACTGTTTATTTAAAACCAGAGACCGATCTATGCATTCCCTCTCCAATTTTTAGGCGCCCTACAGTTACCTGAAACAACACTTGTCAAATACGTACGAGGCTCCGGACCCACTACCTTGTGAAGGACTGACCCCTGGATCCAGTTAGTGTACCTAAGTTCCAGGTTTGTCCAACTTAACCCTTGCCCCCTTCGTTTTTTTTCCCCCCCTCCCCCCCTCCCCCCCCCCCCCCCCTCCACTCTAGTCCCACCATCCCTAAGCACCCATAATTGTATGCCATCCATCACTGGCCACACCAATTGATACTTCCTCTTCCCCGCCCCCCCCCCACCCCCCCTCTTTTGACTTCATGTTAATTGTGAAGCGCCAGATCACTCGGCTCACTTCCACGCTCCTCTTTTAGCCTCCGTTTCATGCCCGATCTCCTAAAATTAATTATTTTCCCATGCAGCACCCTAATTCAACGCCAACCCTGTCCTGAAGAGGATCCCGAATCATAGAGGATCGAAACGCCGTCGACAACAACAGCGCGATTTCACGGCGCACTACCTATAGGCTTATCACCATCTCAAATTGAACTTGTCCACTTGCATATATTTAATGTGAAACCCTTTAATTGATTGTTTTTATTACTTTGCGCCGACCACGCTGTCTTTCACTTTCACTTGCGTCGTCACTATCACTGCGTCATCACATTCTCACCAAGTGTTATTTGGGTTGCTTCATGATGTTTTTCATGTACAGTGCTGCCTTTAACTGTGCTTCCCGTGTTTAATGCAATTGGTGATTAACAACCTTTTTCACAAAATGTATTGAGACTCCCTGGTGTTCCTTTCTTGCAATACGTACTGTATGCAAAAATCTGAATTGTCTTTTTTATTGATACCTAGTGGGACATTGTTTCTTGTTATAAGTCCTCGAAATGGCATTTCTACACATGACACACACATGCCACATACACCATTGCAAAGCATTCGTTCCCACGAACATGCACATACCAAATTCGAGCATGCACTCCCCACACATCAGGAATTACTAGGGACACAGACATTCCCCATGCATCCCTATGGGAGAGCAGGCCAGCCTAACTACATGCACGCACTTTACTCTGGGACACAGAGAAAAAGTGCGCACAGACCAGAAAATCATCCACACATATCACAGACTAAAAGCAAAAAGATTAGGGGTGAACCTGCCTTAAGGGCCAAGTCCAACATGTATCAAAGTACTTTTGGAGTGAGGCCCAGAAAGAACTGTCTCCACTGTACCCAAAAATGTAATTGAGGGACTCTGCAACTGGTTATGAGTGTTTAGATCATTCCAGCAATAAAATAGGATTCTGCCAAAAAGTATCCAACTAGTCTCTATTTCTCGACCCTTCATTCCAGGGACACCGGACTATGACAGGCTATTTCCTAAGGACCCTGGCAGCAGGTCCACAAATGATGCCAAGTTTTCCATCAGTATACTAGTGACTTAACAGAAAATGATTCCAAATAGGCAGCAAGTATTCTCAGTTCCTGTACTTTTCAGCTCCAAGAACCTCTGGGATGTGGAGGTAGCTGCAATGTCAAGGTGGATACTGTAACAAGGTCAGACTGGCCTACAGGGCTATCAGGCAGTGTATGAGGGGCTGGTCCGTTAAGTGAGTGTGTGGGCCAGTTTTTTTGAAGTTTGCAGCCCTGTTTTATGGTCTGTGTGGCTCTGTTTACTGTTGATTTACTGATTATAATGTAGAGCACTGCCTCTAGGAAGCTCAAATGAATGCCCTTTTCCATACCTTACAAAATACATATACAATGTTTCTTTACAAGTGCAAAACTGGCCTATTTGCAAATGTGCGCCACTTTTTTTTTTAGCTATCTTACTCACTAATGAGGAACACTTTTATTGTGGTCCCCTGGGCTAGTTTCTGTCTCAGTCCGACCCTGACCACTGACCAGAACCCCAAATGGCCCCGGCTCTGTTCACAACGCTGAACCATGGGAAAGCTGTTTACGGTATACAATCAGGCTGGGTAGCCAGGCCAATTCCCCTTGTACATCTTTCATTCGGCAAACACAGTACCTTCTTCTTCCACCAAAGAAGAGATTCTTCTTTCTGTTGCTTTTAATTAGGGATGATCTGGGTACCAGAGGCTCATCATGTGTTATAAAATGGCACAGGGTACCATTTCATTGGTGATACCACCAAAACCTATCCTTGCTGCCCCTCATGTGTCCAACCAACATGTGATTTATCTCCTGTTCTCTGAGCCAGAGGAATTCTCCTACCTCTCTTGGGAAGATGCAAGATGTTAAAAAGATCTTTTGTCATGTCAGAGCCTTGCTATCATTTGCAAATCCCCTTCCTGGTAACTAGTCAAGACCCTGTGAGCAAGAATGATTTCTTCTCATGTTGTCTACACAGCAGGCAGGGGACTCCTAGGGCACAGTGTGAGACAGAGACTCCAAGATTAAGAACTGAAAGAATAAGAAGGTGTGAACCCCAGGACACATCTACTTGACAGTCCCAGGCAGGCACAGGAAATCTCCTCACATTCCTATCTTGTACAGACCGCCTTTGAAGATTGGGTGTGGTGAAAGTGCACTGAATCAATATCCGCATTACCTAATGCATTTCTCTTCATTGCCCGAGGTGGTATTATCTTTGAATGTATCTGCTAACTCAGCTAACTGAAGAATAAATGTTTTCATCTGTCATTACTTTGGAATTAAGTTATTTCAAACCATTTTTCTGGTTTCTAAAGGTAGAAATATAAGTGATCTTGCACAGAGCTTCGCGTGGGCTCTCAAATCACCTGGACTCCTTGAATTTCCGGTTGTTTCCCATTGGCACAGCCATCCAGTCTGCCATACCTGTGATTCCAGTCATGCAGGACCCTTTGCAGCAGACACCAACTTCAGCCTTGTCCCATCCAGCCTGACAGACACATCGTGTGGTTGTCTGTCTGTCTCCAAAGGGCTACGGGAGGGACACTGTCAACTCCCTTCTTTACAGGATCACCACACAGAACACAGCTGCTTTTCCACAACCAGAGCACCATTGCGCATGTTGCTGCAGATGCATTGTGGGTACCAGATCCAACTTATCTCATCCACAGGGGGAATCATATTATGCCTATACTTAGGTTTAACAATTCCCAGACTACGATAGAATTATCAACAGGTGCATCCCCACCCAGCTCCCATTCCGTGGCTTCACCAACAAGACTAAGTCAAGGCACAAGCAGCCCTCCATCCCTCATGTACCTCACTCAAAGCTTCTCAAGTTGGTTTAACCACTAATATACATAATCAACCAGACACACCACACAGGGCATTGTCTCTCATGACCTAGCCTCTTCGCATAGTATTGCATTATGGCCATGCCTAAGTGCAGCACCACAAAGGGCCCAATTCACAGAACTAACTTACGACAAAATCCTAAACTTATTACTTTGTGAAACACCTTTACAACGCAACCATCACATCTCACTACACTAACAACGCAGGTATTACATCACAACATCCTTTACACCGCATGACACTACAACGCAGGCATTACAAGGCATATCATTACAACACATGGCACTACATCGCACGTCACTACAATGCAGGCATTACAACGCATACCATTACGATGCCTACCATTGGATTTAGAATAGTAATTTTTAACCCCCTACACTGTCCAACATTTACCATACTGTTGCACCCCCTGGAGTTAGAATAGTAATTTTTACACCTACACTATCCAACACTTACCCTACTGTTGCATCCCCTGGAGTTAGAATAGTAATTTTTCGCCCCTATACTATCCAATACTTACCTTAAATGCAATGTAATGATATGTGTTGTAGTGGTATGCGTTGTAAAGGTAGTATGCGATGTGTGGAATGCGTTGTAAAGGTAGTTTTATAAAATGCGATGTAGTGTCATGCGATGTAATGGAATGCATTGTAGTGGATGTTGCGATGTAAAAACTGTGTTTGGTATTCACAAAAGGCATTTAGTAGTCTTAAGTTAGGATTTTGCCTTAAGTTAGGATTTTGTCTTAAGTTAAATTTAAGTTTAACTTAAGTTTGTCTAAAGTTTAACTTAAGACAAAATCCTAACTTAAGACAAAATCCAAATTTAGGACTACTAAATGCCTTCTGTGAATACAAAAAGTAGTAAGTTTAGGATTTTGTCGTAAGTTAGTTCTGTGAATCGGCCCCAATGTCAACAACACAACTGGATCATTACTTCTTCCATATTACAAGGCAGAAAATGTTATCTACATAGCTCACACTGTAAAGGCACAGTTTCAATACCAGCCATGTGAAGCGGTGTTGCGACAGCCACCAGGTAGCGCAAAGCATTTCAGGCTGACATCATTGCCATCTAAGTGAGTTATAAATAATGCAATACTATAAAGTACATTTATTGGAAACGTTTTGGAAATTGCATTGTCTTGTTTATGTTTGTTTTCAAGGGAACAGTTGGAATTATTTTCTTTGACATCTTATGTACTGAAAGAATTGCATTGATTTTTTTAAATCCATGTCATTTTTGCACATTCACATTTGGAGAGATTTACACAGGGTTCTTGGTAATCGAATGTGAGAGTCGGAAGCATATAATAAACTTTTGCTTTCGTGTGGGTAGACCACGCACACTTGAAACACGCATTGGTAAAGCCAGTTGATCAATCCTATTAAAAGTGAGTGTTGAGCTATTGCAAGCACTCCTTCCATCACTTTGTGTGTGTTTCATGTACCTCTCTAAGTGGCATGGGTATGCCCAAATGTGGGTCCCGTGCTCACTGTGTCACTGGAACCAAGCTGTACCCAGCTGATGAGCCAATAACTAGGGCAACACCGGTTGCTTGTCTTTCCGTTCAGGTAGGACCTGGCCTGGCAGTTCTGGCTGGACTTTTTCCATGAAGAAGGAGCAGGGTCAGAACTGATTTGCATATGGTTGCGTCCAAACTGAGGTGGCATGGTGAGCCATAGAGCAAGTGGTTGGGGTGCAACCCTGTGTGATTGCCAGTGGTAAGACAAATTATAAGCATTCCTCTAATCACCTTTTGTGTGTTTAATCAGCGATTGGATTTGCCAAAGCTTGTTTCATTTGCCAGCGGTGATAAATAAACAAAAATGCCCACCATGGCATAAGGGAAACACCCGTTACATCGCAACTTTTACATTGCACTACCATTACATCGCAACTTTTACAACGCAGGTTCCATTACAATGCATGCCTTTACAACGCATGTCATTACACAGCAGATACTATTACAACGCATGCCATTACATCGTAAGTATAGGTAAGTATATCATTTTTTTAAATTTTATTTTACATTATTTAATTAATTTAATTAATATTAAAAATAATTAAAAATATTTATTTATGTATTTTTATAAAATTAATGTAATATATTAATGTATGTAATTTAAAAAAAAATAAGTATGAGTATAGGAGTATATATTTTGGGGTACTGAGGTATATGTTTTGGGTTTTTGGGTATTTTTAGGGTCCAGGGCTAGGTTTGGGTTATGGGGTACAGGGGTATTTTCAGGTTTTAGGGCTGGGTTTGGTTTTTGTGGTACAGGGGTATTTTTAGGTTTTAGGTCTGGGTTTGGTTTTTGGGGAACAGGGGTATTTTTAGGTTTTAGGGCTAGGTTTGGTTTTTGGGGTACAGGGGTATTTTTAGGTTTTAGGGCTGGGTTTGGTTTTTGGGGTACAGGGGTATTTTTAGGTTTTAGGGCTGGGTTTGGTTTTTGGGGTACAGGGGTATTTTTAGGTTTTAGGGCTGGGTTTGGTTTTTGGGGTACAGGGGTATTTTTAGGTTTTAGGGCTAGGTTTGGTTTTTGGGGTACAGGGGTATTTTTAGGTTTTAGGGCTGGGTTTGGTTTTTGGAGTACAGGGGTATTTTTAGGTTTTAGGGCTGGGTTTGGTTTTTGGGGTACAGGGGTATTTTTAGGTTTTAGGGCTGGGTTTGGTTTTTGGGGTACAGGGGTATTTTTATGTTTTAGGGCTAGGCTTGGTTTTTGGGGTACAGGGGTATTTTTAGGTTTTAGGGCTAGGTTTGGTTTTTGGGGTACAGGGGTATTTTTAGGTTTTAGGGCTGGGTTTGGTTTTTGGGGTACAGGGGTATTTTTAGGTTTTAGGGCTAGGTTTGGTTTTTGGGGTACAGGGGTATTTTTAGGTTTTAGGGCTGGGTTTGGTTTAAGGGGTACAGGGGTATTACGACTTTAAATAAATTAAATTAATTAAATAATTAAATTAAATTAAATTAAATTAAATTAATTACAATATTTACAATTATAAAATTAATTAAATGACATTACTTAAATTAAATTAAATTAATTACATTTTTAAAATTAATTAAATTAATAAAATTAAATCATTTTATTTACAATTTATAAATTAATTAAATTACATTAATTATATTAAATTAAATTATATTAATTCTTATTTTAAAATTATTACAATTATATTTTTTTAATAAATTAAATTATATTATTTACTATTTATAAATTAATTAAATTACATTAATTAAATTAAATTAAATACATTAAATTAATTACAATTTAAATATTAATTAAATTACAATAATTAAATTAAATTAAATTAATGACTTTTCTAAAAATATTATAATTATATTATAATTATATTTATTAAATTAAATTAATTAAATTAACTTACTTACATTTTTTTTTAAAAGATATACTTACCTATACTTACGTTGTAATGGCATGCGTTGTAATAGTATCTGCTATGTAATGACATGCGTTGTAATGGCATGCATTGCAATGGTTCCTGCGTTGTAAAAAATTGCGATGTTACGGTATGCGTTGTAAAATAACGCGTTGTAGCGTCATACATCCTGGCAAAAGCTTGCACTGTGACTTCAAAATCATGGTTGTCATATTGAACAAGGTTTTATTTGGGAAAACATATAAATAAACACTTTTTTAGTGAGAACTCAGCGGCATCACTCTATTACCTGACACTTACTTCTTGCTCTACCTCCGCACAGCGGCTGGTGCATTGCATCCTTCTCTCTACCAATCCATTTACTTGTTTAGTCGTTATTTTTAATATTCAAACAGTTTTTTGGCTTGAGCCCCGCAGCTGCACACTGCTACTGGTCAGATCACTTCTTGAACTGCCTCATCACACCTCATCTCATCTGTTGCTCTCGTGTCCCTCCCCTTCCTAATTCATTTTTTTATGATTTCCTTTCTTTAAAAAATAAAGATTACAAAAGGCACGCCGATGCTTCTCTGTTTCTCTGCAGGCAACTGGCAACATTCTTGAAATGTATTTTCTGTGGGAAAAAATCATTTGAAAACTGAAATGACTGGAGAGCAATGGGAAAGAAAGAGCAGAGAGACATATGCTCCCATAGAGTGCTAAAGCTCGAAGAAAATACATTTGATGTCAGCAATGGAATATTATAAGTCATTTATTCATAAATGAGTTGTTAGGAACATTGTTCTTAATATCGTTTCCAGTAATATAGTTGTAAAAAATATAATTTTTTAATTATCTTAGGCCCTAATTAGGATGACAGTCGAAAAGCCGATTGGAGGGATTTTGACCGACATCCTTGGTTTGAATTCCGACCGCCGTAATACGATTACGGCGGTCGGAATTCAAACTGGCCGGTCAATCCAGCTGGCTTCCGATGAGCTCAAGGAGCCCGTCGGCCTGTCGGCACCACCATCATAATCCTATACGGGTAGGGTTTCCGCCGTCGGGATTATGATGTCACGACTTCCATGTGCAGTCGTATAGTAATTGTGGTTTCGGACTGTCGACCCGAGGTCGGTCACTCTTAAAACCCCAGGGATGTCGGTCGGGGGAAACTCCGACCGACATCCAAATTAGGCCCATTGTGTGTTGTAGTTCATATGTTAATTCTATGTGTTATTATTGCTTGCATTATTGTTAATAATATTTCTAATCATAGTTTGCAATTTTAAGTGATTTATAATTTTGTATTTAATTGGTAATAGTAAGTTATAGTGTTCTAGTGGGTTGCTAAGTGTGTTGGGGTTTATGACGGGAAGTTAATTAATAGTTAATTAACAATTCATTATTAATTCATAATTTAGTTGAATAATAATGATGTACATTGTGCAATAACTATATTTATAGTTATATTTTACATGTGCGCTGCTGGGTTTGAGCGGTATAGGGTAGGAAGTTAATTAACTAATACATAACTAATTATTAATTTATTGTTATATAATTTATTATTAATTATGTAAATTGTTCAATCAGTTTATTTGTTTTTATATTTTAGGTGTGAGCTCCTGGGTTTGTAGGGGCATAGGGTGGGAATTCAATTAAGTAATAATGAATTAACAAATAATTATTAATCTATTATTAAATGTTTTTATTGCTTAATAATTATGTAAATTGTGTAATAACTATATTTGAGTTATATTTTAGGTGTGGGATGTTGTTCCTGTAGGGATATTGGAAGGGAAGCTAATTAAGTAATAATTAATTACCAGTTATTTATTTATTATTAATTATGTAATTGATAAATATTTATGTATATTATGTAATACAGATTTTTTTAATCTATATATTAGTTGTGGGTTACCTAATTTGTAGGGGTATAGGATGGGATGTTAATTATGTAATAATTTATCAATAAATAATTTGCAATAATGAATTAATCAGTTAGTTGATTAGCAATTGTGCAAATTGTGTTATATTTATTTATTTATAGTTGTATTTTAAGTGTGGACTGCTTGGTGTGTAGGGTATAGTTTGGGATGTTAATTAAGTAATCACGAAATAATTATTTTATTATATTGATCATTTTTTCTTAATTAATAATATTCATGGGGGCGTGATTACAGCACCAACCAAGATGGTGGCACCGTGCTGAGCTCCGACTGACATGGGAGCCTTTAGCTTTCCAGAGCTCACTCCAGCACTCTGTCGGCAGAGGAGAAAGCCATGTGTCTTGTCCTGAAGAACCGGTGAGACCCTGGAGCTATTTAAAAGCTCGAACATCTTCTTTTCTGCTGTGGTCAGCCCCTGGAGATTCTAGTTCAGAAAGAGACGTCACTGCCGGCATTTTGGCACGTGACAGGTGCGTTACCTAACACAGTGACGAAATCGGAGATGCTCCGTTATTTATGTTTATAAGCTGCAAGTGAATTACTTACTGCCTAGCTCCTGCTGCTGTTAAATTTTAGAAATGATTTTTGTCGTCCTCTGTAGCTGGCAAACACTGTGAACGTTTCTTCATGTGCTTTAATATGCTGCCTCAATACAGTTCTTTCCTTGAACTTCCTTACATGGTTTCTGGTCTATAATAATATTTCTGGCTACCAATTTTTAATGTGATATTTTCCCAAATGCTCTCAAGTGTAATGCATAATTTGCAGAGCCTTGTTTCTCGTGTTTTATCAGTTCTTTGGTTCATTGGTTTATTTTCATGAAGACCTGTCTTATTTTATAGGAGAATACTTGAGTTTCTTTTTTTTATCACATGTATACTCATGATGAATTCAGTTAGAGTGCCCATATCTCAGGTTTTCCATTTGTAACCAATGCCTCAAGTGTATTTTGATTCAAGCCTTTTTGTCTCAGATGAATGTGGAGATCCAGAAACTTCTGGGAACGTGTTCCCTTTTTTGGAGGCCCCTTTATTGTATATGGGGAAAACTTTCTCATACATCCAGCCACATTATTTTGTCAGACTCAGATTCTAATTATAATGCTATGGATGACGCAGGTTTGCAAAAGTCTGAGCCTCACTCAGGCCCCATTCCTAAAGCTTCCGCGTTGACAAAAATGTTGATGGGACAAACAAAAGACCTTAAAAAGATCCTCCATCTCCAGTGAAATCCACATTGGCTTCTATTCACGTGATTTCTTGAGGAAATCTGTGCTTTGAAACTCTTCATGGAAGAGACTACGAAGACTCTTCAACATTTAGATGACAAATAGTCCTCCTTGGAAGCAAGAGTATTAAGGGTGGAACAAAAAATTGACGGTCCTCATCTTGCGACTACACCTGTTTCCCATTTGGAGACAGAAATTGCTCATCTCAAAAACCACACTGAGGATCTTGAAAATCAAAATCGTATAAATAACATGTGCATATATGGACTTCCTGAGAACACTCAGGGCTCTGATAAGACTGTCTACTTTCAATCCATTCTGCCAAAACTTCTTGATATGTCTAGTACTAACCCTCTGAACATGCAAAGGGCACATAAGCTTTGTCTCAGAGTTTCTTCAGAACTACAAGGAGTTATTTTATTCTTCCTGCAATATACTGACGTCAAAGCCAAAAAGCAGATTCTCTGGGCCAGTCACAAGTTGTTTTTCTCTCAAGATGTAGCGAAAGTAACCACGGGGCAACGCTTGGCGTATTTGAATCTCTTTAAGCCACGCACTGACTCAATTGTTTTTTTGTAGTTTCAGGCGTCCATACTATTTTAATGCAAAAGCGACGAACGCGCTAAACGGAACCCCTTTATACTAACTCGGGGTCTGTTCGTTTAACCCTTCAAGTAAGTAGCCTCGGCCTATTTCAGCCCAGTAGTGACCACCAGCAATTTAAAGGTCCTAATTAATTGATTTTTTCTCACTATATAAGTTCAAGTAGGACCCTCGTCCAAGTAGAAGTGACTGAGCGCTACTTGTTTCCCTTCACTGGAAGACCCATTTTTCACTAAGTACAGTGTAAGTCCAAGTCAATATGGTTATTCTCTAGCCCGCCCTTTAATTAACTGGCTCTGTATTAATAGATACTATTTTAAAACCCCCAGACCACCCCAAGAAATATGCTTCCTTAATTTGTAATTAAGGTTACCAAGTCCATCCCATGTTCACTATTATTCTCCATTACCTGCAGATTCAATTGAGAACAGCGACATCCAATCCGCTGTACTGTCAAACAATCATCCTTGCCTAAAAAAGCATCGGCAAGGTACAGTTTAATTTAATTTGTTACCAAATAACTTTGCCAAATAATGCATGCGCTCTTATATATAACTTTTGACTAACCAAGCGCCACATACTAAGTTGAGGTTAAACTATATGCCTCCTTATTTTAATCTAATCTAATTTAATTCTTCACCAAATGCGCATGTGTAAAGAAATGAACATGTGCATGTTTTTATTTCTATTGTCCCGGGAGCACAAAATTATCTGCAAGTTAAAGCACACATGTAGGAATGCCAGCTAAGCATACATGTAGGAAACAGATCATAATTGAAATTCTTATAGTTTCAGGAGGCTCATCTGTCCTGATGATGATCTAAAGCTATATAGATCGAAACTCCGTCGACCTACCCAAGGAATTTCACCCGTTCTATTTGTACATAATTGTTGTGTTTTTATCCTTGTTGTTGTTGTGTGACAGTCCGTTCACTTTGATCACTTATGTCACGTCCTGCACCATACTATTCACTTGAGCACCTGCAATACAGTATAATTATTTATGTATATCCTTGAGAAAAAAGAGTAAAATAAAAACTCCTACCTGTACCTACTACCTCTGCTCCCTAGCGACTTATTAAGTACTCGCTTTCTGTTCTACTCCCCACTAAGGACCTCTTAAGGCCTACCTTGAACCATTGTTCTTTCAAAAGCATTTCGTTACCCCGGGTTCTACTGTATGGGGTCCCCTTGTTTTTAACAAACATTATATGCGCAGTGGCTACACTGCAAGGGTATCACTCCTTGAGTGTTTTTTTTCTTAAATAACGTAAAAAACTTGGTCCATTTATCCATATAATGTCTACAAATACAGCCGTTACTTACACAGAAGAATACATCGCCTCAAAACTTGCAGGTCCATCACTGTTTAAAGATCCCGTAAGCAACCCTAGGGCCCCTACAGACACAGCCAGTGAGAAACTTGCTCAACTAGAACATCTTAAGAAAAAACATATACGCACAGAACTTCATGCTCGGATGCTAACAGATTACCTAAGAGCAGAAGTCATCCCAATAGGCCTTCAGGTACGTAACGTACCAGCTATCTTCATCCAAGACCCTAAATTTAAACTGGGCTTCTCCCATATAGGAACAACGTGTTCACGCCACTGGATGGTGTTGGGCATCGACACCGCCCTTGAACATAGCAAAAAAGAGCTAGAAGAAATTGCAGCTTTAGAACAAGCAATCCGTGATTTGGATAGCCTGGCTGACGCCAAATCAGCCTTAGAAAAAATAGACCGCACTATTAAGGACTTTGAGAGCTTTGAGCATCATAAAAATACAACAAAAGTCTCTAAAGACATCAACCAATATAATAAAGAAAAAACCTACCCGTACCTTCGGGAGGATTATTTCACTGCGGGTCCTTCAGACCAGCAAAGAGTTCCTACTGGCTCGTGGGGCAGGTTCAGAAACCGAGCTCCAGTAACATTCTCGGAATCCTCAGCAGAATCAGAAGGCTCGGAGGGTTCAGAAGGCCCTGGTACCTCCACTGGTGCAAATCCCCATTTTTTAGGGAGAGGCCAGTTGAGGCACATAGACCCTCCTCGGGGGAGAGGGAGAGGGAAGACACGACCCAAACCCAGATACAACTTCCCCCCGGGGGAACGCCAGACCAGGAACAGATTCTATCAACGGGGTTACCAATATTAGACATGGAACCAGCAACTAATACTAGTCCGGAAACAATACCAATATTCAATCTGTCCCAACATCAATTAAATTCAACAGACATAGCCCTGCTTAGCAGAGGTTTATCTTTTGTAATTGCTGAAAAACCTAACTGGTTCAATATCCAAGCTGAAATCATGCAATTTTTCAGGAAAGTAAGACTGCAAACTTTCTTTAAGAACCGTGAGGGCCCAAATAGGAGTGACACTACAGGCTTACGCCCACCCTCCTCATTCCGTCCATCCAGTGGAACCATGCCACCAGAAGTGCTCACTTTTGAACACTTAGTACTACGAGATCTGGACAAAATAAAGGACAGCTATAGGTTTACACCTTACAACATCAGCAAGGAGGAGAGAAATAGCCTGATTAAACTCAAACAGAACAATTACATTGTCATAAAACCATGTGACAAGGGCGGCGGTAAAGCCATCCAAGACCGCGCCTTATATGAAAATGAAATCCTGCGCCAGATTAATAACAAAGATCACTATGAACAACTAAGAGGCAACCCCATTAAGAATATAAGTGAAACAATCCTTAGTGTCACCCAAGAAGCACTTGAATCAGGATTTCTGAGTAAGAATGAATTTCTATTCCTAAATAATAAAAACCCACGCACCCCTGTGCTTTACACATTGCCCAAAGTTCACAAGGACACGGAACGACCCCCTGGAAGACCCATACTCTCAGGGTGTGGGTCAGTTGTAGAACCCCTGGGTAAATATATTGATTTTTTTATCCGAGACATGGTCCAAGACACTGCCACGTATGTTAAAGATACTACACACCTGATCAATATAATTGAATCACAGCCATTCCATCCCGATAGTGAGATCCTAGTGACTCTAGACATAGAGTCACTATACACCAACATCCCCCAGGACAAAGGAATTAACGTAATCAAAAAACATCTGAACAATCGTCCGGCACCTCATCAAGTCCCCACAGAATTTATAATAAACCTTCTGGAAATAGCCTTAACCAAAAACTATTTCTTATTCAAAGACACCTTCTATAGGCAGTGTAAGGGCACTTCCATGGGGGCGGTTTTTGCCCCCAATTTTGCGATTCTTTTCGTGGATGACATAGAAACTAATATCATGCTCAATAACATAAATCCCTTTCGTAATCAAAAAAAGTCATGGCATCGATACATCGATGATGTCCTCATGATTTGGAGTGGTGATGAAGAATCACTAGAAAATTTCTGCAGATGGCTTAACACCTACCAAACAGACCTTAAATTCACCCACTCATACGATAAACACCAAATCGACTACCTAGATGTGACCATTAAATGCGAAGAAGAACAACTATACACCACACTGTTTCGTAAACCTACGGAACGTAATACCCTCCTACAATACCATAGTGCACACCCCAGGGCTCTGAGGGATGGATTACCCTATGGTCAATTCCTGAGAATCAGGAGAAATTGCAAACATAAAACAGATTTCTTCACTGAAGCAGAAGTTCTCTGCAAAAAATTAACTACAAGAGGTTACCCTAGAAAATTGGTAAGAAGGGCCATGAAGAGGGCCTGGTATACACACAGAGAATATTTACTTGAACCTCACCCCAAGGAAACCATTCCTAAAATTACCTGTGTTACTACCTTTAATACAGCCAGCAACAAACTCACGAAAATGATAAAGAAACATTGGAATGTACTAGACCCTTTAGAGCTAAACACCGGGCTCCCGCTTTTTTCATTTAAAAGGGGTCGTAACCTGAAAGACCACCTAGTGAGAGCAGCCAGCAACCCAATCATTCATAACACAATTGAAACCAGATTGAATCTACCACGAGTCCTAGGGCATTTCAAATGTAATAAGTGCATGGCATGCGAATTCACCACCAACACTAAAGTATTCGAGTATGGAAGCGTTAAGCACACTCTTAATTTTTCACCAATTGCAATTCAAAAAATGTAATTTACAGTATTGAATGCCCATGCAAACTACTATACATCGGACAGACGACTCAACAAATAAAGACCAGAATATCCCAACACAGAAGTAGGATCCGATGTAAGGTGACAACGGCCCCATTGGTGGAGCACTACCTCGAACTGGGACACACTGAAAACGACATGAAGTGGCAGGTTATTGACAAACTGATGCCAAATGCCAGAGGAGGCAATCAACAAACAATACTAAATCGCTTGGAATGCAAATGGATATTCTACTGTAAAACAATTGAGAAAGGACTCAATTCACTTGATGAATGGAACATGTGTACCTGAATCACACCAAGTGAAGTTTTCTGGGAATCCATTAAGCCATGTACTTTGTTTTCTAACTGACCAAGCTGCATTAGTACCTTCATGTATGTGACAATTGAATATTTTTTCCAAGAAATGTGCTCAATAGTGTCCATTTAAGGTTATGTCTACTGCCCCCTATTACAGATTAGTTCTTTAGCCTTTTACTTAGAACGTTGTGATTCTGGCCCATAACGATTAATACCGCCCCTCAATCTCATTCCTTGACCAACATTAATTCTTTTCACGCATTAATTCCTCTCACGCATGTGCCCATATCGGACACTCTCTCCCAGCGCATGCTCGCAAATAGTCCCTACCGCGCATGCTCCGTATGACACACTACCGTGTCTGCGCGCGCATCCACTCCCACACGCTAATAATGGCGGATCGGGCATTCACACAGTTGTGAGCAACGGCGGAAGAGGTACTCGGACCCCCTTCTCCTGCCACGTAGTACTGCCAGATTAAGTAAGTGGACCGCCGACCACGGGTCAACGCTTGGCGTATTTGAATCTCTTTAAGCCACGCACTGACTCAATTGTTTTTTTGTAGTTTCAGGCGTCCATACTATTTTAATGCAAAAGCGACGAACGCGCTAAACGGAACCCCTTTATACTAACTCGGGGTCTGTTCGTTTAACCCTTCAAGTAAGTAGCCTTGGCCTATTTCAGCCCAATAGTGACCACCAGCAATTTAAAGGTCCTAATTAATTGATTTTTTCTCACTATATAAGTTCAAGTAGGACCCTCGTCCAAGTAGAAGTGACTGAGCGCTACTTGTTTCCCTTCACTGGAAGACCCATTTTTCACTAAGTACAGTGTAAGTCCAAGTCAATATGGTTATTCTCTAGCCCGCCCTTTAATTAACTGGCTCTGTATTAATAGATACTATTTTAAAACCCCCAGACCACCCCAAGAAATATGCTTCCTTAATTTGTAATTAAGGTTACCAAGTCCATCCCATGTTCACTATTATTCTCCATTACCTGCAGATTCAATTGAGAACAGCGACATCCAATCCGCTGTACTGTCAAACAATCATCCTTGCCTAAAAAAGCATCGGCAAGGTACAGTTTAATTTAATTTGTTACCAAATAACTTTGCCAAATAATGCATGCGCTCTTATATATAACTTTTGACTAACCAAGCGCCACATACTAAGTTGAGGTTAAACTATATGCCTCCTTATTTTAATCTAATTTAATTTAATTCTTCACCAAATGCGCATGTGTAAAGAAATGAACATGTGCATGTTTTTATTTCTATTGTCCCGGGAGCACAAAATTATCTGCAAGTTAAAGCACACATGTAGGAATGCCAGCTAAGCATACATGTAGGAAACAGATCATAATTGAAATTCTTATAGTTTCAGGAGGCTCATCTGTCCTGATGATGATCTAAAGCTATATAGATCGAAACGCCGTCAACCTACCCAAGGAATTTCACCCATTCTATTTGTACATAATTGTTGTGTTTTTATCCTTGTTGTTGTTGTGTGACAGTCCGTTCACTTTGATCACTTATATCACGTCCTGCACCATACTATTCACTTGAGCACCTGCAATACAGTATAATTATTTATGTATATCCTTGAGAAAAAAGAGTAAAATAAAAACTCCTACCTGTACCTACTACCTCTGCTCCCTAGCGACTTATTAAGTACTCGCTTTCTGTTCTACTCCCCACTAAGGACCTCTTAAGGCCTACCTTGAACCATTGTTCTTTCAAAAGCATTTCGTTACCCCAGGTTCTACTGTATGGGGTCCCCTTGTTTTTAACAAACAACAAATTAACCACAGATCACCAGGATTAATTTTATTTTTATATATATTTTTATTGAAAAGATGCATGACAGACAAAATAGCCATTTGTACACAGAACATTTACAAGTTACATTTAGCATCGCACTTAGGACCGAGGCTGAATTAACATATGTATTAAACATTCATTGCCCCGTCTCTCTGTCCCCGTATTTCCAATTCCACCACAGGTGATACACATATCCCCCCCTGTGGAAATTCCATTGTGACCATTTCCTATCCCACTTCTTCGGGCACCCCCTAGCTATAAACACTTCTTTCTCTGCTATCATACATCTGTCAAGCTCTTTCTGCCATTCCATCACTGACAGCGGTGCCACTCCGCCCCATCCTCTCGCTATTTCCCTCTTAATGAGCGTGAAGCCCAGCGTCGCCAACTGCTTTTCTGTCTCAGTAAGGTCTGTATCCTCCCAGATATTAAGCAAGCCCAGGCGGAGCGTCAAGCTGAAAGTCTTCCCCAGTGCAGATTGCATATAGGTCATGGCCCTGTCCCATAATCTCTGCACTAACGGGCAGTCCTGCACCATATGATAAAAGGTAGCTGACTGTCGGCAACCCTTCAAACACAGGTCATCTTGTCAAGACCCAATTTTTGCTAGTGTTATCCCTGTCTTATAGGAGCGGTGTAGGTTACGTAGCTGGATTAGTCGGAATCTAAGTGTGATAGCAGCCTCTCTGGGTGACATCAGCGCCTGCCTCCAGTCCTCCTCATCAATTGGCCCAAGGTCACCCTCCCAGCGCTCCTTAAGCTTTCCAAAGGTATCAGGCATATTATTACTAAGTTTTCTATAAGTCAGGGAGATCGCCTTGGACTGCAGCGGCCCATCTAGCAGGCAGTCCCCAAGGGGCGATGATTCTGGTATATCCTATCCTCACAACTAGGGAAAGCCGCCTGCAAAGCATGTCGTATTTGTAAATATCTTAAAACCTCACCTGGGGCTAATCGGTAGGCCTTTTGTAGCTCCTCAAATCGGAGAATCTTTCCCTTTTAACTAGGTCTTTGCCTTCGAGATACTGATTACATCACACCTATCAAACCCTGGGTGGTGGTATAGCATACCGAGCTTCTGCGAAGACCATAGTGGTGTCGCTTTAGTAAGTACCCCTGCCCAGCCCAGACATGAATTAGCTAACCACCAGATCTGTAGCATATGTTGAGTGGGGCCAATATATCACTGCCTCCTAGTGTGTGAATAAAGAGCACCAAGATAACCCGAACGATCCATCTGATACCTGTCCAGGGCACATGCCGGGTCGTCCAGCGGGGCGTATCGCCACCTGTTTACAGCCACCAATTGCGAGGCCCAATAATACAATCATACATTAGGCAGTGCAATTCCCCCATCGTACCATTCTTTCATCAATTTCTAAAGCGCAATCCTCTGGTCCTTACCATCCCAGAGCAATGTGTGTAGCTCCCCTTCCACTGCAACAAAATATGTATAAGGAATTCTGTGTGGGCAGTTCTGGATAATGTATAAAAATTGCGGGAGAGCCAACATTTTAAAAAGAGTCGCATGAACCCTCCAGCGACAGAGGCAGCAATCTCCAATGTTTAACATCAGCACGCAGCCTGGCCAACGGGGGTGCCAAATTGCGGCTATAAAAGAGAGCCGGGTCTGGAGTGATGAAGACACCCAAGTATTTAAAGCCGCCCACTAAGCCTAACAGTGCACAATCTTTTGGGAGGCGGGGGGTCTGCCCATGGAGCACATATAGCACGGATTTACTCCAATTGATAGCGTACTCCGAATATTTCCCGAAATTTGTGAAGATGTTAAGAACAGTGTGGATAGATCTGTACGGATAAGTAAGATATAGCAATATATCGTCAGCATAAAGAGATATTCTATCTTCACACTCTTGTGACCATCGCAGACCCTTTACCATCACATCATGCTGAATCCATGCCGCTAAGGGCTCCAGTATGAGGGAAAATAGCAACGGCGACAGAGGACACCCCTGCCTGGTGCCTCTCCTTAAAGTGAACGTTCGGGACGTGTAGTTGTTAACTCTAACCTGCCCCTGGATATCGGTATACAGCAGCCTCATCCACCGTATAAACTTAGGGCCAAACCCTGCCCTCACGAGTACCTCAAAGAGATATGGCCACTCTATCGAATTGAATGCCATGGATGCATCAAGTGACAGTATGACTGCGTCCTCATCCAAATATTCCTGACGCGCCCTCACATTTTGGAGCCTGCGTATGTTAAGGGACGTGCTTCTCCCAGGCATAAAGCCGGACTGGTCCGGGTGCACTAGAGAAAAGATTACTGTTCCCAGCCACGTGGCAAGGAATTTTGCCAAGACCTTAGCCTCGACATTGATCAGGGAGATCGGCCTATATGAGCGACAATCGTCTACCGGCTTACCGGCCTTATGGATGATTACGATACTGGCTAGACTCTGGTCAGGCGGCAGAACCCCCTTCTCCCAGCTATCCTGATACATTGCCCGAAGATGCGGGACCACTTGAGAGGCCACAGCCTTGAGGAACTCCACCAGGTTACCGTTGGGCCCCATCGCCTACCCAGACTTAATTTGACTGATAGCCTTTTGGATTTCATCGTTGGATAAATCTGCGTCCAATAGCTCCCTATCCATATCCGAAAGAGTCGGTATGTTACTATCCGCTAGTATTTGACGCAACTCTTCTGCTGTATATGCCATAGAGGGAGAATACATTGTCTCAAAGTAGTCTGCAAAGGCCTCCGCTATTTCGCCGTGATGTCAAAGAACCGCCCCACTCGACAACGTTAATCGGGGCACCCACCGCACACCCTTCTCTTTCCTCTCCAGCCACGCTAGCATCCTTCCTGCCCTGTCGCCAAGCTCATATAGCCTATGCTGGGTAGCTGCCTGCTTAGCCAACATGTGTTCCAGTGCCTTGAGGTTGTACTCTTCCTGCTTCAACGTCAAGCAATGTAGTGTCTCCTCTGAAGGATGCGACGCGTGAGCCGTCTGCACCCCAAGCTCCTCCCTGATATCTGGAATTTTTTAACAGCCAGGGGTTAATGACAATGGCGCAGCGCTGCTGCTTTTCCCCCTGAGTGAATCCACTTCCCCTGGGCAGGGATCTGAAATACCTCGGGGTTATCTCAGAGGTTGTCAAAAATTACCCACTGAGGCTGTATATGTTAGAAAGTAGTCAATTCGGGAGAGACTGCCATGCACACTAGAAAAATAAGTAAATTTAGGGCCCACTTTTTGCAGTTCCCGTCCCACATCTGAGAGGCCCAATGTCGCGGTAAATTCTGCCATAAGCTTGTTTGGCCTCGCCCCCTGCCTCTGCGGGTATCTATCGATTGTACAGTCCATTGTCATGTTATAGTCCCCGCCCATTAGTAAGGTACCGTCAGGAAGGTTAGTCAATATTCGGCCTAATTCTATTAAGACATCCCTACCAGGCGCTGGTGGCAGATATACAGAAATTATAGTCAAAGCCCTCCCCTCCCACTGGGTCTCAGCTGCCGCAAACAGCCCCACTGGATCCGCCCATGTGTTATGTACGATCAATGGTGTGTTCTTCCGAACCAGGATACCTGTGCCCCTAAACCCGGTGGTATTTTCAGCATGCACTAGGAGCCTGTATCCCCATCTATTAGGCGCCTTACTCTTTTTACCAACCAAGTGAGTCTCCTGCTGGAGAACAAGACCTCGGGATTGTCTCGTCAGGTATTGTTGGACGATACCTCTTTTTTTTATCACCTAATCTATTGACATTCCAGGAAAGGACAGAGAGCATTGAATCCCGCTCAGCCCCCATCTCCTAGCATGGAGATCTTCAGAACCCAGAAGGTCAATAATATGGCAATCACTTCTTTACGCAACTTGCAAATAAAGGCAGCATCATCACAGCTAAGTCTGTTGCATTGAATAAGAACATTGAAAACAAAACATTGCAACACAATACAATCACTGTGGAACTCTTCCCCAAAACATATGCAAATAAAGCAATTCAATCTGTGGCATAAGAGTTCGCCACCACTTCGATAACAGCAGAAATCGTCATCGATAAAAACACTGGCAATAATTTCAGCTGCAAGCTGCATATCAATAAACAAATTATCTTCGGAACAACTCCCTTCTCTTCTGCCCTCCCTCTCCTCCCCCCCTCCCTGCCCCCCTGACCCCCTGCCCATGGATTCAAAACTACCCACCCCCGAACTTGGCAGAGTGCTTCTCTCCCCCTCTACAATTCTGAAACTACTCAGAGTAGAGTGGTCCTCCCTCCCATCCATTCACATCACAATAACAGGAAACTTTGCCCTCCATCGTGATTCAATATAGTTCCTCTTAATTATACAGCTGAAAATCAAACATAGTAATTCTGAACCCTATGGACAGCCTATCTGTCAATAACAGAACAATGTATATTACTCCCCTCTCCCCCCGGGTCCCACTACTTGCTCTTCACGCCAAACTGGGGCTTGTGAGACTCGCCGTCTATGTCCATCACCCCTGCTCCTCTAGCCGGCTGTTCTTTTCTACTGGACCGTTACGATCATTCTCTATTCGGACATCTCAACGCTGGCCCGATCTGTCCATTCGATCTCTCCTCTTACCCCCAACCGTGCTCCAGCCTTCCGTCCAGTCCGAGACCGCCTCTGGAGAGTCAAAAACCTAGGACTTTCCGTCTGATTTCGACTCTCAGCCGAGTTGGAAAAAGCATTGCGTACTTGACCTCCCTGGCTCTCAATTCCTTTTTCACTGCCTGGTAGCTGCGTCGTTGAGCCTGGACGTTTTCGGTGAAGTCAGGAAAGAAGGCAACTTCATGGTTGTCGAGTTTCAGAGGGGGACCGGAGCGTGCCGTCTGTAGGATAATGTCCCTGTCTCTGTAGTTAAAGATTTGTGCTATGATGGGCCTTGAGGGTGCCCCAGTTTTCGGCCTAACCCCGGTACGCTGTGGGCTCTTTCAATAGAAAAATAGTTTGATAGAGTCTTGGGTTTGAGGTGTTTCTAAATAAGGTCTTCCACATAGAGGTCCGCAGCAGGCCCCTCTGTTTTTTCCGGAATCCCCAAAAGTCAGATGTTATTTCGGCGGGCCCGGCCTTCATAGTCGTCAAGTTGCTGTGACATCCGTTGCTGCTTCTTTTGCATCTCAAGCATTTGGGATTGTAATTCCGACGTGTCCGTCTGCAGGGCGCTTGTGACTATTTTGAGTTCTTTAACCTTTTCGTCTATTTTGCGGAAGTCAGCCCTGATGAGTGAGACCTCAATGTTAACAGAGTTGACTGATGCACGCAGCCTGTTGATAGCCTTCATGACGTCATATAGGGTGGGTTCGTGATCATGGGTGGGTGTCGTTGCGCCACCACCCTTGTCAGATTTCGGGGATCACCCTTTTCTCCGGTCTTGGACCATGCGAACTTCTCATGTTGTTTCTGCGGATTGTTCTGAAGGCCTTTACCCCCATCGCCATGTTGGATTGTGGTCAGTCTCTGGCTAGATTGAAGTGTATCTTCTTCCCGGCGTTGTCTCCGCGATGTGCTCTTGCTATAGGCCCCACTCCTCTTCTAAACCCTTTCAGTATGTCCAAGCGTGGGGGGGATCCACTGCTCCACTCAGGCGACGTTGCCGGGGGTGGCCAAAGCATCTCCCACTGTTGTGAGGGGTCCGTCTGTCCTGGGTCCGCACTTTGTAATGCTGGTGGTGCAATGGGTAGTACTTCTGTGGGCTCAGGGGGTGGGCCAACAAGCTCCCCACTGTCTTTGTGGCTGAACTGAGCTCCGTCTCCTCTGTAGATCTGGGGCATAAATAATCCGGCAGGGAGCTCACCTCCATGAGCAGCAGGGTTAACTGTTTTCCAGTGTTTTTGGCATGCACGGCCGGACACAACCCCCAGATCTCAGCTCTGTGAAAAACAGCATCTTCAGCGAGTCTCCGAGTGGGGGGTGGGGAGCCCTCACATTAATTCAGTTTTTTGATCCCCACTAGGACAGGGCCAGTCTCAAATCTACCCCACTCGCCTGTTGCTCCCTGCCGCGACCATACAGCGCTGCTTCCTTGCTGGAGCGTCCTTTTCAATAGGCCCAGAAGCTGGGGCGTCGCATAGCGCTGAGGGGCAGCAGGGCCTCGCACTGGACGCGACTCACCGTGGCCTTCACCGCCGCATCCACAGTGTGGCTGGTCGCGTCTGACCACCCAGCCACTGAATCCTGCCACAGTGCAAGTCCGGTGGGTGTCTTAATTGACCTCCACCGCCTTTTTAGATCGCCGACAGCGGTCACGACCGCCGGGCGGCCGCTGCGCCCTCTCCGTCCGGGTACTCAATTTGGGCGGCCGCGACCTCCGCGAGCCACCAACGAAGAGCACAGAGCACCTGCAGGGGTCCCGGGACAGGGCCGCAAAGCTGGGGGTGACAAATTGTCTTGGAGGGCACAGGATATGGAAAATTAGGAACGGGAAGACGGGAGCTCGCTCAAACCGCGGCCATTCCTGTCGGCTGCTAGCCACGCCCCCGGTATTAATTCTTTGGCATGTGTTCCCAATTTAGAGTTATAAACAATAGATTTAGTTTCATTCATGCTTGCCTGTTTGCCATACAAGGAAAAAACAACCACTTACAAGGAGCCCTCTGCGCTTAAGAGATTTTTCCAAACACACTGAGCCTAAGATATTGATAAATCAAGAAATACTTGATTGTTATTTTGTCTCTCTGATCTGTTCTCTTTTATTAATAATTAAGTAATAGTATCATTAATGTCTAAGTATTATGATTGTTTTCCCTCGCCAGACCACGTTTTTATTCGGTAATGTCTTCTTTCCTTTGATTCATGAATATGTCTTCATGTCTTATTCCTGTAGGGTCTCAATTTTATGTAATGTCTTCACCTAACTCTAGGCTGTCTTGCCGTCCTCTTGAGTTTGAGTATTGTAGTCATCGTCTTCCGGTGTTGCCACCCTGCCTCTCATTTTTGTGTTTTGTAGGTATGTTCTTCAGTCGTCATTTGTATGACTGTCTTTTTGTTCTCTCTTTTACTATTTCTTTACTGATGTTTCTGAATCTTGTCTTATCATCCTTCTTTCCATTCCTTTTCTCAGTAAGTAAAACTCTTTTCCTTATCCACTATCTCATCTATTTCTTGATGAAACTTGTTACTGTAGACATATTGATTTATGCATGCTAATGTTTCAACAATTCATTCCGGGTTACAAAATGGAACATTAAAGGTTCAAGTAACCCTATTAAAAGACAGAGGGTATCATCCCATTTAGGTAAGCTAAAAACAGATGTTGCATTACTTCAAGAATCACATCTTTCTGAACTAGAGGTTGCTAAGTCAAGAAGTTGCGGGTAGGTAATGAGTTTGCTTTCCCTGCTTTGGGAAGAAGAAGGGAGTACTGATTCTTGTCATAAAAAGTTACTTATTACAGCAGCTAACCAAGAGTCTTACTCTGAAGGTCAATCGATCGTTGTAAATCTCAATGTATGTGCACCAGTTTCTGCTGATAATACTTTTCTGGGCCAAAATTTCTGATAATTGCTTCTGTGTGATGATGAATATATTATTTTTGGCAATGACTGTAATCAAATTCATGACCCTATTTTGGATAGAAATTCAACAGTTAAGTTTGACAACACTAGAATGCACTTGCAATTAAATTCCACCATCCAACACAAATCGTTAGTTGACATTTGGCTGTTATGCCACCCGGACCTCTGGGAATATATATATTTTATTCAGCCCCTCATCACTAGCAACCCCACATAGATTATCTGTTCTTCAGTAAATCATCGGTTCAGCAGGTTCTTCATTCTGATATAAGATCAATTTTGATATCAGACCACACACCAGTGTACATGGAGATCAATTTTATATCCTATTCACCACATTCTTTAACAATTAACTGCTTTTAGACACTAAATTAATTTCCCAATTTGAAGCCTTTGTTTCTAAATCTTTTGTTATAAACTCTACACCTGATTTTTCTTTTGCAATGATTTGGGATTCCTTTAAAGCCTGTGTGGAGTTTGCGTAGCGACACTATATGGAATACAGCAAAGTTGTAAAAAACCTCTGCCATGCTACGCGGAGTTCCTCAAGCGCACGGAGTTTCTTGTCCAGCCCGTTCGCGAGATGCTTTCTGCTGTACATCAACGCAAATTGCATTTTCGGGTGGAAATATCGCACAAACGGCACCACCAGGTCGCACATGGGCACAGTCATCTTGTTTTTTACTCTGTTTATGGTTCTTGGGCCTTCTTTTTCATCCTTCCTTAATCTCTGTAATCCTTGGATTTTAAAACTTTTTTTCCCATCTTATTTATTTATTATCTTACCCTTTGTCTTTCTAAGTGTGTATTTGTGTTTTGTTTCTACTTTACTATGTGTTTTTGGTGAGTTTTCTACTTTACTTCTTTAGCTTTTCTACTTCCTTATTACTACACAGTCCTTCCTTCTTTCTCCCTGTTTCTTTTTTCTCTCTTTCCCCCTAGCCACATGGCAGATAAGGGCACACCAAGGCGCAACCGCCTTCCTTGCGGAAGGTGGCGCCAGGCAGGTGTGCAGCCCTGTGCCCTGTTTTCCGAGGGGTGGGGTACAACGCTATTTTTTCATATCCAGTGCCACCTCTCCTCCACCCAGGCAGCAGGCGGCAGGCCTGGGTCGGGGTACAGGATGCGGAAGCACCAGCAGCGCTTGGTGAGGATGCACTGGGCAGTTTACCACTGCTCTGGGGTCAGGCGCACCCATCAGCAGTTGGTGCACCGCTGGTCCAACATCCTGGACCGACAGCAGGACCTGCTGGACCTGCTAGGAGTTGAGGTTGCGGGCTAGGTAGCAAGCATGCTGCTTACATGCAGGGAAGTTACGTGTTTAAATATTATGTAATAATGAACTGTTATTCTTGAGAGGTGCATAGTTTACTTGGCACTACCCACCTAACCTAGTTATTAAATCGTACTTGTTGCCACTTGCTTGGGCTGATGTGATTAGTGATGATTATGTAAGACATTCTGTAATTAGTTATTTGTATTTTCGTAACCGCATGGTGCATGCCAGTGTTACACGTACGGTGCAGGGATGTTTGTAAACAACAACATCCATTTTTCAATGGAAGCTTGTGCTGCAGGCCTTTTTCGCCTGCCACCCAAGCTTCCATTAACAAATTTAGGTTTGGAAACGCCCTATGGCATATCAATACGTAGTAGACTAGTGCGGTCATCGTGACTACGGCGCTGACCTAAGGTTGGGCAGTTCCAGAACTGTAATGACGTACACCTGACATCATTGTAATCATTATAATAAGGCCCTTAGCGATTAGTGCATTGTCCCGTCAAAGGGAGTTGACTTGAGAGATTAAGAATGAGATTTGTGAAGAAGCAAACATTATGATTTGTTGCAATTTATTATTAGTAATTCCAAAATGCAGTTTACTAAATTTGGAATAGAAGTGGACTAGGTAGGTAGGTTTTTGGAAATTTTTAATAGGAAAGGACAGTCCGCAATATACTACCACTAGTTGATATGATTTAGAAAAGTTCAATGGTATTGCGATTGCCTTTGCCTGTTAAATATATTTTAGGGAGATATTATTTATTACCACTAACCTTTTTTTGTCTTTATGTTTTACATCAGCATCCAGTGGCAAGAAGTGGGCTGAGGCGGGTGAAGGTCCGGGAGCTGGAGCTGGAGGTGCCTCCCAGAGTTCCTCAGCCGATGGCTCTGCTTGCCCCAGTAAGTCCTCCTGGTGTTAACATTAATATATTTATTCCCCTAATTTTCAGCTCCTTTTTGAATAATGTGATGTCTACCCATTTATATATTATATTTCCAAATCCTCTTTGATGTATCTATATCTAAATTCTTGTTAACCCTGTATTATCCTATTTACTTATTTTCTATATTTCAAGTTTCTCTACTTTACTTCAAACTGTCTCTAGTTACTAATCTGTCTGTAGCTTTCTTTCTTCTGTTTTTTTCAGTCAGGTTTCCCTCTACCCTTTTGTGGACTTCCTAGTGGTGGTACTCTAAGACTCAGAGAACTCATTGGTAACATAGTACTACTACTACTCCTCCTCCTCTGCCATGCAGACTGCAGGCCCATTGCCCAAGTAAGATATTCTACGCATGTGATATATGAGAAGGCTTATTCACTAAAACAAGAGAGTGGCAATGGTCATGTTGGACACCCCAAATTTGTGTCTTCTTATTAGCTAGGCCTAGTATTATTAGCAGCAGTTGGTTAACTGATAACTGTGCACCATATCTGGTAGAAAGTAAGAGGAAGACAGCCCCATTGCATTTGCCAACCAAGGCCATATGCAATTTTTTCATCAATCAATAGCTCCAGCCACTCCTTAACAGCTTGTCTCTTATCTTGACTTCAGGCTTTTTTTTAAAGTTTCCAACAACAAAATGTCCATCCTGATATTTTTTATAGAAGATACTGTCTGTAATTTATCCAAATTGTAGTGAATGATGTGTGTGGTGTTTTTTTATTTTGCTATAAAACAATTAATGGGGGAGGTGTATCTGGCATCTAAGAAATGGGTAATCTTTTTTTTTCTAGCCGGGGCCAGCATAGAATGCACCAGCCAATCTGCAGATGCGGCAGCAGAAGGGGGTGAGCCAGCGGCAGTGGCGGGCAGTGGTTAGTCATATTGCTTGCTTATTATTGACAATTAATTATAATTATAAGCTCGCTTTAAAGTTGTTGTCTTATTGACTTGTAAACCACAGGTGAACACAGCAGGAGTTGTAGTTGAGCTGAGTAACCAATGGTCGCTTCGAACTTCAACTCAGCAGAAAAAAAGGGAAGGATGGAAGGGGAAAGGTTGGATGAAATATATTATATATGACTGAAAGCGGAGGATGTGATGGTGAAAGCGCCAGATGCAGAAATAGTACTATAGGTGGCTGATAGCTAGGATGCATGGGTGGGTGAAGGATAAATGAAAGGTTGTTATACGGATAGGAACAAATCTTGCCTGGGTGGGTGAAAGTGTGTGTGTGAAAGGATGCCTGCCTGGGTGGTTGATTGGAATCCTGTGGTGGTTTCTTTTCATTGAAATAAACTTAAGGACACATGGGTGGGTAAATTTCAAATGACAAATGTATGTTGCTGAAAGGTTTGTCCTTGAGATCAGGAGACTAGAGTGAGACATAGAGCCATGTTTGGAACTTTGGATGGATTGCTTGGCTATATGGATGGATGGGTAGTTTCAATGGTGAAGAGTGAATTGAGAGAATGTAAAGGAAATTTAAATGGTGGTGAGTAGCAAAGCCAAGGACGAAGAATAAAAAATAAAATACTCAAAGAACAATGCAATGATGAATGTAAAAATCCTTGGGAAGGAGAATAAGGAACTATGGTGCTCCTCTGTAGTGGTGTTCATCTCACCTTTACTTGCCTGGATTTTTTAGGTCTCGGCCTATTTCCATTCCGCAGGAATGGAATAGGACGAGTCTATAACATGAGAGAAACAAGGACCCCCTGGGTAGTGATTGTGGAAACTCCTAGGGCAGGGTAAATGAAATATATGTAAAAAATTCCTAGGCAGTCTCAATAGTAGACAACAAATTATATGGACCCAGTAGTAATAGGAACAGGCAGTACAATTTAAGAATAAACAAAGAAACATTAAAAAATAATAAACAAGTTTTTAATATAATTGATAAAAATCATATAAAGAACAAGAAAGTTGAATTTATATGACAGTACAATAAAATAGTATGCAGTTAATACATACATATACACAATCTACAATCTTTACATATAAAAATATATGGGCCACCATGCAGAGTTCAATGGTGCCCACGACCAGAATGAAGAAACAGTACTCGACGCGCGTTTCGGCGGAAAACGCCTTCTTCAGGAGCCACAAAATTAAAATCTGTAATTACATATAACAAAGGTTATAAAAACAATCCTAGAGTGGCTTATATTATCAAGTCAATTACTTTGTAAATGCAATTTAAACATAACAGTGCAATTTATACAGAACAGTGCAATAAAAGCATATAAGATTACCATACATAATGCCTATAACCTAAAACAAAAAGGTCCAACATTCATATTTTGTGTCTAACAGGTAGAGAGATAACATATTTCACAGCGCCAGATTGCATCGTACTCAAGAGTTCAATAAATGTTTAAATAAATGTTTAAGGACATGTCTCTATATATACAGATACTTTATCAACAACCATGTGGATCGAATGTCTTAATATACAATATTTTTATGTAAGGAAATTGATGTCAACTTACTACTAGTCACAGGATATAGCGACAATGAGATCTTCTACTAGTCACAGGATATAGCGACAATGAGATCTTCTAGGGGTAGTAAGTACACACTGTACCTAGAGAACAGATAATCTCTATGTCAGAAATGCCTGCAGATTAATGTGACGCATCCTTTGAATACACAAATTATATTCATATCAGAGTTTAACACAATGAGCAGGGTTATGATAGGTCATATGAACACAAGGGCTGCAGCACCGACACAAGGACATGTGGAGTGCTGTCATTTAGTCTCAGACAAAAGCTAAATTTTCTTTATAAAGGGAAAACTAGACCACTATGTTGTAGTTGTTTTCTCAAACCATAGGTATCTAAAATTATAAAACCGAACTAAAGTTGTTCTGTTACATGATTACCTGTTAGAGAGGGTGCACAATATCCTTGATAGAGGTAGTACGAATTAGTGGCAAAATAGTCCCAGGTTCGTAAATATCGATGTGATAATAATCTTTTCATTGAAATAAACTTAAGGACACATGGGTGGGTAAATTTCAAATGACAAATGTATGTTGCTGAAAGGTTTGTCCTTGAGATCAGGAGACTAGAGTGAGACATAGAGCCATGTTTGGAACTTTGGATGGATTGCTTGGCTATATGGATGGATGGGTAGTTTCAATGGTGAAGAGTGAATTGAGAGAATGTAAAGGAAATTTAAATGGTGGTGAGTAGCAAAGCCAAGGACGAAGAATAAAAAATAAAATACTCAAAGAACAATGCAATGATGAATGTAAAAATCCTTGGGAAGGAGAATAAGGAACTATGGTGCTCCTCTGTAGTGGTGTTCATCTCACCTTTACTTGCCTGGATTTTTTAGGTCTCGGCCTATTTCCATTCCGCAGGAATGGAATAGGACGAGTCTATAGCAGTGAAACCAAGAGTTTCACCATGAGCCCAAAAAAGAGGCTTTTCACGAGTGCATGTGCTCTCGTGCACGAGCTTGCCCGAGCCTTCTGCCTGCCTCCTGCCTTGAAGGCAATCTGCTTCTCCGGCCCCTGCTGTTCCCTCCCACTCGCTCGCACATCAAAGGCTGCTCACTCAAACACCATATGCCTGCTCCCCACCCCCGCCCCCACCAGACTTCATTGGAATGTGCTACGTGCATTCTCCCCTCCCTTTCAGCCCTTTTAGCCTCTTTCCCAGCTCCCAGCCGGACCCTTCTTTCGTCTATCTCGTTATCTTCTCCACTCTCGCCTCATTTTTTTTCTTTATTTTCTCTCCCGGCCTTGTTCTTTCAGAACTCCCTGGAAGCATTTGACTTTCCATGCTTTCTTCTCTTCTAAAAGGCTTTTTAACTCGTGTTTTCTACATCCATAGCAATGCAGACAATACGGAGCGGCCCAGATCCATTTCCACTGGACCACCAAAAAGTAAAAGATCTTTTTTCTTAATGATAAAAACTTTGGTCATGCTGCCTAAATTAATGTCAGTTGCAAAGCGATGAAATATTTTCTGTTAAACATTATTTAACATCAGAATTCACAGCTTTTTAAAGTCAGTCCAGATAACTTCGTCTTTTCTTACACCATCAAGTGGCCAAAACATTCTCATTTTGTTCACATCTCTTAATAGCAGTGAAACGTTGCCTTTTTTCATTTCAAATACATTAAACCTGTAATTGTGCTCTCTGATTTAATTTCAGTTGGGCAGAAAGCATATTTTCTGTAAAAAGGATTAAATGCGTCTTACCTCAATGCAGTTTATTGCTTCCTGGAAGACACGTTCCCTCCTTATCTGGGATTATTATAATCCTTGTTTTATTTTCTCTGAGTCGGTTTTTAAAATAGTTTAGCTCTGTTTTCTTGTTTTCCTCTTCTTACCAGCTACACTACAAACTTGCCCTTCAAGTAGAAAACCACTTTTTCACATGTCTGTACATTGCTCCATAAGGCTACATGAGTCATGCTTTCACTTCGCCCAAAAATGACATGCTTTCGGACCTAACAATAAAACAGCAGACGTAGCTGAATGGTGGCCTAGCCCTGACCATGCTCGTTAACATCCACTGCTTCTAAAAAGGGTCTCCTTTGAAGCTGAACAAACATCCGAAATTACGAATGGCACTGGTTACAGCAATTTTTGTAGCAATGCTTGTCTCTTTCCCAGGCAACATTGTGTCTGGAGCTCAAAATGTAGCCATAAAAATACAAAGTGTTTTGCACAGGGCAATCACCACACAAGAATGTGAAATCCTGACCAGTCACACTCAAAGTACCGCAATTGGGAAACACCAAACACATCGGTGTCAAAACATCGCGGTGCTATCACACCGCGACTTTGACATCGGATAAACGTTTACATCGCATGCCTTTAGTGCGCATGCAACGAGGACGCGAGGCCATTAACATCGCATGTCATTGCAACGCATTCGATGTTAACGTGCGTTCTCATTGCATGCGTTCTCATCGCAACGGTTACTATAATCGAAATACAAACATTACGGATTTTAATGACACGTGGGATTCAAACATTTCGGATGGGTTATACTGATATGTGGCAAACATTTAAGATGGATTTAACTGACATGTGGGATTAAAAATGCAGAGTAACAACGATTTCGCATTTTATTTCGCATTTTACTGATATATGGGATTAAAAATGCAAATTAAGAACTTGCATTGTGGCATGACATATAACTCTCCCAACTTTGGTGCTGTCAAGCAGGGTTCAAGTGTCCTATCAACGAAACTTTTTTATGGGAAAAATTATACTGATATGTTGGATTAAAAATGCAAATTAACAAACATGAAAACAGTTGTGGGATTCAAACATTTAGGATGGATTTAACTGATATGTGGGATTACAAATGCAAATTAACAACAATTTCGCATTTTACTGATATATGGGAATCAAAATGCATATTAAGAACTTGCATTGTGGCATGACGTATAACACTCCCGACTTTGGTGCTGTCAAGCAGGGTTCGAGTCTCCTATCAAGGAAATTTTGTTTATGGATTTACAGGAAAAATAGATGGATGTATGCATGGGTGAATGCTGGTGGATGGATGGATGGATGGGTGTATGGGTGTATGTATGGATGCAGAGATGGATGGATGGGTGATGGCGGATGGATGGATGGGTGTATGGATGCAGAGATGGATGGGTGTATGGATGCAGGGATGTATGGATGGGTGTATGGGTGGATGGATGGATGGATGGATGGGTGTATGGGTGTATGTATGGATGGATGGATGGGTGATGGCAGATGGATGGATGGATGATGGCGGATGGATGGATGGGTGTATGGATGCTGGGATGGATGGATGGATGGGTGTATGGATGCAGGGAGGGATGGGTGTATGGATGCTGGGATGGATGGATGGATGGGTGTATGGATGCAGGGAGGGATGGGTGTATGGATGCAGGGATGTATGGATGGGTGTATAGGTGGATGGATGGATCGGTGTATGGGTGTATGTATGGATGCAGGGATGGATGGATGAGTGTATGGATGCAGGGATGGATGGATGGATGGGTGTATGGATGCAGGGATGTATGTATGGATGGATGGGGTGTATGGGTGTATGGATTATGAAAATTACCCTTGAACCATGCAAAAATTAAAACACATTCACAAGAACACGTTTGAACCTTTTTATTTTCTTTACATACCAAATACTTCAAAAATAAGCATGTCTTTAATAGCACAAAAAAAAAGAAGAAAAAAATTATCCACACACAAAAGAACACGCGTGAACCTTTTAATTTTCTTTACATTGCATTAACACGTGTGAACCTTTTCGTTTTATTTACATTTCATTAATACCAAATACTTCAAAAATTATTATGTCTTTAATAGCAAACAAAAATAAAAACAAAATACAATAACAGAATCCATCAACAATAGAAGTCCTGGAACATAACACAGCACTCGCAGATGTAGTAACGGTGCCACACGCAAAATCGCAGAAGGGCACGTTAAAGGGCACGGTACAACGAGGGAAACGAAATACAAGGGCAACAGAGGGCACAACAGGACAAAAAACGCGGAAAACAGAGGGCAGAAGGGCACGCTACAATGAGGGCAACAGAGGGCACAACAAAACAAAAAACGAGGAACACAGAGGGCAGAAGGGCACGCTACAATGAGGGCAACAGAGGGCAGAAGGCCACGAAATCACTGTACTGCTCCTCATGAGGCCCTCTCTAGGCTCTCAGCCGGATCGCATCAAATGGCCCTACAGTCACTTCGGAGAGACAGGACCACCAGCACACCTAGTGACTCCGGCATCAGCGCCGCTGCTGCGCCTCCCCAGTTGGGTTCACCAGGCCCGCTCAGACCAGCGCATCACACCAATGCTCTCTATTGCTGCGGCTGCCGGGTCTTCTCACCTATGTGGGTCCCCGGTAGTCACTGCTTCACCAGGAGACCGCTACCTTGGGCGCCAGTAAATGCCCCGATATTGCAGCAGGCCTTCTCTTGCCCAGCGTGCCGCTCTTCTCAGCCTCCACTCTAAATCCAGACAATGGCCAACGTGGCAAACCTGTTGCAGGCCGCTTCTCGCTCCAGGTACAGCCCCAGGACTCATTTTTTGGGCATATTACTCTCTTCCACTCCCCCTGTGCATGGCCTCCAACATTCACGAGCCATTATTTTCGGGTGTGCCCCGTGGGTGTTCGTGTGACTGTTCGCACTGGTGAACGCTGTGCCCCGTGGGTTCCCAAAAAAGAAGCACTGGCGTTGCCAATAGGTCTCGCAGTAGGAAAGTTGGAGCTATTACAATTGCAAATAACAATGCCTTTTATTTTTGTTTTGATTTTAAAAACATAAAGGGCTTTGTCATTTACAAAACCAATAGCTCCAACTTTCCTACTGCGAGACCTATTGGCAACGCCAGTGCTTGTTTTTTATTCAAATGGTTAAGGAGGTGGTATTTCATCCTCCTCCCTGGACTCACTGTGGTTTTGAAGCACAACATTATGTATCCATCCTACCCACCCATCATCAATCACTTCCCTCCATACCCATGGCATACTTTTCTATGTGTTTTGCTAAGAGCATTCTTTACAATTTGACTTTTTTCTTTCTTGATACTCCTGCTGCTCCACCGACCAGGCAGGAGATTGCAGCCTGGACCCGGCAGCAGAAAATGGAAGCCATCAGCGCTGAGTTCCAGCGGCTGGTGGCTGAGGCGGTTGAGGCAGAAGCAGCTGCAGATGCCCCATGCCCCAGCCAGGCCCCAGCAACCACCCCACCACCATACCGTCACTGTGGTCCAATGGGTGCCCGCAGGCGCTGCCACCATTTGACCAGCACTACTGCTTCTCCTTATTCCAGCCATTATGAGTACTGCATCATGCGAAGGCTGGCGGATATTGAAGCCAGGCTAGAATGTGTGGAGAGGCACCTTCAGACACTCCTAACCCGCCTTTAGTGCTCTCTTCAGCCCCTTTTTTAATCTGTTATTGGGTAAGTAGGTGGAAGTTGGGGGATTGTTAGTTGTTTCTTTATTTATGGACCTTTCTTGGACACTACTTGGACATTGGTTGGGGTTAGGGAGAGGGGTGGGCCAGTTGTGGGTTTGGTATTTTTTCAGGGACTAATAAAGTTTTCATACTTTTACATTTTATGATTAGGAATGATTTTTAAAAAATGTGGTGTTTTTTTATTGTTTTGGTTTACTTCTCAGTGCTGCGTTTGCAGCAGGCAGTTTTAAAAGTCTGCTGATACTGTAAACAAAATAGTGATGCTGTACCCTCCCTTGTCCTACTACTCTCTCCTCCTCGTCTCTGCTGTCAACTCTGCTACTACTATATAATATTTATTAACCCCTAAGGACTCGGAGGGGATGGGGGTGAATTACCATTGTATAGAATGATTGTAGTTCAATAATGATCAATCAACCACAGTTCACTTCTCCTACCTGATTAGATGAAGCAAGGGCTCCATGGTTTCCCAACGTGCCATCATGGTGGTGGTAGTAGCAGCAGCATGCATTGCTAGTGTTTCTTTTGATATTGAAGGCAAACTCATCAGAACTGAAGTGAGGTTTCACTCCCTCCTAATCGAACTAGAACTGGAGGTTAAGGACTCGAAGTGTGGAGACTATTCATCAAAAGGGAAGTTAACAAACTGAAATAAAAAAAACTATGTTATTGCTGTTATTATTATATGTAAGCTTGATGACAGTCACCAGAGACTAGACTACTAGAACAGACTCAGTCTCAGACACAAGAAGAGAGTATGATAAGCATTTAAAAATTTAATTATTCAGAAGAATGTTAAGCTACTATAAGCTGTACGAAGTGGACAAGCTTAACCGGCTTAGACGCAAATTAATACAGTGCCTGAATGATGATGCTGGCAATGAGATGTTCCTCTGAAAAAAAATCATACACTGTGCTGGCTGGGGTGGATATTGTATAATATATACTGCCAGAATGGCTATATGAGATTAGTTAAGAATAAGATCCTCCTTACCCTGCACTGAGTTGTTGTGTTGCTTTCATCACATCCCCCCTACCAAGTGTGTGATCAATTAATGGTGTAACAATTGTAAGTCACACCTCAATAAATCACACAGCCTAGGGGAAGAGGGTTAGGGGTTTGATTAATGGTTGGGAAGGGGGATTGAGGGAAAAGTTTGACAAGGACAAACACTACACATGAATAACACTCTTCTTGGCAGCCGACCATCATGTATCTTTTATGGGAGGAAAAGAGAATGCATGCATGATAATGAGTGGTATCAGACAAGTACAGGAAGTATATTAATTATGCAATTGTCTGTCTGCCTCTAGAGAGACGCAAGTTACATACATCATTTGATTTGATTTGATTTGAAAAAGATTTGTAAAGCGCGGCTAACACCATTAGGTTTCTTGGCGCTGTGCTGGGGCGTGGTGAAAAAAAAGATGTGAAACAGGATCTAAGGGTATGAGATAGTGAAGAGGAAGGTTTTAAGAAGTGATCTGAAGCCAGAGTATGAAGGTGCAAGTCTAAGGGAAAGTGGAAGGGAGTTCCAGAGGGATGGAGCCAGAAGAGAAAACCTCAGGCCCCCGTGTTTTTTCCTCTTGAACCTGGGGACGGATAGCAGGGCCATTTGGGATGAACGTAAGTTGCTGGACGGGGTATAAGAATGGAGAAGGGAAGAAATAAAAGAGGGACCTAAACCAGAGAGGGACTTGAAGATAGTGCAGCCCAACTTAAATTTGCAGCGGGCGGATACCGGCAGCCAATGAAGACTCTTTAAAAGTGGGCGGACATGCTGATCTTTTGGCTGGTGGAAAATCAGGCGGGCAGCCTGATTTTGTATCAGCTGGAGTCTTCTCTGTTGATACTCAGGGATGCCGACGTACAACGCGTTAGCATAGTCGAGTCGACTGATCACTAACGCCAGGAGTGCTAACGTGAGCGCTGCGGTAGTAAGTAGGCGAGATATTTTCCGGAGTTTCCTGAGTTGGAAGTGGCTGGCGGACACCACTGCACTAATCTGGGGAGTCATAGAGAGGTCATTACTAATAATGACACCCAGACTTTTGGCAGAGTTGACTGGAGAGGGAGGGCTTCCAAGGCTGGCAGGCCAGATGGAAGGTTGCCAGGGGTTGGAGGCTCCCCCGACAAGAATCAGTTCAGTCTTGTCGGGGTTAAGCTTCAGGTGGTTTAGGCTCATCCAGTCACTGATAAAGCAGAGTGTGTTTTGGAAAGTAGAGATGGAGTCCTCGGAAGAGTCAATATTGAAAATCAATTGAATATCGTCCGCGTAGTTGAACGCAGTAACGCTCAACCCGCGGAGAGCACGGAGTAACGGGGCTAAATACAAATTAAAAAGGAGAGGGGATAGTGAAGAGCCCTGGGGGACACCACAGGACAACTCAACCTGGGTGGCGGAGAACTGAGACAGCCTGATAGCTTGTTGTCGTTCCGTCAGGAAGGACTGAACCCAGTCAAGAGCGGTCCCTCGGATGCCGGCCTCTCGGACACGGTCGACCAGGATCCCATGGTCGACCGTGTCGAAGGCGGCCGATAGGTCCAGAAGGACAAGGGCTTGTCGGGTGTTAACATCAGCCCCTCTGCGCAGTTCGTCCAACACGGAGAGAATGACAGCCTCCGTGGAATGTGCAGGTCTAAACCCTGCCTGCTTAGAATCTAAAACACACGAGTCCTCGATGAAGGAACTGAGTGTGTGGGTAACGTGCGATTCCAGGACTTTGCTGAGGAAGGGAAGAAGGGATATAGGGCGGTAATTGCTCAAGATGGAGGGATCTGCCGAAGGTTTTTTTAAAATGGCAACCACCTCGGCCTGTTTAAAGGAACACGGAACTACCCCGGTGGCCAAAGAGCTGTTAATGAGGACCAGGGGGGGCTCGGGGCAGGAGATGAAGGCTGCTCGAAGGACCGAGGGAGGGCAGCAATCACGAGGAGAACCAGAGGAAATTTTGTGCAGAAGCGAGGAGAAAATGACCGTCGAGATGGGAGGAATAGCAGTGAGAGTGTGAGAATTTGAGTATTTAGAGAGCTCAGTAGTTAGGGGGTGAACAGACGAAGTTTGGGCAGCAATACTGGATTGAATTTTTGCTATTTTTTCGATAAAAAATTCATTCAGGGAATCGCACAGGGTTTGGGAGGGGAGTGGCCCTAATGTAAGTCTGGCTGGGTTGGATAGTTCTTCTACAATAGCAAATATGTCCTTTAACTTATTTGTGGAGTCCATAATTTTATTCGAAAAATAAGTAGATTTGGCCAGGGCTATAGCGGTTTTATAGTTTTTGAGTAAAAAGGAAAATACCTCCTTGTTCTCAAGGGAGTACCCTCGGCGCCATCGTCGTTCTGCTTGGCGGAGGCCTAATTTAAGAGCTCTTAGGTCCTCGGTGAACCACCTTTGAGCGTCATGGCAGCGTCTGGCTCTGACTAGTTTTAAGGGAGCTACTACGTCGGCAGCAGAAGTAAGCCAACGGGTAAGGTTTAGTGACTGGGTGTCAATAGAGACAGGTGGATCAGAGGTAGAGGGGACTGAGGAGCTAAGAATAGAGCGAAAAGTGTTTAGATCTGACCTATTCCAGTTGCGGGCCAGGAAGTTCGTCTCTCGAGGCTTGGTGGTAGGCCTGGGTATCCCTAATGTAAATGTGATTAAAAAATGGTCTGACCATAAACATGGCAGGACGAGAGTGACGGACATGTCCAAACCGGATGTCCACACCTGATCTAAGATGTGCCCTTTTATATGCGTGGGCGAATGAATATGCTGAATGCAATTCAGGCCTGACATGAGGTCTGAGAAGGCCAGTGAACTGGGGGATTCGTGGGTGTCCGAAGGCCAATAATTAAAATCGCCCAAAACCAAAATATTAGAATTGTTGATGGTGAGCTGTGAAATGAGGTCACCAAACTGGACAGGAAAGTTGGGCATAGATAGAGGGGGACGGTAGGTCAGAACACATATAAGGGAGGACCCTGACAGTTCCAATCTGAGTACCAGACAGTCTATCAGAGGAATGCTGGTAGTAGGCACTATCATATTTATGTTCTGTTGTACCAGGCTTAGAAAGATAGCAAATACCATTAAAATATCTGTAGAAGGAAAAAGCAAACATAAACAACACACATAGTCGAAATGATTGAAGAGAAAAAAAGATACTGTATACATTTGGAGTTGCATGTCTGCATTCCTATTGGAATGTCCGCCCGTGAATCTTGGGTGGCTGCTGTTTGGTATGGTGAGTGTGTGTTCTTTTTCCAGTATGGCGCAGGGTAAAGGGCCTGTAGAAGGAAAAACAAAAAGGATATTGAAAAATAAAGGAGAAAAAAAAGCTAAACTGCATTAGGAGGAGTGCAACAAGAAGACTTTCAGAGGCAGCATGGCTAAATCAGACTCTGTTTCTGGCCACCCCCACCCAAATTCCACTTAGCTTCGGATTTGAGCCAGACAGCACTGAGCACACATACACACAGCAACAAAGCATTTTCCATATGAAGTAAAAAAATCAATGCACTGCTATCAGTCACACCACACTCGCTGCCGACCACCACTCCACAGACATGTAGGTCTGGTCTCTGTTGTTGTTTACCTTTAGGCCTCTTCAAAGTCATCATCAATAATCCAAACCGGTTGGTTTCAGTGAATTTTAAAAAATCCATCTTCTTCTGGTGGCACGACCTGCGTTATTCCATCAATCATCTCTGATCCTCCTAGTCCTGCTCTGACTCTGACTGCGAGTATGGTGGTCATGGTGTACAACTCTGAGTCCGTGCCAACAGTGTGCAACTCCCAAGTTAGTCCTCCAGACTTGTCCACTCCTGACTCAAAATGCAATGGATCAGCCTGTAGTAGTACAATTTTGTTATTGAACAACAAGAATGGAAAGATTGGCTTTCCCACTTTGTAGAATAGACATTCACAGCAAACAACAATAATTCATCGTGCAATGCATGCCATTATTTAACTGTTGTTCCGGGGCAGCACCTCTAGGTTAGGAAAGGATAGATAGATAGTCAGGGCCCAGGGTTGGAGACAGGCACACATTTGTTTGAATTATCCATCCAAGGACTGGCTTGAGAGAAATGGATTTTGGGCGAGTCAGGACTTTACTTCTTCATTGGCTGCACACTGTTGCAACTCTGATCCAGCAACAAAAAAAAGTAAGACAATGGGGATGGATTTGTGAACCAGAAAGACAGTCACACACAAATAAATAATAAAGTAAATAATGTTCCTTAGCACATGTTTTTTTTTGGGGGGGGGGCCGTCAAAGAAAGAAAGAAAGTAACTGGAAATTGAAATAGACTAGTTGCCAGGGAAGTAGAGTTCATCCAAAAACTCTGGTGGTTCGCCCAGAAGTAGATCACCTAACACACTACTTCCATGACCTGAGTCACCGTCATCATCTTCCTGCTGTGCTACTTCTGGTTTGGTGCAACACAGTGGTATAAAGTACGATTCATTTTGATCATGGTTAAGCTCTCCACATTTTGGGGTGAGAAACTGGTCCTTCTCACTGTCAGAACGGCACCAGTAACACTGAAAACATGCTCAGAACAGACACTTGTGACAGGGCAAGCCATATAGTTTATCACAGCCTGCTGAGCACTGGTCATTGGTGCCTTTTTCCATACCAATTCAGCAATGTGTTTTGATCAAAGTAGACTTCTGTTGGGTCATCCAGATAGGCCTGAACCATCTGCTCAATGCACATGGGTGCTCCACTCTGCTCAGAGTCTTTAGCCTTTGCCTCAGCACTGGACTTAAGTCCTTGCTGTAGAAACCATTCCTGTGCCGATATTGGGGTTGATTCTCCTGTTCTTGTTGTTGGTCTTGTTGGTTGTTGTTCTTGGTGTTGTTGGTGGTTTTGGCTGCTGTGAGCCAACCTCACTGCCCTCAGGCTCTGAAGGTGAACTTGAAGCTGGTTTCCCTGTAGTACTTGTTGTGACCTGGAGTAGAGGACCTCTAATTTCCAGCCATTTTTCTAGCTTACAGCCTTTCACAGCTATCCAAGTTTTGTAGTTGTCAACATCCCCGTCTGAAAAAAGAATGAAAGTGTGCAGTAATGGTTTGTACTGTGGATCCAGAATTGTGGCACAAATGTAATGGTTGAATGACACATTGCCTCTTTGCACCCTTGTACTTTCAGGTAAGCGAAGCGTTAAGCTCTCCACCTACTCATATGCCTCTTTTTTTTCTTCCACACCTGCGTACATTGCAGACACCCACTGCAGCTTTTCCGGTAGCATGTGCAACAGTGGGATAGCTTGGCCCATAGTTCAGTCCTCCTTGCTGACTTCACGTATGAAGACCTTGAAAGGAAATAGCATCTCTGTCAGGCATTTAACTAGGCCCCATTGGTCCATCTCAATGATCATTCCTTTCACAGTAGCTTCCCCTCTTTGCATGCCATATTCATTGATTGGTCTGTACTGCTCACACAGATGTTCAAACATGCAATAAGTTCCAACGTGTTGGCACCTCCTGCATTAGGGCTTTAACTGGCATTCTATTATAATGAATGGCAGAAATGTGTGCAGATTCTTCTGCAGGTGGCCAGTAAGTTGCAGATTCAGTATTTTTTTTTCAGAAAGTCTTGAGCATTGATGTTAATCCAGTGCGCCAAACACAGGACTCTGAAGTAGCCACCATCGGCCATGGGCTTCGCTATATTACTGCCATTGTCCGTGGCAACAAAACCAATTTTAAGCTCTTTTGGTCACAGCCATTCAAAGGCCTTGCTGTTAAAGTCTTCCAAAATGTATGCAGCAGTATGAGATTTCTCCATGGCGAACATGGCTACTGTTGCATGTTTCCGAGCACCATTAAAAATCTCAGCAGTGTCAACAATACCTGCTGCAGATATCTCTTCTCAAATCCCCACAAAAGAGATACTGTGTACAGTGATGCACATGTAATCAGTGGCTTGGCAATTGTCCACATGTCTGTTGTCAGGTGGATAGTGTGAACAACACTCTGCGACAAAGCTTGTTCAAGCAATTCCAGCATGACTGTCACAAATTTAAGAAAACTCACCCCTCCCACAAAAGAAAAAAGGAGAAGGTCCAGCACTAACATTTTAGCCAGCTTCGCATTGTGCAAACATGCCATTGGGTGGTTGCGTTTGTACTGCCACTCCGACCTAAACATGCTGAGTTTGGTAGCCTGGATTGTTTTCTTTTCTGGTGCCACTGATGCAGGTGACTTCTTGACTCCAGATGTTCGGCTCAACGCACGTTTTTTCTTGCCTGGGACCCCTTGGTGTCTCAGCCTTACTCTTGTGCCATTGCGATGTTACTGATGATGACGTGGGTGGTACCACTGCACTGCTGGGCACAGGGCTCCTTTGTGTAACAGAGAAAATGTCTCCCTCTTGGTTACCTTCCACCGTGATCGGATCTTCTTCTTCATCCCCTCCACCAAAAACACATGCAGTTTTTTGGCCGCTAAGGTGCGCCTCCCACTGGATCAAGTGGTGTTTCTAAGATGGGTTGCTTGGTTTCCGGTACCATAGTTTGTACCAAGCTTACCCTGACTAACACCTTGTCCACAAATGGAGCATGTAGCAATGTTCACATCCTTCCTGCTAACCGAAAAGAAGTCCCAAACTGGGGAGGTCAACTTTCTTGCACTGCTGGTGCCACTTGTAATGTCCGATGAACTGGTAGGTGGGCGTGAAGTTTGACTCTCTGTAGTACCTACTTTTATTGAGGTGGTTGCGATGGATGTAGGTCACTGCCAGCGATATATGGAAGCTGGAGGTGGTGTTGGTGCTATCATCTGTGTTGCTGGTATTCGTGCAACATCCCTCATAGCAATTTGGGATGGATTAATGTCGGTCTGCACTGGGGCGGGACTAATGTCCATGATGACTGGCTCATTATCATCCTCCTCTTCTACATCTACTTCCATAAATCTAAGGCTTTCTGGAACCTTCCTTTACCCACTCTATTTTCGGTAGTGAAGAAGTTAGCTGGCTCTGATACATCCCTCCTCCTCCTGTCCTTGATGAAAATCAATGTAACAACATTGCTGACTTCTTTATTCAGAAGGTTGAACTTATTTACAAGTCACTCTCTGCTCCTTCCCCTTCCTTGTGTAGTATGGCTTCTGCATTTGATCCTACATATCACAGTAATTGTGACCAGATAGCCAAGATTTCTTCCTGGCACCCATTTGAAGAGGCGTCGTTCCAAAATAGTTTAATCAGTATTAACTCTGGGTCTCTTCTTGATCCTTTGCCTATTAACATCCTTTGTCAGCTTTCTGCCACATCTAAAGGCGTCCTTATCGATCTTCTTAACGCCTCTATGTGGGAGGCCTTGGCACTCCAGAATGGAAGCGAGCCATGGTCATCCTTTTGTTGAAAAAGGCCGGAGCAGATCCTTCTGTACTACTTAACTTTAGACCTATATATCTGCTTCCTGCTTTCTCCAAAATGTTGGAGAAACATATGAATACTCAACTGACACAACACATAGATAAAGTTGGCTTTCTTCATTATTCACAATCCGGGCCAACATTTCAGCTGAAACCGCTCTGCTTGGGGTTACTGCAGCACTCATTCTATTAGATTTGAGTGCCACATTTGACACTGTGTCGCATAACATCTTGCTTAACGCCCTTAGGTCTCTTGGGCTGGACGGCACTGCCCTATCCTGGTTTGCTTCATTCCTTGAGGGTCGCACTTTTCAAGTCTTTTCTGCTAAGGCATCATCCAAGATCTGTGTATCAACACATGGAGTCCCACAGGGATCCATTTTAAGCCCCCAGCTCTTCAACATCTATGTCAGACCTCTGGCAGAGATTGTGGAAGAGGCGGGTCTTTCCCTATAATCGTATGCGGATGATATGCAGATTGTCTTCTTGCTTTCCACCACTAAAGATGCTACGACATCTGCCCTTCAGTGCAGCCTACGGCAAGTAACAGAGTGGATGCGCCTTACATTTTTGAAGTTAAATGGGGATAAGACTGAGGTCCTTATCCTGGGCAAGCACAAGGACCTATGGGGCCCTCACCATTGGCCTCAGGAAATGGGTTCCTTTCCCCTACCTGTCACCCATGTCCATAATCTGGGCATCATTATTGATGATAGTCTCCCTATGAGTCAACAGGTGGCGAGTGGTGCTGCCATCTGTTTCACGATCTTGAGGTGGCTTCATAAGATCATTTGGATATTTTCTGCCTCAACCCAACGCACGGTAGTCCAGGCACTCATCACCTCTCGCCTCGATTACGGCAATGTTCTCTATCTCGGTAGCTGACAAACGGTACTGAGAAAGCTACAGGTAGTTCAGAACTCTGCAGTACGCCTTCTTTGTCAAGTTCCTAGACAGGCTTCCATCTCGCCTTATTTACGTGACCTTCACTGGCTTCGAATTGATCAAAGAATTAAATTTAAAACCCTGTGTTACATCTTTAAAATCAAACAAGTTGTGTCACCAGCGTATCTGCAAGAGCTCATCCATCCTTACATTCCTTCTCATCCCCTGCACTCTACAGCCCACGGAGACTTCACGATTCCACGATTTAAACGTGCAAGAAAGGGAGGCTGTTCCTTTTCTTGTCTTGGCCCCAAAATCTGGAATTCTCTTCCGGTGTCCTTGAAGAATGACCTGTCCTATTTCAGCTTTCAAAGAAATCTTAAAACTTTGCCATTTTAGTAGCAAATGGTTCTTGACTGCTCCTTATCTAGCAATTTGTGTGCTAGGCGCCAGGAACCCCTTTTTGGGTAGCTGCGCGTGTTACAAAACAAATTTAATAATAATAATAGCATTGTGTCGTCACCATGACGTGTCTCACTCTCAGACTAAGTTAGCTTCCAAGTGGCGTCGAGATCATCAGAAGGGACCTTGCAGAAGACGTTGAAGAACTAACCCTCCTTTTCCATGCTGGGAATCTGAAAGGCAATGGATCTTCTGAAAGAGTGGCTTGCTCTTCTTCTGCAGGAAACTCGAACTCCTGAACTGCCCCTACTTCAGGAGGAACAACTATTATTGGGGGTGGTTGCGGCTGTTTTTGCCTACTTATCTGAGTTTCCTGCATTGATTTGGTACTACTTTGCGATAAATCAATTTCAACATCACTGCTCGTCGGCGTTGGATTCATGATTAGACTGGCTGCCCCAGCGAGAGACATGGGCTTGGGCCTAGGTTGGTGGGGTGGGTCCAGTGATGCGGGGGTGCTGCTCCCAGCTTGCTTTCCGGACGCTGCTGCTGCAGGCGCAATTTTTGTTTCCCCCAAAAAGGTCTTGGGCGATATACTAGTCTTGGAAAGTGACAGTGCATTCTTCTCACTGGCAAATTTCTTGGTACTGGACTTGGTACCTTTCTTTGGGGTCATCTTCACGATGTCAGCAGCATGCAGTGGCACAAGTTGAAGAGATGTCATCATGTGACGATGTGGGCAGCAGGACTTCTGTCTGGCAGTACAATTGGTGATGTTGTCTCCTCCTCTTTTGTGCACCTAAAAGCAAAGAAGCAATAAGAACATCAGTAAAACGTGGCATTCCTTGATGTGGTTCAATTACTACTAGTACAAACAAACAAATACAATATATAACTTAGTGTGTGGTCACACTTGTTAGTGTTATTAATATTATTACATTTATTACCTCAGTATTAAAAAAACATAACAATACAATGTAGCCATTTGTGAGACTTTGACAACAAGGTCTTTCAAGGAGTCCTGTACAGTACACTCAGGAAAGAAGAAGAACAACAAAAATACAAATGTACCGGACCTGATTTGGCGTTCTACATCATGTGGGATGTAGCATTCAGGGAGCTGCAGCTGACAATGGATGGAAGCAATAGGCCAAGAGGAACAAAGGAAAGATATGCAGGCCTATGGCAAAAGAAGTAAAGCACACTTACTGCCAGCACAAAATGGCCACCAGCCACATGGTCACTCAGAAGTCACAACAACAACAAGGCCTGAAAAACTATGAACTTTAGCAGGCCTATATATGGTATTGGACATAGACTTTAAAAAATATATTCCTTTTTCCTAAACTAACATCTTTCTAGGTAGTTTGGTGCCTCCATGGTCTCATGTACTCCCAAGTTATAAGTTGATAGATTTATTATTAGCTGTTGCTTTTCATTTAATAACATCAAACTGGATATATGATCAGAATGTTACTTAAATGCCATCTGCTTTCATCACTGACTAGACACCAATTATATTTCTCCTATAACTTTAATCTTGAAGTGGGATCTCTTCGGACTTCCACTAACTACGTATTTATCCCATTCCGCCTCATCTGTTAACACAAATATTACTGTAACAGATGAAGTATGGAAACCACCCTGAATTTCACCCTTTTGACTTTTTATGCTAATCAAAAGATTCATATAATTTTATAAACTTATACATAGGACACTTATTTTAACTTTCTTTTTCACGTCTACAGATCTTCGCCATTAACATTTTTCAAGACACACATTGTTTTTCTTTTTCCTTGTTGCCCCTTTATTTTTCATATATTTTTATACTATTTATTACAACATAGATTATTTTTTCCTATACTCATTTATTTTTAGCAATATTTCCTTCTTGTATTGTATTGTATGCTCGTAAGTCTTGCTCCATATTTCCTTTTAGTATTTTGATTAATTTTTGTATTGGTGATTTTGTGTTCTTAAGAAACTCAAACTTAAAAAAATAATGTTCATATAAGAGTTTTATATTTGATAAATTAATAGGCTAATTGAAATATTTAATGTGTTTTAAGTGTAGTACTTTCCTTACTGTTGCTTAGACTGTTGTGGGAATAGTAAATGTAACACCTCTGAAGTCCAATGCTATCCCTACTGTTGCACAGACTGAAATGAAAATAGTAAATATTATCCCTCTGATGTCTAAAGCTTTTCCCACAGTTGCACAGACAGGAGTGGGAATAGTAAACCTTACCCCTCCGAAGTCCAAAGCTTTCTCTACTGTTGCAAAGACAGGAGTGGGAATAGTAAATTTTACCCATCCGAAGTCTAACACTTTCCCTACTATTGCACAGCCTGGAGTGGGAGAAGTAAATCTTACTCCTTCGAAGTCCAAGGCTTTCCCTACAGTTGAACAGACTGGAGTGGTAATAGTAAATATTACCCTTCTGAAGTCCAAATCTTTCCCTAATATTGCACAGACTGAAGTGGGGATAGTAACTCTTACTCTCCGGAGTCCAATGCTTTCCCTGCAGTTTTTTTTTTTTAAGAGTTTAATATAGTGCTGGCTAGACCCGGAGTTATCAGAGCGCTTTACATGAGGTTCACGTTAAAAAATAAAAACAGTTACAAGAGCAAGGCATAACAAATAAACAAGTCCATGGAGCATAGCAGATAGTGGGGGAGAATCAGGGGGCTGGAAAGTAGATCAGGTCAGGCTGACGGGCAATGGAATATAGTACTTCAGGGGACACCAAAAAATCAGTGTTAAAGTTTCAACAAACCGGTTGGGGTCAAGTAAATACGAAAATCCAGTTCCGGACTCACTCACTGCGTCGGATCACCATGGATATGGAGCGGGTCCGATAGAGGGAGGCAAAAAGGGTGCCTCGAGGTGACTATACATGATGAGAAGGGTGTAGGCATCTCAAGGGGGAGTCCACTTGAGGCAAAGGTCAGTCAGGCGACACAGGGAGCAGACCAGTGGTATGCATCAATCAGACAATCGGTCAAAGCCGCCAAGATGGGGACCCAGGTCATGGACACCGATAACATCATCACAAGATGGCTGGATTGTAGATACACAAAAATCCAATTCAAAAGCCACAAGGAAGCCGACTCCACGGACCAGGACTGGATGGGGGAGACAGCCACAGGATCAATGAGGGAGGAAAGCTGGAGATCGTCAATCTCAATCAGGACGTCACGTACAAACACTCGGGCTACAGGGGCAGCAGGGTCTTCATTGAGCATGCTGTAATGTCAGGAGAAGTCACCTTGGGCACCCAAGCAGCAGCCCCGGAAGAGGGAGGCAGCAGCAGGGTCAGGAGGGGGTGCTTCCTCAGACTCAAAAAGTGAAAACAAGCTTGGGGCACAGGGCAGCAGCATTGCGGCATTCTCGGGTGAAACAAGACTCGTGCGTCCCAGCCGCTGTTCTGGAAGGCGAAGTAAGAGGTCAAGCAACCATGGTCAAGCCCAGAAGGCAGGTGATGGCTGGAGGGGTGATCCCCAGCCCATCTCATCTACAGCTACCTAGGCAGCACCACCGGGCATCGGCCGTGTTGAATTGGCTCCGCAATCGGCAGATTTTCGGTGTTCGTCGGTAGGCGAGGGAGGAAGGAGACGTTACTGTTGCAAAGACTGGAATGGTAATAGTACATCTTACCCCTCTGGAGTCCATTGCTTTCCCTACTGCTCCACAGACTGGAGTGGGGATAGTAAATCTTACCCTCCGGAGTCCAATGCTTTACCTATTGTTGAACAGACTGGAGTGAGAATAGTATATCTTGCCCCTCTGAAGTCCAACACTTTTCCCACTGTTGAACAGACTGTAATGGGAATAGTAAATCTTACCTCTACAAAGAGCAACACCTTCCCTACAGTTGCACAGACTGAAGTGGGAACAGTTATTGCAATTCTTTCGAAGTCCAATGCTTTTCCTACTGTTGCACAGACTGGGGTGGGAATAGTAAATCTTACCCCTTTGAACGCCAACACATTCCCCACTGTTGTGCCAATTGGAATGTAAATGTACATGTATTTATATAGCGCAAATTACCCACATCGCAGGCATCTAAGCGCTTGCTTAGGGAACCCGTCCTGGTATTCCCCTGTGAGATAACCCCGGCAGGGTATCCACAAGGTGAAAGCCAGGCATCCCGCCGCGAGGGGCGTTGTGGAGATTAAGCAAGCTATTGCCCAGAGTCGCAGAGTGTGAACCCGTGAGTCGAGTAGGCACCGGAGCGAGAATTATCGAGTCCGTGGAATTATTGAGCCCAAGCCCCGTCGAGGCGGGGAATTGAACCCTGGTCCAGGGCCGATCTCAGCTTCCGGGTCTGCCGCCTCTAACCGCTGAGCCACACTTCTCCACAATGGAATGGGAATAGTAAATGTAATGCCTCTGAAAGCCTATGCTTTACCTACTTTTGCATAAGCTGGAGTGACCATACTCCAATAATCTTCTGTATATTGTTTCAATATATTTATCCATATTAATTATTTATTTTTTGATTGTATATAATTTGCTTAAAGATAGGTAGACAGATACATAGATAGATAGATAGATAGATAGATAGATAGATAGATAGATAGATAGATAGATAGATAGATAGATAGATAGATTTGTTACATTTTTATAACCTGTTTAGTAAATGTCTTTTTTTAATCTTTAATTTTTATATATTTTATTTATTTAGTAATTTATTAAAGGTTTGCTATGGATTTGTTAATATTTTTTATGTTTCAAATATAGAGGCAATAAGTATGGTGAATAAATAGAGCCACTGGAGGCATTTAAGCACGAGAGAATGTCAACTAAAAAGTCTGAAATTGGCATATAAATCAAAACAATGGGAGTTAATGGAAATAAATTATTTACCATTCTGAAAAGCTGACATGAGATGCTTTAAATCTTTATTAGTTTTTGCACCAAAACCATGAAGGAATGAAAGCGCAATGTGTTTTGTTTTGTTTTAATTCACACAAATTTCACAGAATCACTACAAGAACCATAATGCTCTACTTCCATAAGGAATGGAAATGACATCATTAGATAATGATTGTTTAAAGCAGTAGGAAACATGGGGGCGTTACCGTGAACAAGATCTCAGTAGTGATCGAAAGGCGTTGGTGTATTTTTATGTTTGGGAATTATTATGGAACAAATCAACTTTAAACCTTGGAAACAATTACTTAGAGAGCAACGCGTTTCTTTCTACAGAGGAAGAGGTTGAAAAAAAAATATATATATACATATAGCTGTGTACATGCTTTTTACAGTAGGAAATTAAAAATAACTAACAAAATTTAATATAATCTAAAATATGCACTTTTAATTACAGTTTTACATTATATATATATATATATATGTATATAAACACACAAATATACATACGTATGTGCATTTAAATAAATATATATTCATATATGTTGTTAAATATTATTCAAATTAATTTAAGGTACATTTAAATATTTAAGATTTACTATTTTAAACTCAATATATATTTCAAAACGATATTTTTGTATGTTTGTTAACTATATATTTTATTTTCTATATTTGTGTACTTACCATATGAGTATTGGGACACAATATTTTTGTAAACTGACATGATATTTTTGTAACACGACATCGGTTTGCAATATTCTGTCAGGGATCCGACCCAGTGACACACACACACATATATATATATATATATACAACCTCCGTCTCCTTTGCGCGATCGTCCTCCCACGACAAAGCCTTGCGTACACAGACACGGACCAGGTTAAACAGGCTGCTGGTATTTTTTATTCATCTGTCGCCATAACGTTTCGGCACAAAGCCTTGATCACATGACACACACACATATATATATATATATATATATATATATATATATATATATATATATATATATATATATATATATATATATATATTTACGAACTCTGTTCCCCACACGCTGCAGTTTCCCCAGACGTGGGGCAAGAACAGACACGGACCACAAGGTAGTAGATGCCGGTTTATTGCAGTGCTGTCGCCATAACGTTTCTGCTCTCAACGAGCCTTGATCACATGACAACGTGATAATAGTGTTGATTTCTTTTAAAGTGCTAGTGCCACATTGTAAATACGTCACATGGGCTGGACATAGATAACAGACTAGTAAAATACATATAACGTCATTGATAAAAAGCAAATAAATACTTTAAAACATGACAGTTAAATAAGGCTTTCATGGGGATATAAATATATGTTAAAATGAATTCATGCATATATAAATATCAACACTGTTTTTCCCAATAAATTAATAAAAATATATGTGCAATATACAGCCAACCTGTAAACATAGACTCCTTATGTAAACATTTAAATCACAAGGTATATAAATAAGTACCATTGAATTACTAGTCCTGAGCCCAAATTAATCATCAATCACGGGATAAATCCCTATGAATGGATGCCAACCTAAGGGACATGTACCCAAACTTGTGCTTGAAAATAAAGTGCAAAAGTGCTTTGTGCTATGAAGTGAAAATCTAAGAATAAGAATGAATCTGGACTTGTTCCACTGGATCAAACTGAGCCCAGAATTGATCACAGAGGAACCGACCACACTACTGGTTTTTATGTCAAAATAGCAACTAAATACCCGGATAATAATGGCATAGACTAATACTTGAGATTCAGAGACATATGTTAGCTTTAACTAGATACCAGAATGTACATCACTTTAGCAGCATAGATAATTTATACAGTACAGTGAGAATATGTGCAAATTGATATTCAAAGTTTTTAAAACCATCCTGAAAGATAAAACAATAAATAACTAGTAAAAGTTAAAAACCGTTTAAGATTCATATATTACAACAATATATTTTGGCATTGTGACTGGGAAGCTTTAAATTTTATACCTGGAGGCCTTAGTGTAAACACGTATACATATCTTCCGTAAGATTTAAACCGTTAGGTTGTTTACTGTCTAATTGGAGAATGTGTTTGGTCTCAAGTTTTCTTAATTGGGCCTCTCTGTTGCCTCCTCTTCTGCTTGCACATATCGAATAAATCACATAGTACTGTAGCTGATTGCTATTACTTTGGTGGAATTCTTTAAAATGCCTTGCTACAGGATACGTGTTATCCTGATTTGTGATGGCCCTAAGATGCTGTAGTATTCGTTTGTGTACCGGGAGTTTGGTACTCCCGATGTATCGCAGAGCACATGGACACTCGAGAATGTATATGGCAAATTCTGTTTTACATGTAAGGACCTTGTTGATAGTATGATCCTTATTGCCGAAACCATCTCTAAAGGTCTTTTTGTTAATGCCATGTGCACAGGCCTTGCAAGTTTTGCACTTAAAGAAACCTTTGTTCGTATGCCACCAAGAAGTTTTGTCAAGTACTTCAGGACTAGTATCTATTAATTTGTCCTTCATTGAGGGTGCACGGCTATATGTAATGGAAGCCTTACTGGGAAGCAAATCTCCTATTACGACATCCTTCAATACAGTAGGCCAATTTCTATTGATAATCTTACGCAGTTCTGTATGTTGATTGCAAAAGCCCATTATGATTCTAAATGGCTCTATTGGTAAAGCACTGGAACTTGTAGATACCATCTGGAGATTAATAGTATCCTGTGTAGTGCAATATTTACTAAGCAACTGGGATCGAGTTGTTAACATCGATTTTTGGATAGCCTTCTTGATAGTTTTTTTGGAATAGCCTCTTTCCAAGAATCTAGCCATGCTGGATTCCTGTGCCAACTGAAGCTCTTTGTCATTGCTACATAACCTTCTTAACCGGATCATTTCCCCATAGGGAATGCTTGCAATTAAATGAGCCGGATGTGCACTGCCTGCATGTAGCGTGGTATTACCTGCAGTGCTTTTTCTATATTGGCGTGTTTCAAGACCATTCGTAGTTACAAACACTTCTGTATCTAAAAAGGCTATTTTTTCTTGACTTAAAGTTGCTGTAAACTTAAGGTTACAGGAATTTATATTGATATTGGACACGAATTGTAGTGCATCTATTTCGCTGCCTCTCCAAATTACGAATAAATCATCAATATACCTGTACCAAGTAATCACATTGTCAGCCATGATTTCTTTGTGCTCAACCAAGAGGACCAGTTCCTCCCAAGCTCCCATGTGTAAACATGCGTAGCTTGGTGAGAAACTGGCCCCCATGGCTACTCCCTGGAGCTGTTTGTACAATAAATAATTATACATAAATACATTGTGATGTAGACAGTATTCCAGCATAGCAATCAACATTTCATTATGATTTTCAAACATTTTGTCTCTGCGTGATAGGTAATATTTAATTGCCGCTATACCGTCTTGATGTATAATGCTAGTATATAGCGATGAGACGTCTAGCGCCATCAGCCAATCCCCCTCCTGCCATTCAACATTGCGTAATTTTGATAGAAAATGCCCAGTATCCTGGATATAAGAATCCAACAATTTTACAAAGCCTTGTAAAAAATAATCAATATAGACCGAGGTATTTTCCATCAGACCACCCCTGGCTGAAATAATAGGCCTGCCAGGAGGATTAGTACAGTCTTTGTGTATCTTGGGGATGTGATATAATTTCGGAATCACTGGATAGTCATTACAAAGAAATTTGAACTCTGCCTCCGAGAGTAATTTTTTATTTCGCCAACCCCACAGTTTCTGGTGATATTCAATTTGCATGGCTTTGGTGGAGGATGCATTGATGAGATATGAGATATGAGAGCACAAAGTTCCCCCTCTTTTAGATTTGCGTTCGCGGTCACAGCCTCCACGCCATCAACAAAAGGAATACGGACCACCAAGTCAGCAGAGGTCTTGTTTATTTTAAATCCACAGAAGCCAAACCAGCAACGCGTTTCGAGCACAAGTGCCCTTGTTCACGCTGCAGTTAAAATGAAACAATCACAAGCCTTTTTTAATGATATGCTATGCTATATATATATATATATATATATATATATATATATATATATATTGGAGCAAATTGCGCAAGTGCGCTCACCGCTTCATCCGACCCTCCGGTCTGTGTTTGGCTCCTCAGCAATGTTTACAGTTTCCCTTGAGTTAAAAATTGAGTCCGACGCGTTTCGGGGCCAACAAACGCCCCTTCCTCATGGACTGTGCGCAGTTCATCACCATGTTCTCTTCACGCTAGTCAAACGTGTTTTCGTTTGAACAGCTGGCGTCGTCCTCCCTAAGTGGGTGGAGTTTGGCAACACCGGGACTCATGGTTGACGTAGTCATGTGAAGGGAAAGAAAATAATGACCTTAAGTAGGTTGGTGTGTCTGCACTTTCATTTCTTGTCATTAAAATCCCTAAGTAGGATGGGAGGGAAGCTGCGGGCATCACGTTGTATTCAAATGGATGTTGCACTGACAGGCAAGTGTGGTGTTTGATCTTGCCTCAGTCTCTTAGGACAGGAAACATGTTCCGCCATCAGAGTGGAGCTCCTTCCGCGACCAAGGCTGGCCGCCTGAATATAGTAGAGCAAATTGCGCAAGCGCTCGGGAGGGGTCACCGCTTCATCCGACCCTCCGGTCTGTGTTTGGCTCCTCAGCAATGTTTACAGTTTCCCTTGAGTTAAAAATTGAGTCCGACGCGTTTCGGGGCCAACAAACGCCCCTTCCTCATGGACTGTGCGCAGTTCATCACCATGTTCTCTTCACGCTAGTCAAACGCGTTTTTTTTTAACAGCTGGCATCCTCCTCCCTAAGTGGGTGGAGTTTGGCAACACCGGGACTCATGGTTGACGTAGTCCTGTGAAGAGAAAGAAAATAATGACCTTAAGTAGGTTGGCGTGTCTGCACTTTCATTTCTTGTCATTAAAATCCTTAAGTAGGATGGGAGGGAAGCTGCGGGCATCACGTTGTATTCAAATGGATGTTGCGCTGACAGGCAAGTGTGTTTGATCTTGCCTCAATCTCTTAGGACAGGATACATGTTCCGCCATCAGAGTGGAGCTCCTTCTACGACCAAGGCTGGCCGCCTGAATATAGTAGAGCAAATTGCGCAAGCGCTGCGGGAGGGCTCACCGCTTCATCCGACCCTCCGGTCTGTGTTTGGCTCCACAGCAATGTTTACAGTTTCCCTTGAGGTAAAAATTGAGTCCGACGCGTTTCGGGGCCAACAAACGCCCCTTCCTCATGGACTGTGCGCAGTTCATCACCATGTTATATATATATATATATAAATCATGTTATATGTATATATATATAAATCACGATCCGTCCTGTTGCAGAGGGAGCACTTGGCAAGTTGGTGCTGGAGTCGGGACCAGGACCAGGACAGGGTCCCGTGTGTCAATCCACTCACAAAAAGTAATCCAGCACTCCGCTTGTTAGAGAAAGTTAGATTTACTCAGCACACTGTGACAGCCTACGCGTTTCGAACCAAATATATATATATATATATATATATATATATATATATATACACACACACTTTCAGAACACCAGTAGTGGGTAGGATGTTTCATTCAATATATCTTAGCTTCACCAACGGTCTCTTTGGACACATTTTGGCTCACTGCCTTTATCAACAATATTTTGATAGTGATGTCGATAGTTTGGTTGTAATCTTTCTGTTGAGTTGGTACAAGCTTATTCGTTTTTTCGCTTTCCTGTAACACTAAAAGTTCTCTGACTTGTGAAAATATTGTTAATTTATCATTGTCATTTTCTCATTCCAATCCATAAAACAACTGAAACAAATGCAAGACATTATATCTAAAAGTCTTCAATATTTTAACTAGAGTGGCACTGATTATAAGTCAGTAAGAGTCGAATTTCTGTATAGAATCCCACTCTGCTTGACTCTGAGTGTGCTGATATTCCCTCACCTGACTATCACTGGTGTTGGAACACAGATTTCACTGAGGAGCAATCCCATCTAGAAAATTTGCATGAGACTTTGGCTGCAATGCAGCCAAGCATATTTCCCTCTGCTTTTTCAAACAGGATGCAATACAGCCTCCTCAGAACCTAGCTTCCCCTTCCCTCCCCTACTCCCTACATAATGCTCTCCCACCCTTCTCTCACACCAGGGTTGCAGCATTCATATACCACCTGATCAGAGGCTGCAGTGAATGTATGTCCTAAACCCCGTAGAATTGGGAATTCTGTGTGATTTTACAACCAGTAAATCCGCATTAATTCCCGGTGTTATTGCATGGTAAGATTAATTTTGCAAGTAGCTTTACAACCTCACCAATACCGTACCTAGGGTTACCACTTATTTCCATTCAGTCCGGACACTGTTTCCAATCTAAGAAATTTGTTTGACAGATAATTAAGGGTGTGCGGGCGGCTATGCTCCGTGCACGGAGTGTGCGTAGTGCCGGCTTCTACGCATTTTGCGTAGCAGGCGTAGAATCCGGCACTACGCACGCTCCGCAGACGGAGCGTAGCTGGCCGCCACCCGCCTCCCTCCCGCCCTCCCTAAATACTTTAAATTAATAGTGTAAAAGAATTAAAAGGCACTTACCTTGCTCGCCGCTGCCCGCCGTGTCCCCGGGGCTCGCTATCTTCATTGCTTCCGTTTTGTGTACTAATGCGCATGCGCGGGCGGCCGCGCATGCGCATTTCTCACGAGAAATGCGCATGCGCGGTCGCCCGAGCATGCGCATTACTACACAAGACGGCAGCAATGAAGATAGCGAGCCCCAGGGACGCGGCGGGCAGCGGCGGGCAAGGTAAGTGCCTTTTAATTTTTTTACACTATTAATTTAAAGTATTTAGGGAGGGCGGGAGGGAGGCCTGCGGTGCGTAGTGGGGCTACGCGGAGTGCGGAGGTGGGCGTAGTTTCTCGCCCACTTCACGTAGCTCCGCGAAGCCCCACTACGCCCACTACGCCCAGGGTTACAGATAATGCATTGTGGATGTTGTAGTCTTATTTTGCTTCCATAGAACTAATAAGATGTACACACCTGAAAACAACAATTTTTAGGTTTAAATTGCAGGACTAAAAACAGTGTCCTTAATGGCTTAGATTGAGGTGGCGAGACTAACCGTGTAACTCATAATCAGGACCCATATGTTTGGTGCGAGCCAAAGATCTGATGGTAGGTTGCTCTCTGTTCCTTCTACTTTAAGTATTACTAGAAACTCTGCAGTAACTCGGCATAAAATAAAGGAGGTAGAGGTACATTAAACAATGGGCAGGCAGGGACAAACCTCACCCTGCTACCCGGCCGCCTGGAAAGTGAGTGATCACTCTTGTGTTCCTATTTTCTAGCCTCTCAACACACTCTGTCATGAGATCAAAGAGCTGGGGTTCCAAAACTTCAAGCCCATAATTTGTCATAATTTAAGGAATCAAAGGCTTCCTTTAGATCGGAAGAGCATAACAGTAGCCACGGCTCCTTCATTGGCTTGTTCAGTGAAGAGTAGTTAGTAATTACTGGAGGCAACATCAAACAAGCAGTATATCTTGCTGCTTGCACAGTGCTTCAAACCAGCCATCCTGGTTTATCCATGGTCAGTTGCAGTTTATTAAATTTTGATCCGACTCCATACCGTCTGTAGGATTACCGTGTTGGCTGATGTGGCACCGCGACTCCACACCAAGTGTCTGATCCGCAAAGGTAGGGGTAGGAAAATTAGATTTCTGTTCTCTTTGAGTTACTCCTCTTCTTGTAGTAGATTCTTACTTTTTTGGTCATTTATAAGTATCAGAGGAGTAGTGTGCTGTGTAGGATTTATAAACATGGATTACCCGGATGGTGAAAAAGTCTGCCTGCATAAATGTGACACAAAAAATGCCCACTCCCTCACACCTGCATCTCATTCGGTAAAATGTGGTTTTCTTTGTGAATTGAGACCAAAGTGAATCCCTGCGTAAATGTTTTGGTGGTGGTTGTAAGTATGTGGTATCTGTATGCATTTCTATAGCGAAAACCTGTTAAAAGGCAGTGGAGCACTGTGGGGGCCAGATCCAGTTGTATACGACCCACGTGTCCGAGAGGTGTTTGATCGCTGTGTGTTGACTTTCAGACTGTGAGGTTGTTCAACTGTATTCTGTTGCTTATATTGTGCTTGCTTTAAGGTCATTTTACTTTGTACTGGCTGGTCACTGATAATGGCAGTACATGTACCTAGCAAACCATGCCATAGTCTACTTTTCATGAAGAATCCAGGTAGTTTGATCCCTAAATGTGTCACTTTGATAAGCCACTTTGTTGAAATCTTCACTTTTTGTGCCACTTGAATTGGGTGATAGATGGATGATTTGCTCAAAAGTTTTTTATTTTACCTGGAAGCAACAGAAAATTAAAGAAGAGCCATGCTCTGCTTAGGCAGAAAAATACAGGTTAATGTTTTAGTACTAATATTGTATTTTGCCCTGAAAGCTTGAATGGTTTTAATAGTAGCTTTCACTCTAAGGAACCCTTTGTGAAAATCTTAAATAAAATAAAAATACAATCAGGCTGTAACCAGGAATCACAAAGTGTGGTTTACACAGAAAAGCCCAATGACTGGAGAAAAAAAAGGAAAGGGAATACCATTAAAATCTATCCTAAACAAAAAAACGATTAACTAACTAAATATAAATTATTTATCCAGGATGATTTAAATCATCCATATAGTTTGTGTGATGCTGTACCTTTTTGTCTGGACTGATAGCAGAGCATGAATGCAGAGAAGCATTATTAATACTATTGGTATATCATTCCACCCCCCATGCTATGCAATAGATGCATGGACTGTATTACATCTTAAATGTAGAATCATCACAACTTGTGTCACATTTACTCCTTTATCTCATGCATGCACTGAAAGCAAACGTGAAGTGCCTTTAAAAAGAATTCACTGCAGAGTGCACCTGTTTTAATGAATTTGTCAAGATGATGGACAGAGCGCTGAAACTTTTCAGACACTCACCCCCAGTCACAGTACTGGGTTGAATCCATCATCCTTCTTTAGCTCACTGTCTCCTCCCCTGTTCTGACCCAGACATATGCAAATCAGTCTTGACCCTGTGCCTCATGGAAACAGTCCAGCTGGAACTGCCAAGCCAGATCTTCCCTGGACCGGAAACAAGCATCCTAGGACCGGTTTCAGGGTAACACCCCTCGTCAGCTAGGATAGCTTGAACCCAGTGGCAAAGTGAGCAACAAACCCACATTTGGGCATACCTGCCAATTTAGGGCGAACAAAGCAAACACAAGGTGATGATGGACGGAGCACTGAAACTTTTCAGACACTCACCTCAGTAACAGAACTGGGTTGAATCATCATCGTTCTTTAGCTCACTTCACCACCCCAGTTCAGACCCAGCCATATGCAAATCAGTCTTGACCCTGCGCCTCAAGGAAACAGTCCAGCCCGAACTGCCAAGCCAGGTCTTCCCCGGAGTCTGGACCGAAACAAGCTTCCTAGGACCGGTTTCCAATGTCAGAGACAACCCCCACCTGCAGCCAAGTGTTTCACTGTCACTCAGAGCACATCCTTCTGTTACCATTTACATTATTTTCATGGTAGCCTGCATCAAGACCTCTTGTACATCCGATTGTTTCAGTGGGGTTTCCAGTTGGTGCTTTTTATTAAGCAACATGATCTGATTTAAAGGGACAGGCATACGTTCAGTTCTCATCCCGACCTCTAGGGTCAGCAGTCATGGTAGTGTCCCACTCTAATTATGCTTTTATCCCTTTAATTAATGCATGATAACTTCTGTGTGGTTTCCCTCGGACACTCCTGCAAACAAGGGGCCAACGTGATCTAGTAAACTGCATATGTACTGAAGCAAATTCTGTTTCTCTGTTGCAAGCAAAAATGTTGGAAAAAAGAATAGCCAAGTAGTAGTGTGAAAACCTGCACAATATTAGGAGTTTTTTTCGAGAATCGTCTTCATTTTAAGGAGAAATATTTTTTAAAGGCGCATTTTTACAAGTATTGAGTTATGCCCCTTTCTCAGCATTTCTTGACAGAATAGGGAACTGAAGTATAGTAAAGAAGTGATAAGTCTAGAATCACACAATGTGCTTAAACAGGGAAACAAAGATATAAGCCATAGATCCAATGAGTCACACTTTTTGGCAACTGTAATTTTATATCTTTGTGCACAATGTGAAAATCGTGTGTAGGAAACAATTGCTTAACAATGTTTTCATTTCGATACCACAGTGGATTACCTAATTTGGCTCAATGTCCGTGGTAGAAAGGATTAATCAAGAAGAAACATTATTTCCCATTCATCTCATTTTACAGCATCCTCCCTTGTCGGTCTGCAGCAGTTGCTTCCCAAACAAACAATGCCAAAGCCAATAGGTCTGATTAACAACTGAAAGTACCTCCTCATTCATTGTTTTGGGGTCTATGTAAACCTTTTAAGATCTTCTCGCAGAAACAATGTCTTAATTAATTTTATATTGTTGTCCACATTAATGAAAAAAGCCTTAAGAATTTTAAGGTGGAATCCCTAATTCTGCCAAGAAAGTGCATAGTAAAGACAGAAAGTGTTCTTTTGTTCTTTTGCTTGACCCGGGTGAAATTAAAATGATGCTGTCAAAATGTACATATTTTTGAGAATTTCATGATATGCTTTCTATGCAAAATTCCTGCAATTACTATGGGTGGAAGGTAAACTCAGCTCCTCCAGTGGAGTTTGTGGAGCTTTGCCTACACGCTTAGAGTGCAGAGTTTCATAAAAACTCCACCAACCGCTGCATGGCGGAGTTTTTTCCTCACACGCGGCTCGCGAACGGTAAGTTGGCAAGCAAGAAAATCAAGCAGTCTAACGCCTCCTGGTGATTTCAATGCGGGCTGTTGCTGCAGGTCGCTACTGCTCATGTTGAGAAAGTTGCTGCTCTAGTAGAAAATCGACAGAAAGAAGCAATGCCCTCTGGTGCACCAAGTGATGCCGTAAGTGATGATTTTATAGCACGGGACAGGCTCCCGGCACTAAAAATCAGTGCAAGCAGCATGATCTACCGCAAATCCGCCGCTCGTGGAACTCTACGCAATCTCAGTGAGTTTTTGGATAACTCCCCAGATCCCCTATGGAGGGATGCTCCGCAAATTCTGCCCACCCCTAGAAATTACACCACGTTGAGTAATTACTCCACTGTTCGCATAAAAGTTATAGCGCAGGAATGTCGAGAATGATAAGAACACAAGCAACTGTTGTTCATGTCACTTTTGTTTGTAGTGCTTTTTTAGCTCGAAATGGGTCCTCGCATCAACAATTGTTGCAAGGAAGCATTTTGCACTAAAATTTAGCACCAAATTATGGATTTTATTTTTACGTAGTTTTGTGATATTTCATGTAATTTTCTTGAAATTCTTCATAATTCAACTAATTTCGTTCACCCCTAATATTTGAGAGTGCAAATTCAATGCCTCTTGGAGGCCTGAATCCCCCAGGTGGGTGTGCAGGATGTGACTTTAATTCACATGTCTTGCTGTATTGTCACCTCCCTTCTCATTATCTTGCCAGGATCAGATAAATTAGAGATTAGCTGGTACATATTCAGGAGCTTCAAGTCAGCTAGTGGTTTCTTCAAAATTGCTAAGATTAAGAGAGTGTTTTCATCGACTCAGGAATGCTGCTTTTGAGAAACAAGTCATCGATCACTGACATGGAATTGAATGAAGGCAGGAATTGTCCTAGTGATGCAGGTTAATCCAGGAAACTTTGATTTTTTTTGGATTAAAACACAAATATAAGTCATAGAGCCAAAGACAAGAAAGAGATGAAAAGATTCTCAAGGAGTAGTGAGGAAGGTAAAAATAAAGAAAGTAAGAACGAGGAAAGACATGAATTATTTTTTCTATACTTTATTTTTCTTTATGAGTCACTGTTTTCCAAGGCACACCTGTCGGGGAAGATTCAGCCGGACGAGGAAATCCTTGGAGATTGCCAAAAGACGTCGAAATGCCTGGAAAAGAAGCAAAAACTGTGAGTGAGAAACTTATTTGTGGCATTTCTGGGAAAAGGTTGTGACTGACAGATAAACTTTGCAGAATAAATCTCTATTAGCTTTATTGTGTTTTACCCGTTTACTGTTGCATTAGTTCTCACCACCATACTAATATATGCTATAAGTCTTATTTTCCTTATGAAAAATTCCACCAATCACTTATTGGAATTTTTTCCGGAGGTTCCTGCCTTATGCAGCTGACACTGTTATTGCTACCAAGTTTGAAAACAATAAAGTCATCGAGCCTCAAAGCCTGTTTTTCTAAATGTTCTCTTTCGTGTATACTTTTCAATTTCAGAGCCTTTTCCCATTAACAACTGTCTGTGCTGTATTGGTTTGGTTGCCTGGTAGTTTAAGTGAAGATCTCCCCTACTACAGGAAAAAAACCAAGCCTCTGTAAAGCCAATAGGTTTTGCCTATGCAAAAGCAATTGGCTTTGCCAATGTCTTTTGGCCATGTTGTACAGCAGGGTGGAATGGAGTAGAATAGAGTCGAATTGAGTGGCATGGCATATAATTGTGTGGAGTGGCATAAGGGGCAGAGAGGAGTAGAGGGGAGTGGTGTAGAGGGTAGTGGATTCGAGTTTCTTTAATTGGCTGAGTGTGGAGTAGAGTAGAGTGAAGTGGTGTAGAGTAGAGTGAAGTGACATAGAGTGGAGTGGTGTACAGTGGCCTACAGGGGAGTGGAGTGGCATAGAGCGGGTGTTGCATAGATTAGAGTGGGGTGGCATAGAGTAGAGTGGAGTGGTGTAGAGTTAAGTGGCATAGAGTGAATTGGCATAGAGTAAAGATGAGTAGAGTAGAATGCCATACAGTGAAGTAGGTTAGAATAGAGTGGCATAGAGTGGAGTGGCATGGCCTAGAGCGATGTGGAGTGGCATAGAGGGGCCTGGAGTAGGGTGGGGTAGAGTGGCTTGGGGTGGGATGCAGTAGAGTGGCATAGAGTGAAGTGGCATAGAGTGGAGTGGTATAGCATAGAGTGGTGTGGAGTGGCATAGGTTGGGCGTAGAGGAGAGTGGAATAGAGTGCTGCAGGGTGGAGTAGAATGTTTTGGAGTGGCGTAGAGTGGGGTAGATCTGTGAATGCAGTGGTGTAGAGTGCAGGGGTGCAGAGTACAGTACAGTATCATACATTGCAATGGCATACAGTAGAATGGTGCAGAGTACAGTACAGTGGCATAGAGTGCAATGGAGTACAGTAGAGCGGTACACCATAGAATGCAGTGATGTAGAGTTGTGCAGAGTTAGGCGCAGTGGCATAGAGTGCAGTGGCATAGAGTAGAGTGGTGAAGAGTAGAGTGGTGTAGAATGCAGTTGCGCAGAGCACAGTGCTGTAGAGTGCAGAGGCATAGAGTAGAGTGCTGTGGCTTAGAGTGCAGGGCAGTAGAGTGGTGCAGAGTAGAGTGCAGTGGCATATAGTAGAGTTTTGTAGAGCACAGTAGAGTGGTGTAGAGTGCAGTGGCATAGAGTAGAGTGGAGCAGAGTAGATTAGAGTGGCGTAGAGTGCAGTGGCATAAAGTGCAGTGGTGCAGAGCAGAGTAGAGTGGCGCAGTGTGGCGTACAGTGGAGTGGCGCAGAGCACAGTGGTGCAGAGTAGAATGCATTGGTGCAGAGCACAGTGATGTAGCGTGCAGTGGCATAGAGTGTGGTTGGGTAGAGTTCAGTGGCGTAGACTCGATTTCACTGGCATAGAGTGCAGCTGTGTAGAATGCAATGTCGTGCATTAGACTGCAGTAGCATAGAGTAGAGTGCAGTGGCATAGAATGGTGCAGAGTAGAGTGCAGTGGTGTAGAATGTAGGAGCATAGAGTAGAGTGCTGCAGAGTAGCATAGAGTGGCATAGAGTGCAGTGGCATGGAGTACAGTGGTGCAGAGTAGAGTGGTGCAGAGTAGAGTGGCATAGAGTGCAATGGCGTAGAGTGCAGTGGAATCGAGGAGAGCAGTGCAGAATAGAGTAAAGTGGCAATGGCGTAACAGGCAATGCATAGAGTAGAGAGGTGTGGTGTAAAGTGCAAAGGCGCAGAGTGCAGTGGCGGTGAGTAGAGTGGTGTGAAGTGTCATATAGTGCAGTGGCATAACGTGCAGTGGTGTAAGTTGTGGTGGCATGTAGAGTGCAGGGGCTTAGAGTGCAGTGGTGCAGAGTAGAGTAGAGTGGCATAGAGTGCAGTGACATAGAGTGCAGTAGTGCAGAGTACGGTGCAGTGGCATAGAGTGGCGCAAAGTAGAGTGGCAATGAGAGCAGCGGCGTACAGTGCAGGGGAATAGAGTAGAGGGATGCAGAGATGATCAAAGTTGCATAGAATTCAATGGCGTAAAGTACAGTGGCCTAGAGTAGAGAGGTGTGACATAAAATGCAGTGGAATAGAGTGCAGTGGCGGAGAGTAGAGTGGTGCAGAGTAGAGTGTCATAGAGTGTAGTGGCATAAAGTGCAGTGGTATACGGTGTAGTGGCATGTAGTGGTGCAGAGTAGAGTGCCATAGAGTGCAGTGGCTAAAAGGGTTCTGTGGCTTAGAGTAGAGTGATGCAGAGTAGACCATCATAGAGAGTACTGGTATAAAGTGCAGTTGCATAGAGTACAGTGGTGTAGACTTGTGCAGAGTAGAGTGCTGTGGCATATATTGTAATGGTGTAGATTGCAGTAGCACAGAGTAGAGTAGAGTGGTACAGAGTAGAGTGCTGTAAAGTGTAGTGGAGTAGAGTGATGCAGAGTAGAGTGGCATAGAGTGCAGGGACGTAGAGTATAGTTGTTTGACCAGAAGAGCAGAGTGGCATTGAGTGCAGTGGTGCAGAGTGTTGTAGAGTAGAGTGATGTAGAGCGCAGAGCAGTAGAATGGTGCAGAGTAGAGTGCAATGGGATAGAGTGAAGTGGCATTGAGTGCAGTAGTGTAAAGTTAAGTGCAGTAGCATAGAATGCAGTGGCGTATAGTATAGGGTAGCGGTGCGAGGGAAAAGAAGCAACATGGAAGGGGACAGGTGGGAGCGAGTAGAAGCTACAAGCGCTCATATAGTTTGTGTGGACACAAAGCAAAAAGTAGCTCCAAAAAATGGGGGACAGTGGTCGGACACAAGTGCTTGGTCCATGCTCCAGGGGAGGGCCAAATGCAAGGAGAGGACATGTCTCGCAGAGAGCACATGCGCTGTCGAGGTAAAACTTAAAAATTATACCTACTAAAGGCTCTTGGATGGCAGGAAGGTGAGTGGCTTCATTTGAGCTCAACACCCATGCTGGTATATTAGTTGTTTCGGTGAATGTTTATGAGGAGATCCAAATAGCATTCACAGAGTACTTGCTGGCGCACTACTGATCAGACCATTTGCGCTGGATAGGCAACGCCTGCTAATGATTCCCCACTTCAGGGCTGGTTAAGTCTCTCCATGATCCTTATTCTTTGTGGTTTTGTATGAGAAACTTTATACGTTTGATTGCTATTTCTATGTGTTTATTTGGTTTTTCTTTAGACTACTGGACTTCTCACCCTTTGTTTTGGGGGATTTATCCTTTTTAAATATTAGTAAACTTGTAAATTATCTGTGAAAAATAAGATTTGCAATACATTTTGAGAATAAACATTTCCATACTTCTACAGGTAGCAAAAAAAGCAAAACTGGATTAAGGAAATGCTATTAGAGTAAAAAAATAAAATAATAAATAAATAATACATAATAAAAATAAATGTTGACAGTCTGTTGTGTGATTATTTCTACTGCTAAATATATTGCATGTACATTCGATTCATGATTTTTTGTTTATGTAACCCAAAAACGTTGCCAAATTAATGAAATTTGGAATATGTTCTATGAGAATTCACAAAGTTGGAAATCCAAAATCCAACAGCTTTTACATTCCAGGGGGATTTCATGAGTTGCCCGAGTACATTTCGATGTTGGGACTACGTTTTTGAGGCAGCAACATGCCACCATCACCATGGTATTAAAAGGTAATAACTAGTAATAGAGATTAACATGTGAGATGCAAAATGTGTGCATATGTCTCTGCATGTTTTCCTTAGTACCCAAAATTTTGAATTCCACCTGCTTGCAGGTGGAATTGTGCCCAGATTGTGCCCCACACAGTAATCCCAGGGGAGGTAAAACCTAGAAATGTGCAATCCTGTTTTGGCTAATCACGTGAGTTAATGGGCAGAGTGGGGTTGGTCTTTCGGATACTGTTCAAGAGTGAAACAATAAGACATGGTGGTACTTGATTCCAGAAATTATCAGTACTGTATGTTGTCACTGCTCCATTGCTCTGCAATAATGAGTTCAAGACCTGGTAAGAGGGTATAATATTTGAAATATAAAATTACCATCTGTCTTGGCATGTTTTCCCATTATTGGCCCATTTACTGGGCATGAATTCCATTAGGTAGAACTGTGCCTGCGTTTTACTGCACCTGGGGGGTGGTAATACTTAGAAATGTGCAATCTCGTTTCAGATCGAAATTAAACTTTGCAGCCGGAGACGGTGTGGTGATGACGGAGTGATCGATCACTCACTTGCGATCGAGCCCCTAAAAATAATGTAAGTCCATCAGGATCACTTTGTTTTCTTACTGAATACCAGTATAGATTGCAATTGATCATCAAGTACTCCTGTTAATACAGAAGAAATGTATACCAGCTATGTGAGTGCACGTTAAATGTCTTTAAGTGAAGGTTAAAGTAATGTTGTAGGGAAGTGGGTTTGTTCAGTAGCAACGTAACTTTTTAAACTTAAAAAAACACTGGAATTCACCAGTTATCACAAGTACCTATGACTCATGCCCTAAGGTAACTATAAATTGTGGACCCGCCATGCAGTTTTCTCATTAATAATTTAGGAGCATAATACCAAGATTAAGCGATAATTGTCGCTTAACAAGGTTAGCAGCAATATAATTATCGCCGAGCACCACCGATTTTTATCGCAGATAAACCTTGCTATTATCAAGGTTTATCTCAAAAGCGATAAAAATCGACCGAAATGCATGAATATCGCTGAAAAGTCAGCGATATTCATGCATTACCGAGCTAATGCTCTTAGCCATGTTATCCACCTCCCATTGGATAACATGGCTAAGAACTGCTCAGGGCAGGTGTTAGCTTTTGGAGATATTTGCGCTTAGCGAATATTTCCAAAAGTATGCCATAGGTAATAGGAGATAGCAATGGTAGCAACTGTTTACAGCCGCTAACATCTTGGCACGCCCACTTTGCATGTCATTAGCGATACATATCGCTGACATGCAAAGTGGGCCCCAGGATGATCGCTATCTCCTACTAGCTGTCACTAACCGGTGTTAGCGACAGCTAGGTAATAGGGCGATAAAATTATCACCACTTTAGCGGGGAAAATTCCCGCTAAAGCGGCGATAAGACCCTTGGTAATATGCCCCTTAGTTTTAAATGTTGCAGTGATGTCACAGAAAATGCATGAGTGATGTAACATTTGGATTAATTAGCAGTGCATGGCGAGGACTTGAGTCAAGCCAAGGGGAGGCCCTGAGGTAAATTAGGGCCTCCCCTTATAACATACAGTGGGCCCCGGGGATGGGGTCCCTGGGCACGAATATGGCCTGGGTGGGGGCCACGCGCCCTACTACCCTAAAAAAACTTCAGGCTATTGGGGATGGGGTCCCCAAGGCTGAAAGCGGCTCAGGCGGGGGGTACGCTCTGACCAGTTGTTGCATACACCCTGCCTGTACTGACCAGTTGTTGCATTCAAGTATAGGAACTGTTTGGATGTCCTTTCCCATTACTCAGATGCTGAAATAATATTGTTGTCCCGATGATGACTTGCTGATTGTTTTACACATGTTAAAACATCAACAACATACAAGTGCCAAATTATATCTTCATTTGACATATTTACAAATATTGGTAGGTCCCATGCCGAGCATGCACGATTGCCAAGTGTATATGTATATTTTTATGGGCCAAATTGTTTATTCCAACAAGTACTATACACTGTTGTCTGGTGTTTTTTATTTGTACCCTTTGTGGATATTATGCAATGTATGAGCTTGGGTGTTTGTCTATTGTTTTGTGTCAGAGTGTGTCCCTTATTTATTGACTGCACACTGATTCTTTCAATAGCAGCATCCTTCAAGTAGGAACCATGCGGTGTTTCCATTACAAGGTCAATGTTACTGCTCAGCTTCTATGGTCACTGGACAGGAAACTTAACAACACTTACAAGTTCGGGAGAGGGGAAAGGCGGGGTGAAGTAAGAAGCATCCAGAGGTGCTCATATAATGGGCAGTGACTGAAAAATGAGCATAGACTAGATATGACCAGAAATAAAAGTTAATGTAACTATTAAGTGAATAATTAAAGTAGTTATCTTTGATGTGTACATTTACTGTTGTAGAGCTCTCTGATACCATCAGATCCAGGTAGCACTATATAAAACTATCAAATACATAAATAAGTATATACCTTCAAGTGTGTGACTTGCATTTCACCTGGTCTACATAGCATGATTCCACAATAACTGCAGTGGATTGTAGTAAGGTGTGCTTGGCTCTTACATGTTTGTCACTGTCTCTTGGCATGAAGTATTTCCTATGTATGATTGCTATGTAAGATCAGAAACCTCGGAGGGGCGTGGCTTGGACGCCGATCGGGATGGCGGTGTGAGCTCGTAGCTCCGCGCGGAATCCCGCTAATTCTCCTGTTTTCGGTACCCTGGGCGACCCGGAGACGACGCTCCTGCCCTCTGAAGTGTAAGGGGACAGCCGGGCACGATCAGAGAGTCGTTGGGGGACTACTGGCCCCGAGGAGATCGAGCCGAAGAGAAGACTGAGGTGTTGCCGAGGGTGTGAAGAAAATGGCGGTGAGGAGGCCGAGCGGCCCCGTACTTTCGCTTTGAGCCGAGTTGTCGCCGACTGGCAAGAGATCCTGCACTCGGCTGTTCGAAGCACTGGGATCAGCGGTGCTGTGTCCAGAGACCAGTGGACGCTGGCCTGCCTCGCCCGGATCTTGGGGACCCTCGCTGGCCGCCGTCCCGGGACCCATCCTTCCCCCCTCGGGCTACCGAGGGGGTCGGCTGAACGGAGTTCGTCAAGCGGGTCATTGCTCCCGAGGGCATCGGTGGCGACATTGAACACTGCCCGGTGCCAGGGGGCTGGCACTGAACTAAGAGAGCGGACGCCAAACGGGCTCCTGGGCCTGTGACGCAGCACCCTGGAATGGCGGCGATCGGAGGGTCAGTGGCCGAGGAGCGTGCTGAGGGGGACCCAGCGACATCAACCCGGCTGGGCGAGATTCTCTCCCCGGAGCTGGGCCAGGAACAGCGGCTGAACCGGCATTTGGATGCCATACTCGAAGCGATCACCTCGACTAAGGAGGCGCTGCACCAGGACATTGCCCAAGTGGCCACGGGCCTGGGGCTGCTACGAGCGGACCACGCGAAGCTAGCGGACAGGGTCAAGGACCATGACCAACTGTTGCTGGACCTGAAGCCATCGGTGGTGACCGCGGAACACAGGATCACGGACATATTGGCCCGGTTGGACTCGCTGGAGCGACGGGCGGAGGATGCCGAAGGCCGCAATAGACGGAACAACGTGCGGGTCGTAGGCCTGCCGGAAAGGATTGAAGGGGAGGATGCGGTGGCCTATATGGAGAACTAGTTCCGTACTGTGGTAGCGCCGGCGGAGGGGCTTACTCCTTTTTTCACTCTGGAGCGAGCTCACCGGGTACCTGCTCGCCCGCCGGGGCTTGGCCGCCCCCCACGACCGATGGTGGTGCGGCTCCTCCACTACAAGGACCGGGATCTCCTCATCCAGCGGGCCAGGATGTCGGGCCCATATGAGGTGGAGAACAGTAAGGTCACGATATTCCCGGATTACACCCAAGCGGTCCAGAAGAATAGGGCTTCGTTCCTAGCGGTGAAGAAGGAGCTCAGGGAGGAAGGCATCCAGTACTCCTTGCTCTACCCGGCCAAGCTGCGGATCATAATGGATGGCACTACGCACTTTTTTCAGACTCCGGATGAAGTTTGGCAATGGCTGGAGTTGTATAGAGCGGGGACAGACAGATCGCATAAAAGTAGGCGAGATCAACCTAAGCCGCCCCGGGTGAGGCAATCGCAGCGCATCAGGTCCCGCAACAGGCGCCAGCGGGAGAAACGGGAGGCTCAAATGGCGGCGGAGAAGAGGGATGCACTCGCAGCGACGGCGGCCATTACGGGGTCGCAACAGACCAGTGAACTGGCAGAATCGGATTCAGGCGGGGAAGGCAGCAGGACGGGAGGAGAACTCTCAGAGGCGGAAAGCTCGAAGGGGCCGATAGTGACCCCACAGACATCGGATGGCATATTTTGCGGCTGAGACTGCCTTGGGACTTGATTGAGACTTCATGGTAGGGTGGTATCCTGTTGGTGGAGGGCGGGTTGCCGGGTGGGGGGGCTGAGTGCTTAGTAGGGGATGAAGACGCGGGGCACGGGCTCCGCTAGCTGGGGTCGGCGGTGACTCACCCCCCTTGGGCCCTTAAGGCCGACTGTGGTGGAGACCACAGGGTAGGAGTGTGGGAAGTTGGATCAAGGTTTGGATGGGGGCTGACATTGGGTTCGTGCGCTCTGTCCTGGGGAGTGGGGTTTGGGGAGTTTTTCTGTTCTGGGTGTGTTCGGGGGGGCAACTGCATTGGGGGGGCTATGAACCTACGTTATTTGAATCGGACTGCTCGAAGTTGGAATGGGGACATTACCTAATTTGAAATGCCTGACGTGGAATGTCCGGGGGCTGCGAACTATGATAAAACGCCACAAAGTTTATGCATACCTAGTGCGTAGGGGGGTTCAGATTGCTGTGCTACAAGAAACTCATCTCACCAAAAAAGAGTGCACTGCTTTGCAGAAAAGATGGCGGGCCAGGTATTTGGACCACTTACTCGGCGTATGCCAGGGGGGTGTTGATCTGGGTGAGAGCGGGGATACCCTTTCAAGTGTTGAATCAAATGGTGGATCCAGATGGCCGGTTTGTGGCGGTGGAGGGGAGGTTATATGGAAGGGATGTGGTTCTCTGTTGTGTGTATGCACCGAACACTGATCAAGCTCGGTATTTTGATGGCCTCTCGGGGTCCTTGGCCTCTTTCCTGGCGGTCCCGATAGTGTTAGGGGGGGACTTCAACTCGATCACGGATGTGGCTCTGGATAGGTCCCATCCCCCCCTGGTGGACTCCCCGGTGCGCAGGTTGGCCGCGCACAGGAAGGACTGGCAGGATAGATGGGGGTTGCTGGATGTCTGGCGGGAGCGGCACAGGGACGCCAGGGATTACTCCTTTTATTCTGCTCTCCATGATCTGCATGTCAGGATCGATTCGGTGCTCTGCGGTGGGTCCCTAGCCCCATTGATCTCTCATACGGAGTACCTGGCTAGGACCATCTCAGACCATAACCCCCTATTGGTACATATTCAGTGGCAGCGGGAGCGCTCAGCGATACCAACATGGCGGCTTCGGCCGGAGACGCTTGAGGATTCTGTGTTCAGCGATGCGGTCCAGCAAGGCATTGATAGCTATTTCGGAGTGAATGAGGGCACGGCCACGAGTAGGTCCACTGAATGGGATGCAATGAAAGTGGTGGTGAGAGGGGTGTGTTTGGGTAGGTTTTCGAATGCTCGAACGACTGTGTTGAATGCACTCATGAAAGCGGAAGAGTCTTTGAGGGACCTGGAGCGCCGCAGGCCGGCTAGGCCGGATTTGCAGACCCAGTTATTGGAAGCAAAGGAAGCGGTTGCCACCGAGACAGAACGTTTACGGTGCTACGACTACAGTCAGTATATCATCAGAGCACATGCGGAAAGGGACAAGGTGGGCACCCTCTTGGCCAGACTAGCTAACCCGGAACTTCGGGGCTGCCCGGTCCTCAGCATTAGTAATGCGCGGGGGGAGATGGTGTACTCCCAGGCAGCGGTATTGGAATGTTTTAGGGGGTACTATGAGGAACTGTACCAGAGTCAGCTGGGGGTGGGGGTTCAGGACATTGCGGAATACCTAGGGGAGAGACAGCTTCCGGTCCTCGACGAGGAAGATGCGAAGGAGCTGGGCGGCCTGATTACGCTTGCAGAAATACGGGTGGCCATCAAACATATGGCCCGTAACAAAACGCCTGGGGTGGACGGACTGCCGATTGAATTTTACCAACAGTATGTGGACAGCTTGGCTCCCAGGCTTCTGGTGGTGTACACGGAAGCTTTTGAGGCTGGGGAATTGCCTGGGTCCATGCGAGAGGCCTTGATTGTGCCGCTCCTAAAGCCTGGCCGGGATGCAACGGATGTGAGGTCCTATCGCCCGCTATCCATGTTGACAGTGGATTACAAGATTCTGAGCCGAATTCTAGCCACCAGGCTGGCCCCACACATGACGGGTTTGGTACATAGGGACCAGGCCGGGTTTATACCCACGAGGAGCACGGCGCTGAATATTCGCCGCCTGGTGGGAATAATGGACGCCATCTTGGACGGGGAGGGAGCTCCGGCGGCCCTGTCCGTGGACATTGAGAAGGCCTTTGATAGTTTAGAGTGGCCTTTCCTGGATGGAGTGTTGGAGAGGTTTGGCATGGGCAAGGGGTTCCGCAGGTGGACGAGGGTCTTATATACCTCGGCGACGGCGAGGGTGCGGTTGGGCGGTCTGGTGTCTGCGGCGTACCCGGTGGGCAGGGGCATACGACAGGGGTGTTCCCTGTCCCCCCTATTGTTTGCTCTGGTGATGGAACCTTTGGCGGTTCATGCGAGGTCGGGTGACAGGTACGCGGGGATAGCCAGCGGCGGGCAGTGGCACTATATATCGCTATATGCGGATGACCTGCTCCTGTACCTCGCTGACACGGCGCGGGCACTGGACGGGGCGATGGACCTGTTGTCGGTGTTTGGCCGGCAATCGGGCCTTAAGGTCAATTGGGCGAAGACCTGTGTGTTTCCACTGAGAGCGGGATCGCCCGACCCCGGCGGCGATTTAGGCGTGGTCTGGGAGCCATCTTGTTTCACCTATCTGGGGGTCCGCAGCTACCACGCGACTGCGGACCTATTGGAGGGCAACATTGGCCGATGTGTCCGGGCACTGAGGGGCAGCTTGTCCTTCTGGTCGACCCTCCCGCTGACGGTGCTGGGTAGGATCGCACTTCTAAAAATGGTGGCGCTCCCCCGCTTCCTCTACTATTTCCGGACGCTGCCTGTTTGGATTCCTCAGAGGGTCTTCAGAGACCTGAGGTCATTGATTATTGGCTTCCTATGGGGGCATGGCCGCCGAAGAGTGGCCCTGAGCACGCTACTTCGCCCCAAGATAGAAGGGGGCATGGCTGTGCCCGATTTCGAGCTGTACTATCTAGCGGCGCAGTTGCAGGTCCTTACGCAGAACGTGGCTAGGGTGTTTCGGGGTCCAGAGGAGGACCGGGATCGGGGGATACAACGCCACGTGCTGTCCTATATTATCATGCAACAGAGGCTTGAGTTGCGGGGCCTCACTATGGAGGAACGGACACTCCGGCTGTGCTGGCAGAGAAGCCTTCGGAGAGCGAAGGCCTTGCGGCCTTATGCCCCGGAGATCCCGATCGGCATGCTGACGGCCTTGCCGCATGGGGGAGATTGGTCCCCATTGCTGGATTGGGAAGAGGCGGGACTACAGGTAATAGGCGACCTATACATAGACGGGGCTTTGGCACCGTTCGAAGCGCTCCGGGACCAGTTTGGGCTGCCCGACGGGGGGTTCCTCCTGCACGCGGCGGTGGTGGCTGCCATACAGAAGCACTGGAAAGGGGGACTCATGGAACCGACAACGACTATGGCGTGCCAGTACGTGGTAATGGCGGCAGGTACGTTCAAAGCTGTGACGTGCCTCCATGGTAGGATGCTGAACGAGGGACTGGAACCGCTCCAGGGTCTCAAGTCTAAATGGGAGGAGAGTGTGGGCCGGCCCATACCGGACTCGGCGTGGGGCCATATCCTGCGGCGCACGTGGAAGGGCACGAGAAATGCGCGCTTTCAGAAAGTACATTTCTATGTGCTTCATAGGGCCTACTTAACCCCTGAGAAATTACAGCGGTACTTTCAGGTACCGGATGCCCGATGCCCACGGTGTTCGTCTCTGGGAGCGGACATGGACCATTTGTTTTGGGGGTGCTCGCACTTGGAGGCCTACTGGGCAGAGGTGGGGGACCTCCTGAACGAAGTGACTGATAGGGAGGTGGAATTCGATATGGCGGCATGCCTGCTGCTCTGGTTCCCGCACACCAAACACACCAAGGTGACGAGCAAATTCATTGATCTGGGCCTGATATTGGCGCAAAGGGAAATATCGTGGCATTGGAAGTCCAGGGGGGGACCCTCATTGCGTAGATGGAAGAATGAATTGCTGCGGTGGTCTGACTGCGAGAGTGTGCTCCGGATGAAGCAGGCCGTCAGGATGGGGAATGAGAAGGCATTGGAGTTAGTGGTGCAGGCCTTGCGTGATTCTATGGTGGAAGATGAGGACGGTGAGACTTAAGCCGGTGGACACAGCGGGGCGAACACAAACAGTATCATAACCCGCACTGTAGTGGATCCATCCAATTTGTCGGGACGAGGCATACACCTTAGCAGTTGCCAGGGGGGGGGGGGTTTGGGGGGGCTGGTTAAGGGGAGTTTGGGGTGAGTCGGAAGCCACATGGATGGTAGCCCGCCAGGGCACCTTGGAATTAATAGGTTGGTGGGGTACTGCATGGAATGAGGAATGGCTGGGGGGAGCGGCCAGGCAGGATAGACATACAGCACCTGGGGCGGGTCCCGACAGGGGCGGTACCACTGATTACCACTGGGATGGCTGACTGGAGCAATGTTGAGGGTGGGGGGGTAAAAGCAGATACGTAAAACGACATATCAACCATGGTCCCCATGGGACGTGCACCGTGATGTTTTCCTCTTGAGTGGAGTATTATGCCGCCCGGCCTCCGGGATGCGGGCTGAATGGCTGTGTACGATCTGTGTTTTACTACTGAACGGGGGGATGTCACGAGTGAACTGGCTGACTAATTGTATCCTGTGGTTTATAACTCTGCAATAAAAATATATTTAAAAAAAAAATAAAAAAATAAGATCAGAAACCTCGAACGACCTCTGTTATATTATTCCATCCATGCTGCTGTGCTCTCAGGCGCCGGGAAACCCTTTTTGGGTAGCTGTTTGCGCCATATAAGTTTAAAAAATAAAATAAAAAAATAAAATAAATAAGTATCTGGTGTGATATGTCCATTACTGTCATATAACTTTGAGCTTTGGTTTGTGCTCTGGCTTCTGTGTTTCATTATAGCTCTCTCTCTGACAGACCATGATATGTAGCTGTTTCAGGTACTGTTTCCTATACAATAAAGAGCCCTTTGTGTGCCTCTGTGCAGGGCTGAAATTGTAATGTAATGTAATGTATAGGCATTTATATAGCGCACTACTTACCCGGAGGGTCCCAAGGCGCTTCGACCGCTGCAAAACTCTTCCTGGCTTCCCTGAGAGATGGTCCCTTAATGGGTATCTCCAGGGGGAGACCAGGCATCCCCGGCGGTCTGGTGGGGCCGTTAGTGAAGATGAGGCAAGCTAATGCCCAGAGTTGCCGAGTGTGATCGCTGATCAGAGTGGGCACAGAGGCGAGAGAATTATCGAGTCCGCTGACCCTGGTCCAGAAACCTGCCACGCCGGGAATCGAACCCTGCTCTCGGGTCTGCCGCCTCTAACCAGTGAGCCACACTACTTCACCATGTCTATGCACCATATGACTATTCTAAAGTAGTGACCATCAGAGTCACTGGAATTATGCAGCAGGGGAGGATCAAATTACACCACGGGTTAGACTAAATTATGTGGCATGGAAAGGAAAATGATGTGCCATAATTCAGCACAATTTGTGGTAAAATGACTGCACATGTTTGACATTTTTTCACATGTTAAAACTGTGGGGGCAAAGGTTTCACTTTATTCGTATCAATGTAGCATCGCTACGGCAATCAGCAACTGAATGGTGTCCAGTCTTCGAAGGGTCGGAATGGGACAAAAAATAGGGCGGGTACCATAATAAAAGTGGAACCCATTAGCGAACAAGATAGCAAAAAAAGTGGCCCACATTTGCAAATTAGGCCAGGTTTCAAATTGTTAAGGCACGCTACATGAGTATTTAGGATGGTGCAGGAGATTGCCTACACTTGTGTTTGCTGCAGGCAATGCTTGTAGCAGTATCAGTGAAATCAACAGGAAATAAACGGCCTACCTGGCCATAAAACAGGCCCCAAAACTGGTAAAAACAAATGGCCCGCACACTGATCTGTGAGACCAGTCCATCGGGCACTGCCATTTTGCCTAATAGGCCAGTCCGACCCTGCGCCACTGAGCAGCAAAGTGCCTACTACTGGTCAGTTACACGTGTGGCAGCATTTTTAGTAACTTTTAATCCAGTTGAACTAGAAACAATTTTTTGTTAAAATCTGCAAATCATGTATGTAGAAGATGATGGATTATGTGCAGTGCTTAATTTAAACCGGTGGTTTCCAGTGCTCGGCATAGCACTTAATTACCAACACTGGCGCTTGTGTCAGTCTGCCACAAGGTGGCGCTGTCTTGCCAATTTAGAGATGACCACAACAACAGTAAATTATTAATTCAATATATATTAGGAATTACTACTACCTGTTGCGCAAGCTAATCTTATGGCATTGGGGTCCTGAAATAGTCTGGATTGTCACACTTGTATATGTTTGTAGTTGTGTTGTTACTATCATTAGCAGCAAACCAGGGGCAATGTGTGGTGCAAGCTGCAGTGGCCTCCTGGCGAGAGCCCTGGAAGTTATTGTTTTACAAATTAAGCACTGATTTATGTGGCAAGTGCAGCAAATCAATATAGGGCAAATGTCTCCACACAGAATTGCATAATTCCAAAGGCCCTGGTGCACTTGGAGGAAGGTACAGTCATGATACTAGGTCAATGAGGGACAATAGTTCTAATTTAATTGCCTGGCTTAATTACACCTTGGCTCTTATGCAGAAATTAAGCAGGGGAGAAACCTAAGGAGTGTGGTATCCCATCTCCTGAACAGGCAGTACACTCACACTGAAACTCCAGCCTACAATTGAAAGCTACAGACCAGGCGCCACACCCTCTCGGTCCATTGGCATCTTGCCTGTCCTCAAATGTGCCACCCCTAGAATTACCTTCCTTAAGGCCTATAAACCCAATGTATGGGTATGTGGAACTGTGTGGAAGCAGCTGAAATGAATCGCTTAATTTTACCATGGCTCTAGGCCATGTATCTATCACTTTCCTTCTATTTATTTTTTCCCAGAAAAGACCGGTTAAAAATGCCCCATCCATCAGAGACACTGATCCTCTCTCTTACTGTAACGCAATCCTGGAATATATTTTTCACTAACCGAGCTCCGATGACTCCATTTCATTCCTTTTCAAATCGTTTCCAAGGTAAACATCTACCTTTCAATTCCATGAACCCATTAGAAAGATGAGCATCTAAAAGCTACGCGCCCTTTTTGTTGACTTTATGTGGAAGGAACAATATCGCTGTTGTTGTCTGGTAAAGCAGTTCACCAGGCAAGGCTTTCTCAGCCACCAGGCCAGACAATGACCTCAGCACGACCTATCTCTGTTTCAAAAAATGTCTTTCAACCACATTTTGAGGTTTTGCCTGTCAGGGTCCTTTCCAGGTGGGAGACAGGCACTAAGATCATCCAGTGTTGGTAGAGTTGATAGAGCAGGGTTCTCCAACTTTGCTAGATGCTAGATTATGCCATATTTTTAAGATAACTACATTTATCTAAATGGGGATATGCTAAAAATCTGGCATGGATCCAGCCCTCCAGGACCGACTTTGGAGAACCCTGTCACACAGCAATGCCTCAGTATATATTTATTTTAATGGAAAGTCTATGACCTTGATTAAAAGCGGGCCAGAATTGGATGAGGTATTTATTACAACCAATAAATGCTGATACTCATGGGCCTGATATTTACTGGATGCACCTCATATGCTATGTTGACACACCAAAAATCGAACATTAGATGGGCATTTTTTCCCTCACTAAGGGGGTCATTAGCTTGGCGAGCGGACTTTGTCATACCCCCGGGAAAAGGGACCGCCCGCAAAGCATGCAGGGGTCCCGTACATCCCATTAGGATGAGCCCGCCACATGGCGAAGGGCGGTCCTGAAAGCACAGCCGCCACAATGCCAGAAATGCAAGTTGTGCTTTTGACAGTACAACGTGGCAGGTATCGTGCGGTCCCTGCCACGATGTACTGTCAATACAAGGGTACATAGGTACCCCTCATGTGCACCCCCCACCCCGCAGAATCCCTGGGGGCCCGCTACGGGCCCCCAATGGTATGAACAGCCTGCCTTTCCATGGCAGCGTTGCCGCCACGGAAAGGCAAAACCCCGCATGCATCTTAATATGGATGGCGGTGTCTACCAGACACTGCCACCATATTAACAGCTTTTCCGCCCGGTAGGCAATCAGGCGGAATGCCTACCGGCAGAAAACCGGCGGGTGGTCTGTCCATCCGCCAGAGTCCCCCCCGCCATAGTAATGTGGCGGGGGGAATTAACATGCGGGCGGGCAGAAAATGTCAGGCAGATCGTCACCGCCATGAGGGGGGTGGCGATCACCGAATATACTAATGGGCCTCTAAATTTCTTTAGGTGTGAACTGCTAAATTTCACCTGGGGGAAAATTACACAAGGTTCCTTGATTACTTCTCTCGGGTTTTGTGTTACATTACGCAAAGTATGCCCTGCGATAATGTGCAGAAGGAGCAGGGAAACACTCTGACCTTGACACTCAATAGGTTCAGCCAGTGCTTAATTTGTAAAAACAATAAGTGCAAGGGCGCTCGTCAGGAGGCCACTACAGCTTGCACCACACATTGCCCCTGCAAGTGCTGTCAATGAAAGTACCAACACAATTACTAACCATCACACTCCTACAAGAGTGACAGTTCGGACTATTCCAGGCCCCCAAACCTTTGAGAATTACTTGGGCGGCAGTTAATAGTCATTTTTCAATGTATATTGAATTAATAAACAACTGTTATTGTGATCATTTCTAAATTAGACAGACATCACCACCACGTGGCAGACTATCACAAGTGCTGGTATTGACAATTGAGTGCTGGTGCCTAGGACCGGAAACAACCGGCTCAAATTAAGCATTGGGTCCAGCACTTCCCAAATGGTCTTGAGTGAAGGTGCACTTTGCTTCAGTGTGTGAAGGATATTTGAGCAGCCAGTGCATTGTTTGCAAGAGCAGCCTCTCATGCTGGACTTTCACAATTTGCTGAAGTGTGAACGCTTTGAGGAAGGGGGTGCTGGAGGACGCAATAAAAGCCATTGCAGTTCCTGACTGCACCTGACCACGTGGAAGCCCTGAGACACCAATAAAGACCAGGTTCTGCGGTGATCTGTCATATATTCAGGTAGGAATGGCCATGGTTCCACTGGTGAGCCTGTCCGACTCTCTGTACACTCTTCTGAAGGAAGGTGGGGTGCTAATGTTCCTAATGAGTGGCAAGCACTCTACTAGACAGGTACTCAGCCCTGTCACCTATTTTGTAATTGCAGCAGGGAGCTTGGTAAGCCATTGCCTTTCATAATTCGTATGGCGATTAATCCCCACCCTTCAGGTGCAACGCCTTCGGAGGCTGCCCGCTGGCACACTGAGTATCAGAATGGGACACAAGGCCTCCAATGTAACATCAGGTTTCACAACAAAAAATTGCACACTTTCTCCTCTTGTAAAGCCTCTCATATTTTGCATAACACATCTCCAGGTATGGCTTTTAGGTGCTATCTCAATATTTATGTTCAACAGAAATCAATTCTCATTAGCTCGTCAGAAAGTGACTTTGAAACAAAGACTTGCTTGAATGGGAAGTGTGATTCTTGCGATCACCTGTTCCTGTTACACCCACGTTGAAGTGATAGCACAGTAAGCTCTCATATAATTGTTGTACTAATATATACAATTTTCACAAGCTTGCATATTGAGGTTTCTCTACCTAAACTTCAAGTTATGTTTAATGGTACAATTCAAATTGCCCATGAAAAACAATATTTTTAAGGAGATATTGCCCTCCGACAAAGTTATGAAAGCTGGAAAGCTCTGCAAATTCGCAAAGCTATAAGGTTTGTCACCTTTGAAAAACCAAGCCAGTGGAATTATAGTTTTGCTTATCCCTTAAGCACTTAATTTAAATGCCAGCGCACTTAGATACTTAAAGCTTTATTCGGAGTTCCCTGATTTATTGGGAAGCGATACAACACACAGTAAATACTGATACCACAGATGCGGTATTTACCAGTTGTGGATCTACCTCCCCTTTACAAGAGGAAGAGGGACAAGAGAGTGACACTGAGGGGCATATTCTCAAGAAGCTATCACCGAGTTAACTGCACTTTATCGCAGCCAATGTTGCGATAAAGTTATCACCCCATTCACAACCTGGTGCTAACAGCCCATAGCACCAGTTTACCCACGATAACAGCCGCAAAAAACATTGCCACAGACGACCCCGGCAACTATCGCTAATGAGATGCAGAGTAGGCGTTCCTGTGCCAAAAGCTGCAACAACACTATTCCACAACATTCTCAAAGACCAGCCATATCGGCAAAAAGACCATGGAACATGCGATAAGGCGTGTTAGCAGCAAGAAACTAGCACCTGCTCTGACCTGGTGCAAAGTCAGACCACAGCCTGCACCACAAAAGGGAGGCCAGCCCAGAGCCACACCTGAAGAACAACAGATGCCATGGAGCCACTGAACATGTGGGCCGGACATCCAAGAGGGCAATAACACCCACCTCCACCCCCCGAGGACCCCCCACCCCCGGACACCCACTGTCCCCCCCAGGACCAACACTGAGGCAGTGCAGACAGACAGCGACCCTCAGAAAATGCACCAACCTCACAGACCTAACACCAGAGAATGTCATTGCCCACTACATGCTCAAAGGGACAACCATCCTCCGTATCCTGAGCACCATTGTACACAGGCTGACGGTACCAACACAGCGAACAACCAACATCCCACCTCAGACCAAGCTGCTGGCCGTGATGCACCTGTTGGCCACTGGTACCCTCCAACCAACATCTGCACAAGTCAAAGGAGTCACACAGCCAGGCCAATCCAAGTCCCTCACAACGGCCATGGATGACAGCATCAGCTTGGTACCCCACTATCTACACTTCCCTCAGACTGCGCAGGGACAGCTGGAGACCAAGCAAGCCGTCTACACCCCAGCTGGCCTCCCGCACGTTTTGGGGGCAATTGACTGCACATATCTCCTATTTGTGCCCCCTGCCGATACTGCACACAATAAGCACAACAGAAAGCGCACGTATCCCACCAATGTGCAGGCACTAGTGGACCACTGAGGAATCTTTGCCAGCATCGCTGCTAACCACCCAGACAGTATGCATGATTCATACACCTCCGACAGTCCATCATCAACCAGCGCTTCCAGGATGGCACCCACTGAAATGCACTGCCCGTTGGCCAATACCAAATGCACACACCACACACCTCAACTCCACAATCATGCAACTCACAGCACAGGAATTGCACACTTCACAAGCTCACAAACAACATGCACACCCACCAGACACAACAGCACAACTCACTGTGGGCACGTGACCAAGCCATGGACATTAGCTATCAACGGCATGGAACCTCAGCCACACATTAGCAGAATGTCGGAAGAGGTGGGGATCAGGCATGTGCGAAGGAGGCAAGTGACCAATGAATGTGGAAGTACACAATGCCAAGTGTGGCGTGGATGTGGTGGCCAGACTTTGGTACACAGACCACACATACATATCTTTGTCGACACACACTGCTAGTGTTTGCAGTGTAGTGGATGAAACCATGTCACCCCAGGCAGTGGGGAAGATTGCAGGACTGTAGCTTGTTACGTTCCCCCTTTAAGCGTGAGCAGAGTGGGCTGGCCTAGCGTACGTCAGGCCAGCGTAGGGGTGTGAATAAAAGGCAAGTAAACTCTGGGCGTGGTCCTCTTCCCAAATGCCCTATGTCTCTGCCAGGGCAGCGACTTTCACCCCGCCACAAGGCCGATGCCATGAGTGCGGTTGCCTGCGAATCCTGTGCGCCAGCTGCACCCCAGGCTGCTGGACCCCGAACCTACCTTACCCAGCCCTGCGTACCCAGGCCTCAATGCCCACCTGCCGACACCGGTGTGTGTCGAAGAGTGCCCACCACATGCCGCTGCAATCTCCAAGCCCGAGGCCAGTGACCCTGGCAACCTGCTACCACCGTCACTACGTCCGCGAGCGAGGTGCATAGTACTCCTTTCTCATTTACTAACTCTACCGGCTGGAACAGCGGACTAGTAGGTCACACAATAGGAACTGAGTCTTGATTACACCATGGCAGAGCACATTCATTATGTCTGCGTTTATGTCACTATACTCCCTTCGATGTGGTGCCACCAGGTCTTAGTAGTGCATCACAACCACAAGATAATGTGGGCCTACATGGATTTCTGCCCTCGGCCTACACTATGCTCGAGTAGGTCACACAATTGGAACTGAACATCGCTAATTCTAAGGCAGAGTACATATCATTTCACGCAAGGAGAGGCATAAGAGGATGACGTGTTGCATTTGGGAGGAAAAAAGGATAATCGTTACGGAGGGGATCAAACACTACCGCCAACTGCCCTGGTGTCACTAACTGTGCATCGGGAGCCTACGACAAGTGGCTGTGGGCCTCTGCTGACCACTGCCTCCAGCCTACACTGCAGTCCAGTAGGTCACACGTTTAGGACTGAGTCTTGATTTAGCAATGGAGGAGTACATATCAGTGTACCGGCACCATCGCAGACTGCATCCCCTCTCAGCCCTGGTGCCACTAAGTCTGTTCCCCGACATTCATGGACACTCTCTGGTCGTACATTGGTGGTGTTTGAGTCTATGGACTAGGGGTTAGTTTTCATCCTCATGTACCTGATACCAAATTGGTGGTGGCAAAGAGGCTGTCGCTTTCCACTCCCCCATTTGCTGCTTCCGGATATTGGTTTCAAACCGGCACTGACCAGAGAAGAGGAATCACCAGGAGGCCATCATTGCCCCTTGAAGATACACTTTGAAATTGTCAACAGTGAGGCTGACCGCGATTCATCACCTCGCAGTTCCTTGTTATTTTGGCAATATATAAAAGCTCCAAAGGTATATTTGGCCTATTAGAAATTTGTGCCCTTCTTTTAAAATGACAGCCAGAGTGCTGCACAATTGAATGTCCGACCAGCCCCGTTAACAGCGGAATTCCCGAACTAATATTTATAGCGTTTTCATAGTGATTGACACGCTCGCCCTATGACCACAAATATCACTAAGACAAATCAGAACCTGACGGTGCAGTGCCGAAAGCTCAATTTTTCAAATTAATTATATGATGGTACTTTCCTGACGAAGACACTTGGTGTCGAAACGCGTTGAAGAAACCGTCACTACTTCACCCGTAACCTCATTTTTAAATTTTATGTTCATGTCTGTTTTAATTATTATGTATATGGTTTTTTAGAAAATATATGCATGTTTTGTGTAATTTGTATTAAGAAAATTATTAAATCGTTTTTTAGTAAAGTGTCATTTTTATTTTTAATTTGCTGGTTTTCATTGCACTTTCGAATTTTGGTTTGCCTGGGGTTGTTACTTGTCATTATATTGCTTGCCCTGACACAGGACATTGATCCACAATCAGGGGGTCCTTGTTATTTACCACTGCTTCTGGATATCATCAGACCTATGTGTCCTGTCCTGGAGGACACTTTCCACTGTCCCCCACAACCCTCTGCCACATTCACCTTCCATATCGACTAGGACCCGCTCAGTCTGCGTGGCCTAAGCGATAAAAATCGCCGCAGCTCGGCGATAAAAATATTGCCATTAAGCCAACATAGCGATAATTATCGCTAGTTGTTGGTAATATGCCCCTATATATACAGCATGAAGTCAGTGGAATACAGTTTTCCTTCTACCACATGCACTAACTGTAAATTATTCTTTATTGCGTGGTATTGAATATGCTGGGCTTGTGCTAGGAAGCATAGCATAACTACAGATCTTTGGGTACACATTCTGCCTATCTTGCCAAGATTCCTTGAATCATTAAGTGGTAAAAGTGAATGTTAGGAATACCGCTATTACACAGTTGTGGTACTGGACCAGGCAGTTTTCTTCAGTCAATTACATGTTTCCTAGTCTGGAGTGCAGAATAACTTGCTTTCGGTTTCAATGGCCTCTTACACCCCACGCATTTCCTGCTTTTTGAATTGTTTTCCCCATGCAAATTTATCTTAATTTATAAGATTTTCCTAATGCGTAATTACGCACTGTTTGCCTCCGATTTTGTATTATCTGCATGGCTCGGACTGACTCATTTCATCCTCAAAATAAAACTCAACCTTTCACATGCTCTTGCTAATTGTGAGCAAATTTACTGCCAGATAAACAGAAAGATAAAACAGGGTTGGCTCTAGATTTGAGGAAGAAAAAACAGTGGCCCCTCTGTTGTCCATCAAGGGGTCAAGGAGCCGAAAGGATTCCCTTATTTTTATAGACTTTCGAGAACGGTGGAATGCGAAACAAACAGAAGCTACATTTCCCTGTATAGAAGGCGACCAAAATGAGTGACTGAGTTAAAAATGGAAATATTGTGGGAGATCTCTCTTTTCACCAGTCCCTTTCTCCAGACATTTTACGGGTCAGTGTCCTCCTGAAAGAGTTCAATTGTCTGTCAGGCGGCCATTAACTGCTGTGGTTTAAGAGCGGAGTCGAGTCGCCAAAGAGGCTGGTGTGAAATGCCCATTGGTTTCAGAGAGGTTGGGACTGAGGCACCCGCCTGGCTTCTTCCTGAGACACTGTATTTCAAGTGATGAAGTGGGACAAGTGAAAAGAAACTTCCTTTATTTTGACTTCTGTTATATGGGGACTCCAGCAACCTAATTTTGTGGAATGCTTTACTCTGCCAATCAACCACCAATTTTGCAAATTACCACCCTGCATTATTTCGAGTTTTATTTACCAGATCTGAGAAGGCAGCCATGTTAAACCAACTGCGTTTCCACAAAACTTTTGCAACTGCAGATGAAAAATGTTTTCAGAATAGGGCCCGGGAATCACATGCAGTAAGTGAACTGGGAAATGTGACTCCTCTGTTTTATTCCTCACTAAACATTTGTAATCAGGACTTTAAGTAGGACCAAAAGACTGTGTGTGTGTGTTTGGGGGGGGGGGGGGGGGGGGGGTCTCTCAAAGGGGCGTGGACTATGTAATTAAGGGTGTGGCTTAAAAACACATAGGCTAAAAATCTGTGCTTAGTATAGTGTGCCGCCCGTCTTATATTTTGCTGTTTCTGTCATTGCATCCAGATATATGATACAACAAGTAACATCAAACCTACAGCCAGGCAGAACTATGGGCCCGATTCACAGAACTAACTTAAGACAAAGTCCTAAACTTACTAGTTTCGGTATTCACAGAAGTTAGGATTTTGTCTTAAGTTTGTCTTAAGACAAACTTAAGACAGACTTAAGGCAGACTTAAGACAGGATTTTGTCTTAAGTCTGTCTTAAGTTTGTCTTAAGACAAAATCCTAACTTCTTTGAATACCAAAATTGGTAAGTTTAGGACTTTGTCTTAAGTTAGTTCTGTGAATCGGCCCCAACAGGCTTTGTCAATGGTTGTTAGTTACATAAGATAAATAAGCAGCAACTATGGCTTCTTGTATGTAATATTATAAAAATCTTATACTGAAAGCCTTGGTGACTCCACAACAATATTGCTGCTCCGCCTTTCAAAAAGAGAAGGGAAACCCAGAGAGAAAATGACTCTCTTTAAAGGATTTCCCTTCCCCTACAATGTTCACCTGACATGAATCCATGACTTAAATTCTCCACTAGTGAGAAGTGTGAGCACACGCACATCGATGTACCTGCTGTCACTGTAGGCCAGAAAAAAAATGGACCGCCTGTGCCAGGGCACAAAATAGAGCTCTATAGAGACCTGTTTTTCAGGCCCCCTTTTAAAAACTGCCGGTGCTCAGCACCGACAAGACCCGGCCCATTTAAAGCCCTGCTTGTAACTGTTCATAATTCGGAGAGAGATACTGGATGGAATCGATAACAACATGCCCAGTGTTGTCACCACCTCTTGTTGCTAGCCATGTCTTAATGAAGACCTGTGTCAGTGGTTCCCAAACTTTTTGGACCCATCGTTCCCTTGACCTAATTGGCAGTTGGCCGTGGCTCCCCACCATTTTCTTACCGGTGGCGGGTGGGGGAGGATGTAAGCCCGACCTTGGGAGTACTTCCTGTTGTCTTCCTTAAATTAGAACCAATGTAACGGTTTAATTACAAACCCTTCAAATTAACAGGGCAGAGAGATCCCTTTGTCCTTGAAAAGCACGACTGGGAATAGAGAGACCTGGGGATCCTAAAACATAAAAATCACATAATCAAATACTGAGTTTTTGCCCTCAAGTTGGAGACTAAAGCAGACAGACCCTGAGTTCCAAGTACATGAACAGAGCTAATGACCAAATGCTGGAAGCTGGACCAGACACAGCCGAGACCAAACTTCAGCTGAGACAGAAAGACACAGCTAATGTAAAACATGATCTTAGCTGGCTTACTTACAATGCAGGTTATTGGCCCTTATCTGACTTGCGGCCTGAGCGCCAAGCATGGGTACATGAAAACGGTAAAAGATGTTTACTTGTCAATAGAGTTATTAGCCGTACCTATTTTCAGTTTTTATATTGGCACACAGAAGCATCTGGGTAGACTTCTAGACATTGTTCCTTACACTTTCTGTAAGGAAACAGCCTCAGCTGACGGCATTTATCAGGTTGTTATGGACTGAATTTCAAGCAATGTAATTAAACGGACAGTATCCTCATACTGCCTAAAAGGTGAGGGAGCACAGCTGGTATCAAGAGGCACAAGGTTCAGGATTGAAGAAAAGATTACAAATTTGCTCATTTGAAATTCTAAGACACTTTGGCACGAATTTAGAAAGGCTATGTGCCAGTGATTGTGCGAAGGGAAGCTTTACAAATCAGCATATGCGTTTTATTATCCTAGGCAAAACAACATGTAGCATGATAAAACAGGCAAAACGAATCAAGTGACCTTGTCACATTCACCGCAGCAAAGACGCACAGACAAATGGCAACACTGAACCGACATGCTAACACCAGGGCAGTGTGCAAGATGCCCTCCATCTCTAAATTACATACATGGGGCCGCACAAGCAAAAAGTATGGGTGTTTTTTGTCAAAACGGAGCACGTTACAAATGAACACCAACTGCCCTTTTAACTTACCTTAAGTGGGAAGACTGCAAGGTGCAGAGGACGGCGGGCACAGAAGACGGCGGGCTGCAGAGGACTGCGGGCACAGAAGACGGCGGGCGGCAGAAGACGGCACAAGTAACTTCCCCTTCAATTGCCAGAGCTGCGTATGGCAATCATATGCCAGTAATGGAGATTACCTCTGACTCCTGTAAAACGCACATACACATATACGTACGCACATATGGCGGTAATGGCGGCAGTGCGTCCTTGGAACAAACCATGTCCCCGGTTTCTGCAGGTGGGACGTGTTTTGGCGGAGGCTGCTTCACTTTTCCCCATTGTGGTCGCGGCGCCCCTGGCTCCTCGTTACGGAGCACCAGGGTGTCGCGCGCACAGTTTGGGAACCGTGGACCTATGTAATCAGAATAGCTCCTTACATGAGCCACAAGTTAAAAAGCACACTGTCCTGGAATTTTCCTTTCACAAACGTGGAAGATCCCTGTAAATATTAGCACGCTAAATACAAATGTAATATTATCTTTCTATACAAACATGATTTGCCATAGTAATTTGCTCACCATTTCCTGAAAGACTACACATTTCAGAAGCTTTGTGGTACAGAATGTGCCAGACCTGGCATCCTTGGTGTGGTTTCCCCCTAACTATTTGACTTCAGACCTGTTTTTGTAGACTTTGTTTCTGCTGGCTATAGGACTCTGTGCACCTTACCACTGATAAGCAGTGCTAATGTGCTTGTGCTCTTTCCCTAGAACATGGGAACACTGATGTATATTTAATTGGCATATTGAATTTACTTGTAAGTCCCTAGTAAAGTGCACTACATATGCCCAGGGACAGTAAATTAAAAGCTTCTAGTGAGCCTGCAGCACTGAATGTGCCACTCACTGAAGTAGTCCTTTAAACATACATCAGGCCTGCCATTAAAGAGCCAGTGTGTGCAGATTTAAACTGCCATGTCAACCTGGCAAAATTTACCTTTTGCAAGGCCCAATGCTTCCTTTTTAATACATATAACAGCCCAGAGAGTAGGGTGCAATGTATTTAAAAAGTAGGATATGTACTTTTAAGTTTCATATGTCCTGCTAGTGAAAAACTCTTACATTTCCTTTTCACTACTGCAAGGCCTATATCTCCCATAGAATAACATTGCAGTTGACTTATTACCTTTTGTAAAGTGTAATTTCCAAATTGGAAGTGATCACTGGTTCGTATTTGGTGTCTCTGGAATCCTAGTTTAAAATCTTAACTTAAGGTAAAGTCGGATTTCAAATTACAATTCTGAATATTTAACTTTTAGAAAGTTGGCATTCCTTGCGTTAGCCATCTGGTGCTTGTACCTTCTGTGGCCACATGACTGGGTGTGGTTGACAGTTAGGCTTTGCAAATTCCTCCTAGACAGCCACACACAATAGGGAGCTTAGGTGTGCCTGGATGGCCATCATTGGCAGGATGGGAGAAAGGAACTCGACCCATTCTCAATTACACCTGAATGGGCTGTGTTCTGTCTTCACGCAAAGGGCTGCATAACCCACCTGTTGTGAGTCTGGAGCCAGGGCCCGGAAGGCAGGGAATCTGTGCACTTCAAAGGCATGCCTCTAGAAGCTTCTCCCCGCTTCAAAGGCCCAACTTTGTATAAATAAGAACCTCAGACAGCTCCACTTCAGTAAACTTCTGGACCTGTGGAAACTCTGCCAGGGAGAAGGACTGCTGTGCTGCTGAAAGGACTTCAAGTCTACTGGACCGCTACACTGTAGGAGCTACTACAATGTTGTGCTGCCCTGCTGCCCTCTGACCTGGGGAAGAAGAACTCAGTCTACAACCCATCTTGAACCCAGGACCCCAGAGTGACTCAGAGATCTAGTCGGCTGGCCTCTTGATGTGAGCTTCCGGGACATAAAAACAGCTCTTGGACCTCCCTTCAGTGAGTTCCTTACACCCAAGTGGTGCGTCTCAGGTCCTAGACCCTTGGTGTAGCTCTCAAGCTCCAGAACATCAAGTATTTAGGCTCTTCGAGATCAGGAACAGGACTGCTTGCACTGGAACTGCACTGCCCACACCATAAATCAGAGCAAGCAGCTGCAAGCCTGTCTCTTTGCACAGCAAGCATTGATCGATGCAGAGGACCACCACTGCGAGTTCCTGCCCGCCTGTCAGTGACACCTGGCCTGCTCTTTGCACCAAGCCGACCACCGCCAGTGACCCTATCCATTGCTCCCTGTGACCCTCTCCAATGCGAATGGGACTCTTGGCACAAAACCTGAGAAGGTAAACCTTCAGCGGGACTAATCTGGGACTATATCCAACACGCTCTCCATCATGATTGGCCTGAACTTTTGACTTCGACCCCGGTCCAGCGCTACCAGATAACCACAGTTGGTGCTTTATACTTTTAGGCGTTATACTGCAGTTTATTCTCTAAAAGTTTATAACTCCTGTCCTACTGATTGGATCTTTCGTCATTTTCATTTTGTTTTATTTATTACTTTAAACTCTATTTTCCTAACCAGTTGTGGGAATTTTTTTGTGTTATTATGGTTTCACTGTTTTACTGTTTGAGGTGTTGCACAAATACTTTACACATTGCCTCTAAGCTAAGCCTGACTTCTCTATGCCATGCTACCAGGGGGTTGAACACAGATTAATTTGGGGTTTGCGTGTGCCTTACCCTGACTAGGATTGTGGTTGCTGCTTGACCAGGACTCACACCCCAGTTATACAACAGCCCAATTTCTCACAGGATGGATTACACAGTGTTATTCCAAGAATGTTTCAGGAAAAATGGAATTTCAATAACTGATCAAGCTAATCACATATTAGATCATGGTAAAATATCAACTTTCCAAATGCCTTTTTTCCCCTTATTCCAATTGACCTTTTAGGATGTGGTCATTCTGTTGTTTTTGTAGGCCATTCACTTGGTTTGTCATTTTTCAAAGTCACTTTAAGATCCAGGACACTCATCAATGCATTCATTGTCCCGTGATAAACACCATGATAACGAAGTGACGCCAAAAGGGACAGGTTTTGTGGTTCCGCTTATTTGTTCAATGAGACTGTCCCACCACACCTGATCTCTCAGCGCCTTTTTTATATCTGGTGTTAGCCAAGACTTTTTGATTTTAGCATAATTATAAATTTAATATACTTACTTATAGGGGCCATGGCATTTAATTTTTTCCTTCACCAGCTACAGCATACAAATGAGGCAGTTGGTCAGCCCAACTCAGCTGTTGGTTAATTTCACTGTTACTGCATTTTGTGTTTCACAAGGAGCATAGCGTTATTCCCTTTATACCAGGGGCTACAATGACAATGAGTTTTTTTTACGACAAAAAAACATTTTTGCTTTTGGGATTTATAAAAAAAAATTCTTGAAGGTCTAGCCATTCACCAAAAATAACGTTATACAAAAGCAATGAAGAAAATAAACAACATTGGCAAAATCAAAAGGATGGCAGCCAAATTGCAGGCCTATTGCTTTTCCAAATGTGTATTATTAAACAGTTTGACAAGAGGGGCAGATACTCATTCTAAATGTTCATGCCAAACTATTTCAGAAGCTGTCTGCTATTTCAACTGTACCTCCCCTGTTTTGGTAACTCTAAGGGAACACCACAACTCTGGATGTTCTGCAGTTTCTTTAGGAGGTTTCTGGTGGTGCTGGCATAGAGTGTGCTGCCGTAGTCCAGTCTGCTGCTGATGAGTGCATGGGTTACTATTTTCGTGGACTTGGTGGGGATCCACTTGAAGATCTTGGAAAGCAGGCGGAGCGTGTGGAAGCAGGAGGACGAATCGGCATTGATTTGGCGGTTCATAGAGAGCGAGGATCCCAGGATGATGCCGAGGTCCTGTGCGTGGTCTGTGGATATGGGGAGGTTCAGAGCACTATGGGCCACCAGGAGTGGTTCCATGCAGAGGGTCTTGTCCAAGTTGAGCTTGAGGCAGTTGTTCTTCATGTAGGTGGCGACTCCCTTCACCCTGTTGTGAAGGTTGCTGATGTGATCTACTGTATCAGCCAACCTAGAAACTGCGTTAACCGTGAACCAAAGTTTCTAGGCTACATTGCACAAGGGAGAAAGTACAACAGAGACATATTTATTAACAAGCATTGACAAAGCCAATAAGCTGTCATTTGCTTTCAGCATTTTGGCACTGTCAATGCTTGTTTCAATTTGTCAAGGTTTTTAAAAAAACATATTGTTGTGGAAAATTGCAAGTCACTGTCAATTTTAAGCGAAGGTATATTTTCATAGTCATAGGTGCCCCTGGCACTGAAGAGCACTACTTTGTGTGTGGATGAGCTGCCTCTAAAAGAGCAGATTGCTGTCATTCACAGAAAAGTTAGGGAGAGACTGAAGGTGGTTGTTCCTTTACCCAAATCGGTATGCTGTAGTGTGTGGATGAAAAATGTGAGTGAGACAATAACAGACAATAACAAACCAATCGATGAAGATCGCTGGCTGAAAGCCTATATAGATATATGTTTATATTTTATATACAATTTAAGTGAAATCAGGTGGTCTTGGCTAAATGTCAACCCCAAAAAATTCCTGCTGCTGCTCACTACTCCTGCTCTGGTACTCTAGCAGGCTGTGCAGCCCTACACAATACATTTTCACCATGGTTAGGAGGTGTTTGCATGCTGGCTTGTTCAGAATTTATACTGACAACATACCCTTCCAATACAAAATCATATGACTAGACACATTCTTAAACATTCACCTCATTGTGTGCTATGTAGTGCAGCACACATACAAAGTGTGGATTGTTTGGAAACATTTAATAATTTCTTCTTGTTAGCACCTGCTTCAAGGAGTCATAATTGTTTATACTATGCCTGGTCTGGCTTGCTTCATAAATCGGGCTTTGTGCCAAAAACTTTAAATGCTTGTGCTGATCTGCCCAAGTTACACCCAGACAACACAATTTTGACACAATGTGGCACAAAGCACTGAGAAAAAGTCACATTTATAGTGTAAATTACCTTTACCAATAAAAAGTAAATGGCTTGTAATAGTTGACACCACTTTATGTCACTTTGCCCAGGCGCTAACTCCTAGTAAATCTGGCCCTATCTCCCTAAATCATATACTAAAATCTATGAACATTCCAGTTGCTTTCTAGTTACACCAATGACCACCCCCATCACTCTGTTTTCAAATTGTGAATACCCAATCGCCTGAAACACCGCAAGATCATTGAATAATTGACCGCAAACAAAGTTTTGACCCACAAATACCGCTCGACTACACACATGTATTCTTAAGTTGCCCATCTGCCCATAAGTAGGACTACCCTTCACCATTACATCACCCTTTCCGAGAACTACAGTATTACTCCCTCAAAAAATGAATATTCTCATTTGTGTTGTGTGCTACACTACAGCACATGTACACATAAATATTATATAGGACACAGCTCATCTTCATAAAGTATACACACTTTAGTAATAAAAGAAGCACATACTTAAATGCCACTCACCCCGTCCACTCCATGGACCAAATTCACAACATCTACAAACAACTAAGGAGTGACTCAGTGACAATTAGAAACCAAAAAACAACAAATACAAAATAATTAATATATGTGTTAGACACTACTGGACCCCCACCAGACTACGGTAAACCAAATCCTGGCAAACCCCAAAGTGGCAACCAGCAAGTAGCAACCTTTTGTTCTAATGTGTTTACAAACACCAGATGGGGCAAATCTACCTCTTTGAAAAAGGACCCTCACTCACCACTAGTTGGTGATATGCTTCATCATTGGGTCCCCGCTGGGGTGGCCGAATGCCCCCCCAGCGTGCTACAACGCCTGATTTACAGCGGAGCGGGTTGGTGATGAGTGTAACAGTGGTATAACTCAAAATGTGATTGTCAAATGTGAGTGCAGAATTAAAAAATACAAGATTGAAACCCGTGCAAAATTTTTAATGAGGGACAACCTGTATTGGGATTAAAAACGTGTATAGGTGGACAAAACTAGGTTCTAAATTAGGAAACCTGTGTCCTTAGATAAAATAACAGGTCAACATGTTTCTGCTGGAAAAAATGCAGGTTCGCTCAGCATTCGTCAGGACCACAACAAATAGCACTCCGGTGGTATGCCCGCCCTAAGGTGCACCCTCCCGTGAGGCACTTAGTGTGAAAAAGAGAAAATTATTGGTGGTGTTACTCACGGATATTGCCCGTGTTGGCTCACTGTGGTTCACAGCAGCCAAAATTACCTGTAGAAAAGGTGGAGAAAAAAAAGACATACTAACACATAATATCGTAGACCAACATTTAGTTCATTATTGGATAAGAAATATTCATGTTTTTAAGCGACATGACATTTTCACATAGCCTCTGATTACTGTGGTACTATCAATATGGTATAGTAGAGTACCCTCCTAATCAATGATTTAGAGGGAGGGGTGCCTCATTCCTTTATAAATTTGTAATTGATTGCAGTAGGGAAGAGGAACCGTGAACAGTGAGGCTCCTCGACCTCACTGCATCTTTCAACACTGTATCCAACAGCACACTCATCAAGAGTCTGCACCACATCAGGATCTATTGAGATGCACTAAGATGGATCACATCTTTCCTCATGGGAAAATTTCAGAGAATCTGCCTACCTCTCTTCACTTCGAAACCCAAGAGCACCATCTTCGGCGTTCCTCGAGGTTGATCCCTCAGCCCTAGCATCTTGAAAGCTTAAATGGCACCACCAGCCGACATAACCCACGATCTCAACCTCATATCCCACACTGACAATACCCAGCTTATCCTCTTGCTCTCAGGAGGCCCCACCACTATGAAGACCAACATTAACATCTACATGAAGAATGTCGCTGATTGGATGAAGGCCATCTGTCTGAAGCTCAACACTGACAAGACCATAGTGCTGATCTTTGACAACAACACCTCCCATTGGAAGGACACCTGGTAGTACGTCCAAATCGTAGCCACTCTGACACTGATAAACTAGGCCTGCAACCTCAGCATCATCCTGGACAGCAAACACACCATGAAACAACAGATCAGCGCAGTCACCTCTGCCTACTTCCACACTCTCTGCATGCTCTAAAGAATCTTCAAACGGCTCCCCATCGACACGAGAAAAACTGTCACTCAAACCCAAATCACCCGCCGGCTGGACTACGGCTATGCACTGTATGCAGGAACCAACACCGAACTCATCAGATGACTCCAGACAATGTAGAAGTCGGCGGCCAGACTCATCCTCAACCTGCCCAAATGGACCCACATCACCCCAGACCTCAGGAACCTCCACTGGCTCCACATCCAGAAAAGATGCCAATTCAAGATATTGACACATGCCCACAAGGCCCTCCACGACCAAGGACCAACATACATGACACAGCCACCACACATCTGCCTAAGTCACAGTGGAGGTTGTTCCTTCTCCTATCTTGCCACCAATTCCTGAAACGGCCTTCTCTTCCACCTCCAGACATCACCATCACTGGCGGACTTCAGGAAGGGACTCAAGACCTGGCTTCTCGACTGAGCCCAGAAACCTAGCACCTGGATACCCTAACAGGTGATTAGCAGCATATTACAAAAACTGATTGATCGATTGATCCAGGGGTTCCCATTTACTTTTCTTTTTGTATTCACAAACAGCACCAGTAGTACATCTGTAATTCAACTCAAAGGTGTGTATTTCAAGGCTTCTCACCAGGCTTTGTTTTCTCTTTGTGTAATTCTATCTGGTGTAGGGAAGATGAAGGCCGCTGTGCAAATGCATATTTTGTCTGCTGGAAATTTTTTTTTTTTACCTGTTTAGAAAGCTCTTCGCCTAGTACTCCCCACCATTTCTTGGGTTTATCCATTACACTTCCCATCCTTGTAAGCCCTTGGCTGGAATAAGTATCCATTTTAAGGGTGGAAAAGGCTCAGATAGAATTTTGGAAAATCCCACAAATGTACGTGATTGTGAACATTTCCTAAACTCACAATGCTAACAAAACCTTGTTTTGCCCACGTCTCTTCCCATGAGTGGGATTTACTATTGTGGATTTTTCAACATTCTTTAAAAAAAATGTGCCCCTGTAAAATCTATTAGAACACCAAAAGGAGGTCCCAGGGGAATTTTAACGACCCTAACTGCTAAGCCCCCTAACTGATAATGAAACCAACAAAGAATAGCAGTGAGTCAAAAGGCCAACTGAATTATGTATCCAACAGAGAAACAACCAAAGTGTTGATAAACAAGGGAAACAATCAGTGTGAGCGAGTACCCATCAGTCGACCATCGAGACCGCCCTTCATCATCTGGGATCTCTTACTCGTTTGGAGAACTGGTAGACCACAACAGAACGGCAGATGTTGTTAACCAGATCTAGGGTATACCAGACACACCAACTCAGATGTAAACAGGGTGTGTCTTGTGGGGAACTCAATAGCAGTGCTAAAAGTGAAAGTGTTAAGTGAAAAAGAAAAGGAGAGAAAAGCTCTAAAATTGGATAGTGATGGGGAAAAAAACTTTTAATATGCACCCCTTCACTCCCAAATCAGTAAAAACAGTGCAAGTAGTAGTATAACAAATGACTACCAACAAGAATGTTAGGTCGACATGTTTCTGCAGTCACTGGAGCCACTCGGTCTCCTGCTGCGTCCTCAGGACCATTAGTGCTACTGCTATGTTTTAAAAGTAAAAAGATATCACCTGATGAGTGCGATATACATTCGTCCTCCTGGCTTTAAATCCAGGTGTTCAGCAGGGGAGATGTATAGATACATAAAAAGAGACCAAAGAAAGCACAGTCAGTGATTCTCCCAACGTGCATCGATTATAGTACATTCGTCTCAAAAAACAACACTCTGGCTACAAGATACCAGCCTATTGTGGACAATAACAATTTGTCATGTATATATATTGTTTCTCACTCACCCATTTGATGGGAGGGAACAGCCCCACCTCACCTGGCACCAGCTCAGGTAGTGGGTGCACCGCTCTGCAGTAAAAAAGTTAAATGGATTTTCTTTGATATGGGGAAAGAATCCCTCACACTCCACATATCACCGGTCCCTCGCGCGCCCCATCCGGCGCTGCATTCTCTCACAGATTAGGTCATGCTTCTATATTTGCAAACCCCAGCTTTTGATAGTAAAGAATCGCTGGTGTCACTCTCTGTGTCACCGATTTAAATGTGACACATTAAACAATATCTCTATTTACACTCTGGTGACGAAACAACCAAAGATAATCGTCGGAGTCCCCGCCATTAGAGATTATCTCGAAGACGTATACTTGATTAATTACAAATGCGCAAATGTTTCCCATGGCGCGCCTGAGCCTCTTACCTCTCCATCGGTACACCGGTCGTCCCTCTAAGCTGTTTCGTGGGGAGGTGCCGACACGGTGTACCGTCGGTCGCTATATTGTTTCAGGCTTCCGCGTTGGGCGTCAGCGGCGTGCGTGCGTGTGACGTCGTCACGGCACATTGCGATTCTAGGGAAATGTAGTTCCCATTTCAGTTAGCTGAGACCCGAGGATGGTACCAACAAACAAGGTCACTTTTAATAATTTTATTGAAGCTTTAACAAATATGGTCCTGTTACATATTCCTATACTAGGGCCGCAATCATGACAAAACTAGCGATCACGATCCCTGAGGATTGTATTCCCCATCTCAAAAGACTAGCACCTGAGATAGTGCCGTCTAACAAGGGGTAAATGTGGAAATTCCCTGGATGTCACTCTGAGAACCCACATCACTGTCTGCATCTAACTATGGAAGTCTGGTGTTTAACTTAACTCACCCTGTCTGCCTGATTCAGATTGTATTTCCTGTGGGCTATTTGTAGACTGAATGATTTTTAGAAGGAAAAGGTTAGTCTTGGCATAATACTAACCCTTGCATATGAGTACGGAACAGCATACCTTGACAAATCATAAAAGCCCCCTTGTTAGACGGCACCATCTCAGGTGCTAGTCTTTTGAGATGGGGAATACAATCCTCAGGGATCGTGATCGCTAGTTTTGTCATGATTGCGACCCTCGTATAGGAATATGGAACAGTACCCTATTTGTTAAAGCTTCAATAAAATTATTAAAAGTGACCTTGTTTGTTGGTACCATCCTCGGGTCTCAGCTAACTGAAACGGGAACTACATTTCCCTAGAATCGCAATGTGCCGTGATGTGATGACATCACGCGCGCCGCTGACGCCCAACGCGGAAGCCTGAAACAATATAGCGACCGCCGGTACACCGTGTCGGCACCTCCCCACGAAACTGCTTAGTGGGACGACCGGTGTACCGACGGAGAGGTAAGAGGCTCACGCGCGCCATAGGAAACATTTGCGCATTTGTAATTAATCAAGTATACGTCTTCGAGATAATCTCTAATGGCGGGGACTCAGACGATTTTCTTTGGTTGTTTTGTCACCCTAGTGTAAATAGAGATATTGTTTAATGTGTCACATTTAAATCAGTGACACAGAGAGTGAAACCAGTGATTCTTTACTATCAAAAGCTGGGGTTCGCAAATATAGAAGCGTGGCCTAATCAGTGAGAGAATGCAGCGCCGGATGGGTGCGCGAGGGATCGGTGATATGTGGAGTGTGAGGGATACTTTCCCCATATCAAACTAAATCCTTTTCATTTTTTTACCTCAGAGCGGTGCACCCACTACCTGAGCTTGTGCCAGGTGAGGTGGGGCTGTTCCCTCCTATCAAATGGGTAAGTGAGAAACAATATATATACATGACAAATTGTTATTGTCCACAATAGGCTAGTATCTTGTAGCCAGAGTGTTGTTTTTTGAGATGAATGTATTATAATCGATGGGCGTTGGGAGAATCACTGACTGTGCTTTCTTTGGTCTCTTTTTATGTATCTATACATCTCCCCTGCTGAACACCTGGATTTAAAGCCAGGAGGACGAATGTATATCGCACTCATCAGGTGATATCTTTTTACTTTTAAAACATAGCAGTAGCACTAATGGTCCTGAGGAAGCAGCAGGAGACCGAGTGGCTCCAGTGACTACAGAAACATGTCGACCTAACATTCTTGTCGGTAGTCATTTGTTATACTACTACTTGCACAGTTTTTACTGATTTGCGAGTGAAGGGGTGCATATTAAAAGTTTTTTTCCCCATCACTATCCAATTTTAGAGCTTTTCTCTCCTTTTCTTTTTCACTTAACACTTTCACTTTTAGCACTGCTATTGAGTTCCCCACAAGACACACCCTGTTTACATCTAAGTTAGTGTGTCTGGTATACCCTAGATCTGGTTAACAACATCTGCCGGTCTGTTGTGGTCTACCAGTCCTCCAAACGAGTAAGAGATCCCAGATGATGAAGGGCGGTCTCGATGGTGGACTGATGGGAACTAGCTCACACTGATTGTTTCCCTTGTTTATCAACACTTTGGTTGTTTCTCTGTTGAATACATAATTCAGTTGGCCTTTTGACTCACTGCTATTCTTTGTTGGTTTCACCTGTAAAATCACCTATGCCAGCCAGTATTCCTTTTTTGAATTTCTGGCAGACATATATGTAGACATTTTCAGTTGTAAATGTATATTTACAGTCAAAACTGGCTTTGAGAATTGGGCTCCATATTCATAATACAATATAGCCACTTAAAACAGATATACAGCCAGATCTGACTCACCATCCCAAATAGCCTACAGCACAGTTAACAACTTTACATTCAAAAACACGCCTACATTTAAGTACCCCTGATTTGACCCTTAAATGCTTGGTTCCCCTAATAATTCATAGCCCCAAATTGGCATAGCACCCCTCTAAACCTTCCCCTGTTTCAATGCTGATGATTGTGCACTACAGACTGCTGCCCAGGCCCCAGTGCCAGTACTCGCTCTTTAAAACTGTTATCTCTAAATTAGCAACACCAGTTGAGTAGGACTTTGCACCCGCCTACGTCCCTAGTATATGGTACCAGTGGTACCCACGGCATGGGTGCTAAAGGGGTCCCCAGTGCTTTCAGCACTGTTTGTGCCACCTTGAGTGACCCACGTAGACTATTGACATCAGGTCTGCCATTGCAGATTGCAGGAGCAGTGCAAATTGGTCAAACTTTACTTTGCCCTCACTATGTGAGGCAAGTCAATGCACTGCCATTAATATATGTCAGTGGCCCTTACAGAAGGCCTTCTCAAGCCCAGGGGGCAGGGGGCATTACATTAAAGGTGTGGACATGTGAGTGTAAGCTTATATGTCCCTCTAGTGGTTTTTACCATTAAAGGACATTATAAATGATAGATGGACCATAGGCTAACATGGGTCGGCACCCAGCCAAACCCGAAATTGGCAGCTCCATTATGGTACCGCCTAAATATATCATGTTTGGTATCAATGAATTTGCCTTCTCACCCCTGACATGAATATCATGTCAAGGGTGATGTGGCATGCACATAGGTGGCTACCTTAGCGGTTACCATTCTGGTTGCCCCAGTTTTCCTGGTTCCTGGCTCTGGCTGACAACCAACACTTGCTGCTGTCGAGACAGGAATCCTACCTCCAGTCAGGCAGTGCAAACACTCCCAGGAGTCAGGAAATAAGATCTGAGACAGAAGAAGGTCCCCCTCAGGATGGCTAGTGAAGTGGTGAAGTGGCACATCAAGAGGGTGAGCTTCATAGGCAACATCGCCTCTGATATGCATCATGGCTGCCTTCTAAAGGAGAAAACAGTCCTCCCTTTGCCCCAGGTACATTTGCTCCCAGACAGGTAGGAAATTAGATAAGCAGGAGGTGTACACCCCTAGAAGACTAACCACACCTTTAGAGTGGACTGCCTGGTCTGTACAGCTAAGGAAGACCTACCATTTTTTAAAGTGGTAAAACTTGTGGGTTCTGGGTAGAAAAGGTGACCTACATCCCCCGAAGTGGTCACTTCAGGGGCATATTAGCCAGTGGGGCAAGTAGCCCAATAGCCACTTGCACCCAAAACCCTAATGCTCCTAATTCTAGGATTTAGGGCTACCCATGACACCAGAACCTCGGATCTGAATCAACCTGCTTTGAAGAAGACAAATAAGAGACCCGTCTCTGCGTTAACAAGACGTGCTCAAACCAAAAGAGGGATACTCTGCAGCTGTGGCAACGCTACTGGAACTGCCTGATCAAGACTTGTCCTAGGCTAAATCTCAGTATCCCCAGACAGAGGGACCTGTGTGAGAGCCTGAACCAGCCTCAGACTCCCCTGAACTAGTGGTACTAGTCCCCTGCAAACTGCAGGTAAATCAGTGCTCCAGATCCAAAGAATTGCTGGCCTTTTGGCCCTCAAGGGATTGCCCAGATGGTCTAGTGCATTGTGGGAACTGTAGTGCTACCTTCCATTAAGTTACAGGCAGCTCCCATGTTCCCTGGGACCACTGGACTTGGAGCTACCCATTTCCTCTGCTTACCGCTGCCACGGATTTTTGGTCACCAGTCCGGTAACCAACCCCTGCACTCGATGCTGCACCTAGAGGGGACTCCATCCGACTTTTGTGCAATGTCAGCAGTGACTCCGTTGTAGTATTTTTTCATCTTGTTCCCGCATCACCATGATGCGGGAACAAGATGTAAGCGGTAAAAGCAGCTCTCCCTCAGCTCCAGTTCTTCACCAGGGATTGCAGGAACAACTCTGGCTATCCCTGGGTTCCAAGGGCCAGGTGAAATTGAACTGATTGTTGTGACGTGGCCCTGGGACCCACATCACCTTTACCCTTCATGAGTTCCACACAACTCGACCTGCAAGTGACTGTCACTAGTGGTTTTTACCATTGACAGCAATGATAAAATGTCACTGTATTATTTTGCACTGATTTTCTATTGCTTCTAAAATTCACAATGCTGGTTATATGTATCTGATTCGGTTCATTTCGGTGTCTAAATTGAGATAAAAATCTCATTTATTTTGATAAATTGTCGAATTTCTTTTGAATTGTGTCTGTTACTTATCATTCATGATGGAACTCTGAAATGCTTAACATAAGTTCATCTAGCAAAGCCTGACTGCTGTTTGGCACTCTACCAGGATTGAGCTAAGGATTTATTAGTGTGAATCCAAGGACTCTCTTTGGGGTTTGTGATAGTATTGCATGGTGAAGCCTAACCAGCATCACTGCACAGTACTCCACCTTCCTACACTAGTGACAAATGTTATTTTTGGCATAAGGCCCTGAAACATCAATCAGTGCAGTGTGTATTGACCTGGACCTGAGGGTTAGAAACAGAGTGGCAATTTCCTTGCTTTCATTAGCATTTATTTTTTTTATAGTGCTACATTGTTATCTTATGGTTAATTAAGTGTCCTCTGAAAACGTGATAAGTAGTTGATGGTCCAAGTTCCATCAGCTGGATGCAAAGCACGCCCTTGTCAAAATTATTTATTCTCCTCCTGCTAAATTGATAGGTGACCGGTAAAATGACTCATTGAATAGATTATTTTTCATGAGTTTTCAGAAACTAAGGAGGTTGGGGTTTTCACTCCAATTGGTGTTGGAGTAGTTCATGTAAACATCATTTCTGGACGTTACTTGTTTATATGCCTTGGCACATTAAATCCAGACTTGTTGACTTTGCCTATGCTTGTTTTTTAATGCTTCATATTTCCACCCTGTATAACACTATGTTTACGACTTTGGACAGGATTCACTCTGCAGAGAATGTAATCACGTTACCCCGGAAACATCTTTTCAATGCAGAGGCTGATTTTTCAGTGCTATCATTGTTCAGGTTAGACGTCTCAAAATGTTTCTTTCAGCTGTTAAGGATTAGTGTGATACCAAAGAAGTAGATCTGGTTTCAGCATGATAGTGAAGAAGTAAATTGTGTTAAACTATTGATTACCACAGTATTACAGAACCAAGTTTTCTTTTTTTCTGGTATTAGGTCTCTATCGCAATATAGAGCACTTCATAATCCTGTTGAGGCTCGCTAGCTTTTGTTACCTCTTATGTGATAAGTAGGTAGGACATGGGTAATGACAGGCAAAACTGAAAGTAAATTTAACTGATAATATAGAGGTGAGCGAGCCAACAAATTTATATGGGAGTGATGAGCCAGAGCCGAGCTAAGGGTCTGGCTTGGATCTTAGAGTCCATGCACGAGCCAGACCCTGAAAATAATAAAATATGATAAAGCCTTTTCAAAGTTTTAAAAAAAAGTGTCTTTCTTTAACATGTGGAAGCTTTGACACTAATAGGGCACATTATAGCACTGCACTGAGATATACTTATTCAAAGTGTTATTTTTGTACGACTGGAAATCTGAATTCACATATTTGAAAATGCTTTAATATGCGATAATGAAGAAAAAAGAGTTTTAGTGACACAAATCATTAGTCTGATAAAACAATTTCAATGGGGAAGCCGCAATGTGTTTTCTTGTTTCAGGTTGTACAAATCAGCCACTAAATGGGTATGTATTTGGGTGGGCGTGGTCTGAGCCGCCGCTGGATGGCGGTGTCTCCGTGAGGATCTGTGCTTCAGCTGGGGCTGCTTTCCCGGAGCGGCTGAATTCCCTTTCGTTCTACATGGCGTGAAGAAAATCGAGGTGCAGATGCGGGGGCACATGTAGCTGTTGTTTTTTCTGTGTTTTATGCCGTTTTTCTCCCTGTTTTCCCATGCGTCAGGTTCTCCACATTAATGCCTGTTTCGGCTGCCATTTTGTTTGCAGCGGGAGGCTTCAGTGAACTGCAGGATTTTCTCTGGTTTCCTGGTCTGCCTTCATTCGACCTTTTAACTGTTTTTTATTGAATGCTGGATATTTTTAGGCCAATTCTTTTGAATTCTCACTACATTTCAGTTTCACTGTAAGACTATGATTGCTCACATGCTGACCTGAGTGGAGACATTTGAAAACAAGAGTAAAGAGACCTGATGCTTTCATTAGATTTTCTAACTGCTACTTATTGAATGCTGGGCATTTATTGGCCAATTCTATTAAATTTTCCCTGCATTTCAGCTTTCTTGTAAAACTATGGTTTTTCACTTGCTGACCTGAGGGGAGACAGTTATGAAAACAAGTGTAAAGAGACCTGGTTATCATACTGCCTACTAAGTAATTTTTGAGGCTTTGATGCAACAGTGATATTCCTTTTACATCTTTATGGAGCCCTCTCCCTTACTTACTCTGAAGGGTGTCTCCACAACCATGTCTTCCCCCCGCAAAGAATCTAATACTGCTGCCTCAAAACATCACAAAAAAGACCCCAGCTCCGCACCAAATCTCCTTTACCCATTATGTTGGATGATCTTATGGAGGAACTTAGGCTTATGAAACCCTTTGTCATTGAGACTAATGCTACTCTCCAGAGACTTGAAGAGAAGTGGTCTAACTTAGATCAAGGGTATCGATGGAGGAGCAGCAGATCAGTGATGCTCAGGATGTACCCCCTAAAGCTGAAGCTATGTCTAAAGAAAAAGCCCTCCTCAAACAACAGACGGAAGATTTGGAAAACGGCAATAGGCACAAAAACCTTGGAATTTACTGTATTCCTGAAGGAGAGGAGGGGTCTGACTTGCTTGCTTGTCTTAAAATTCACATCCCTAAAATAGTTTGCCTGAAAGAAAATACCACGCTTAGTTTGTACGCACTCATCATATTGGACCCAGGTCTGGTGGGTCCTCTTCTACATCATCAGCTAGCCATCCGAGAGGGATAATTGTCCTCTTTTTGGAATATACTGAGTTGTTGATGGTCTTGTCTGCGGCTAAGCAAAGAAAACAGATGTTGTCGTCTGGCCAACGACTCTTTTTTTCTCAGGATGTGGGTCGTGCAGCCCCGGCACATCGTAAAGAGTTCCTCTCATTTCGCCAGGTTCTATTTGTCCACTCTGGGGTCTTACGACGGTTGACTACTCACTTTAGAAGAAAAGAATTGGCCCTCTGGACAACCTGATTATTGTTTCTTCTGATAGGTTTTCATTTCATTCTTGCCCACCTTCCCTCAGTTTCCAGGTTTTTTGATGGTTCTTGCCAGTTTTGTTGTTACTCGTTTATTTTTCAGGTGTTTGTTGTGTGATTGCCTTTTCAGGCAATTTATTTCTCATTAACCATGTGGTTTCTTTTCATAGATGTCTCTTTTACAATATGGATATCTCTCCTTGATGTGTCCTCCTTCCTGTTCCTTCCCACTCCTAGTGTTCCTAGTTCTTTCCCATTGTGGTAAGTAGTATTCCCTCTATTAAATCTGTTTGTTTATACGTTTGCTTGTTTTCATATTTATTTCTGTTTATGAATTTGTTAACTCTGCTTTCCTAGCTGCTGCTCCAGTTTCATATTTTTCTCTTTCCTACTCAATATTTTTGCAGCTGCTGTCTTCTTTTCGCGGCTCCCAGCTTCCCCATGCTGTCCCTTTTTATCTGAAATGGTAGTCTACTTATCTTGACTGAAGTCCTCTGGCTTCTTGTCAGCTTCTCCCTTTCTATCAGTTATGCCCTCTTCTCCTTTTTTCCTTCTTTTTTATTCTTTGCATGTTTTATCCTTGTTCTTTATTCTCTGTCATTTAGGGCCCGATGTAGGTCGGTCGGTAACAGCCGAAAATCGGTATTTTCGGCCGTTACCGACCGGTATACCTGAAATGGTATGTAGGGGCTCAATTTTACAGAATCGGTAAATTTACCGATTCGGTAAATTTACCGATTCTGTAAAATACCGAATCGGTATTTTTACCGATTCGGTAATTCTCCGATGTAGGTGGGACTCTTCAGAGTCCCAGGAGCCTTAACGAATCGGTATTTTACCATCAAATCCAATTTGATGGTAAAATACCGATTCAGGTGTGCATGCACATGTGTGCATGCACACCTATGCCATGTGACAGGCAGACCTGCCCTTAGGGCAGGTATGCCTGCCACATGGCACCCGTGCCTGTTTTGGGGGTGCCAGAGGGTGTCAATGTGACACCCCCTGCACCCTTGTGTGAATCGGTATTTATCGATTCGGTAAATACCGAATCCGTAATGCCCATTCATTCCTATGGGCTTTGAAGCCCATAGGAATGAATGGGCATTACCGATTCTGTGTTTACAGAATCGGTAAATACCGATTGTTAAAGATTCAGTATTTCAACATCTGGATATACCTACATGTCCACACTTTAGATTTAACAATTTTTAATTACCGAATCGGTAAAATTCGGTAATTAAAAATCGGTAAATCTAATTTACCTACATCTGGCCCTAAGTTCCTCTCCCTTTTTCTCATTCTCATATTGTTTTCACTACACAATTACTTATGTATTGACTTCAATTGTTTACTTCTACCAATTTTAATAATCTTGTGGTATTGTTTAATGCTTTTTAGGTCGAGCCTTCACCAACACATGCGCTGTTGCTCGACATTTAGTAAGTGGTTTTTGGAAGTGCTACCGTGGCCTAAAGCTTGGGTGCATGTGCATGTGAATGCGCATTCACAGCCGCCATCTGCCTTTTTATTATCTCTTCCTCCGCATCGCTGGCTTGCTCTGCCTCTGTCTTGCTCGCCCCTCCACAGAGCACGTCTCGCGGCCGCTGCCTCTCTGTCTTGCTCGTTACTGATGATGTTTTTGTTGTGCTTTGCGTCAATTTCACCCCAGGACATACCCCAACATACTAATTATGTGCGGGTGTTTGCTTGGCACTGAGTTCTCTGTTTTTTTCACCCTGCTCCTTTTTCTATTGCACTTCTCCGCCATTTGTGATGCTGGCTTTCACAGCATGCCGAGCTGCTGTGTGCGTCCCTTCTACATTAACTGGCTCCTGTCTCCTTACCAACCACTTTGATAAGCGTCCTGAAGCAGCAGGAAGAACAGTGTGAAACACGCAACAGGGACCGATGCTGAGGATTAACCTTCCGCAGACCAGAGCCACCCGATCTGTACTACTCTGTGTCAGTGCGTAGTTTCCTGTGGCCGCATCCAACACTTCCTGTGCAGTGCATATCTTCCTTGGTGAAAAAAGACTTTCTCCTGGGAGTTTCCCGCAGTTTAATGGCTTCGCTGGTATTTCCTGTGGAATGGGGCATTGCACCAGAGTGTGTCGTCGCCTTTCGGTATCTTTTTATGTGTCGTGCCGCCATGTTGTATACTGTCCCCTTGCACATGTACAGTTATTTGAGAAGGTGCTCTGCAGGGGTAGGCTACATACATCCTTTTGCTGCCAATGCTCAGCATGCTAGTCTTCGTTCTCCCTGCTCCTCAGATGCGGGGCTGTGCTCACGTTGCAAATAGTGAAAAGGTCACTATTTTTCAACGTGCAGGCTTCAAGACAAACCAGCATTGGCTAGGTGATTATTTATGCAGCACATTATCCTGGGTGCTGTGCATTGAAGCATTGTTGGGCTTAACTGCACCACGTTTGTCTTTGTGGAATGCACGCGCACTAAATCCAGACAGACGTTTGCGCCTTTTTTAGAGGTGCTTGATGACCCTTTTCTGGTCAGTTTCACTGGTCTCCCGGAACTCAGTGGAATCTCCCAAATTGGCGCACTGTAAATTGACATGCCTTTTAGCACTTCAAATATCTCTGAAATGGAGGAGTCCCAGACTTTCTTGAAATGTACTCTCCTCTGCATTGCAATGTCCACTCTGGACAGCTCACTGAGCCAAGACGCTACATTAGTGGGCGATTGGCGCTGTATGGAAACCCGTAAGAGTAATGAATGTTCATCTGTTTCACTGTAATATAATATTATGTATGCTTGTGTGCGCGCTATTTGAATAGCGTACATATGCCATGGCTATGGCCTCTTGGCGCCTTTGACAGTCAGCACTGTCCACTTATACAAAGCTGTGTGCAAATACTATATATATTATTTTACAGTGAGATCGCTTTGAATAAAACCCAACAATCACATAAGTGTACAGTACAGTTGTTGGGTTTTATTCAAAACTATTTCTCAAAAAGTAAAAACCTTATTGTAACAGAAATGTATTCGGGTAGCCCAAAATCGCCAAAAATGATTTGCCGCTAATGTCAACAATATTAATTCTCTTAAAAAACAGTGGGTTGGTCATGTATTTTGCTCCCCGGCTAAAGATAGGAAAAATAGAGTAGTAATATTATTTTATAAATCCCTTTCCCTTACCATAGAGAAGGAACGGAAAGATACAGATGGTCGACGGCTTCTTCTTCATACACACTTTGATGGTTCCCCTGTCTCTTTCCTCAACAATTACGGTCCCACAGGTACTGATTCCCAGTTTTGGCACTCCATGTCACATACACTTCACTCACTTGCTGACTTCAATCTCATAGTGGGTGGGGACTGCAATCAAGTTATGGATCCCTTTACTGACAGGAAATCTGCTTCCAGGTATATTTCGAACAAAATGCAAAAAATCCTTGCTAATGCGATCCGTTCAAGAGGATTGGTAGATGCATGAAGATATACAACCCTGATTGCCTGAAATTTTCTTTTTATTCCCTTCTATAATTGATTATATTTTTTTAAGCCCTCATCTTCTCCCACACCTTCACCATGCTGAAATTGGTTCCATACTTATCTCCGATCACGCTCCTGTCTTTATTAATTTAGATCTTCCTTCAATCCCTTCCAAACTGCGTAGATGGCGCTTTAACAATGACCTCTTCAAAGATCCTACTTTTTTGGTGCGCTTTAAAGATTTTGTGGCAGAATTTTTTCTTTTTAATGACACTCCAGATATACCCTTTCATACCATCTGGGATGCCTTCAAGCCTTCAATTCAACAGCTAGGGGTTTCATTATCAACTACTGGCTGTTAAAAAGAAACAATTTCTTAGGGAATCGGCTTCCACTCTCTCCCATATCAAACAATTGGAACATGCTTATTTTTCCTCTAATGGTGAGGCTACCCTGGGGAAATTGGTCCTAGCGAAACAGAATTTTAACAAAAGATCTACTGTGGAAGCTTCTGGGACTTTACTTAAAATAAAATCCAAATTTTATGGTGGACATAATAAAGCGGGTAAACTGCTGGCAAACTATTTAAAGGTCAAATCTCAATGGTCTAGAATAGTCAACATTATTGACAATTCTGATGTTAAACATTTAAAGGGTGAGGACATACTTAAATGTTTTACGGATTTTTATGTCCTTCTCCTGAATCTTCCCCTTCTGATGTAGCCCTTGACAATTGTTTTGAGTTGCTGCCTCCTCGATCTCCCCCCTCCCAGACTGTTCTATTTTAGACAAAGATGTGTTCATTTCCGATAATAAGTTAGCCTTGGCTAAGCTACATCGGGATAAGGCCCCAGGTCCAGACGGCTTTACCGCCGAATTCTATTCCTGTTTTTCACAAATTCTTTTGCCCCATCTTTTATCTCTGTTTCACTATTTTATTTCTCACAAAGAAGCTCGCGGTTCCTTCCTTGAAGCCATGATTTGTTTAATCCCAAAAAAAGACAAGGATCCCTCTTCCTGTGCAAACTATCGCCCTATTTCACTAATTAATCTAGATTGTAAAATTTTTGCTAAGATTTTGGCCCTCTGTATTAACCTGGTACGGGGTTTGTCAAAGGAAGGATGTAGGTAGAAATTCCAGAACATTTCTTAATATCATTCATCTTGCTTCTAAGAGTTCTTCTCCTGTTGTGGCCATAACCCTCGACGCAGAGAAAGCTTTTGCCTGCATTCAATGGCTTTTTATGATGCATGCTTTTAAATGGCATGGTTTTGGTCCCCCTATCTTGTCTTTCATTAATTTGTTGTACCCCTCTCCAACTACTTCAGTCTTTGTTAATGGATCCCAATCTCCCTATTTTACTTTACAGCGAAGTACCCGCCAAGGTTGTCCTCTTTCTGCTCTGCTCTTTATTCTATCTCTTGAACCTTTTCTCTACTATTTGCGCCATTTCTCTACCTTTCAAGGTTTTAAACATAAGGCTATTGAAATCAAGTTTACCGCCTATGCGGATGACATTCTGTTATACATATCTGATCCTCTTACTTCTTTGCCTGCTTTTATGGACCTTCTATGTTCCATTGCCGCTTTGTCTGGTTATAAACTAAATTTCTCCAAATCTGAGGTACTTCCTCTAAATAAATATTGTCTAAAAAGTATGTTTGACGTTATGGCTGGACAGTGGTCCGCCTTATTTTGTCCTGGTGAGGCAGATTGGACTTCATCAAAATGATGATGCTTCCTGTGATCAATTTGTATTTGTCCATGTTACCAGTAGGATTCCCATTAAAATGTTTCAAAAATCTCAATAATATTTTAAGTAAATTTCTTTGGAATAATCGTAACACTCGTATTTCTTTATCCTTCCTGTCTTTTCCTAAGGATCAGGGAGGTGTCCATTTTCCTAATTTTCGCCAATATCACTCCTCCTTTTTATTTTTCCAAACGTTACCTTATCTGTCCTCTTCAGAAGATCCCCCTATATCACTATGGCATCAGACCCTCTTTTTGAACCTTTGTCTACTTCTCTTCCTCTTCGGGCCTCTCATATCTACAGATACCTTCATTTCTCTTCCTCCAACCGCTCTAAAAGTAAAATTTAACTTCTATGGGAATCTGACTTGCAACATACTCTCTCTGTTCATACCTGGAACACGTCTTGCATTGCTAGCTCCACCCAAACTCTTTATTATTTTTATCAGAGAATGTATTTAACTCCAGTATGTCTCTCTAAACATTGCTCTGTTTTATCCCCGGACTGCTGGACCTGTAAAAATACCCCTGGTACTTTCGTACACTCCTTTTTTCTTTGCTCTAGTATCAACTCTTTTTGGACCAAGGTCTGTCAATTCATTTCCGCCACTTATCACTTTGATATCTACTCTATTTTCCTGGGTAGCAATTCTGTTAACTCGTTTGGTGCTCAAAAGACTGGCTTGTTTGTAGATTTGGTAATTGCCATTGTGTTTCAGGTACTACCTCTAACTGGAAGGATACCACTAACTTATCTTTATCCGCTTGGTGGAACCTTCTTTCTTACCATCACAGACTGGATAGAACCTCTACCACTACATCTCAGCAACTCCTTTGAAAGGACATCTTGTGGTCTCCACTTACTAACTATTTATGCTTCTCTGCATTGCGTAGTAGGGACAGATCCTTTGCTTTTCAGACACCTTGAATATTATGCCTTATTTATTTATCGGTCAATATTTGGTCCTTTTTCTTTAATAATAACTGTGTAGTGATTGTATTGAGATTTCCATTCATATGATATTTGGTATAATAGTTGTTTTTCTTTTTGCCCCCTTTTGGTTGATTCCTTTTTTCTATTCTTTCCCTCCTTCCCCCTCCCGTCTCCTTCTTCCCCCATATTAGAAAATGTAAAATGCTATTAGTTCAGATGCATATCTAGCTATTATTGCTTTCATTCTTTGGTTTTAGTTTTACCTATTGTTGATGTTTTGAGTTCTCATTCCACCTTGCTTATACACTATGTTTGTTACTTTTTGCAATCTTTTCTACAATTGTTAATGTAAGGTTGCATCTATGTTTGCATTTGCTTCAATAAAGCTCTTCTAAACTTAAATGGGTATGTATTTCTCTTTCCTTATGTTAAGGCTTTGTTTCTTCCTCAGTGCACTTTTCAAAATATAGTACAAACTCGACCCGAAAGTTATTGGAGCTCTGTACATGAGCACCGGTTACATCACATAGGCATGAGGAGATTAAGGGCCTTATTATGACTTTGGTGGTGTGGCAGCAGGCCACCCCTCCAGCACCCGCTGCCACATCGCCAAAGCCATAGTGAGACCGCCTGCTGGATTCCGACTGGGATCTAAGTCGGGCAACCCTGCGGCGGCTGGCCTGGGGCAGTTCAGTGCTAAGGTTCGTACATGAGCCTTAGCAAGGCACTGCAATGGGAAAGCCATTTGCAGGTTCCTGCAGGGCATGGAAAGTCAGGTCCATGCCCTGCAGGAGCTGAGGGTATATGCATACAGGGAGGCACACCATGTGTCCCCCCACCCCCACGGCATACATTCCCTGGTGCAGAGGCAACAGGGGTCCCTGTAGAGGCCCCTTTGTTTCCTCACAAAGCGATACTAAAGGGGATGATGGAAGGGACGGAGCGTTGGCGTAAATCAAACACTCACCCCCAGTCAACTGATCTGGGTTTAATCCATCATCATTCTTTAGCTCACTCCACCACCCCAGTTCAGACATGGCCATATGCAAATCAGTCTGACCCTGTGCCTCATGGGAACAGTCCAGCCCGAACTGCCAAGCCATGTCTTCCCTGGATCGGAAACAAGCATCCTGGGACCGGTTTCTGGCATTACAGCCGTCTTCAGCCGGGCTTGCTTGAATCCAGTGGCAAAGTGAGCAAGGGACCCACTCTAGGCATACCCTGCCACACTTAGGGCGAACAAAGCGATACCATAGGGGATGATGGACTGAGCGTTTGAGCAAATCAAAAACTCACCCCCAGTCAACTGATCTGGGTTTAATCCATCATCATTCTTTAGCTCACTCCACCACCCCAGTTCAGACATGGCCATATGCAAATCAGTCTGACCCTGTGCCTCATGGGAACAGTCACAGCCACACTTTTCATGGCGGGCTCACAACCATGAAAACTGTGGCAGTGAGGAAACTCCTAATATGCTTGACTGTGCCGCAGTGGCACCACCAGCATATTAGGGGTCCCAGACTACCGGGGATCGCGTTTCCCTGGTGGCAGAAGCGGTCCCATGGAGGTCTGACTGCCCTACTTGCAATAGGGGGTTTGGGGATCGCCAAACTCATATAAGGCCCTAAGTGATTTGTCTAGGATCACTGGATGTAGAGCCAAGTGAGCCGATGAGGAGACTCAACCCTGTTCCCTCGTTACACAGTCAGCAGCTCTGACCACACGGTGGCATCCTGGTAGAGAAAGAAAGGCAGAATTCGCCCGAAAGCTCGGCTCGTTATGGGCTCGAGGCTCCAGCAGAACCTCCAACTAAGCCAGAGCCAGGCTTCAGGATGCAGCCTGGCTCGAGCTTTCAGTGGCTCGTCCACCTCTAGGTTAGTAATAATTTTGAAAGTTTTTTTTATTTAAAAAAAAAAAAAATAATACAAAATTAAAAAGGGGTCAAGCATTGAAAACCAGAGAACTCTTATCCCAAATACTTGACCAAATCTAATCCTGTCCTCTTCCCCTTCCCTCACCCACCACAACCCCCCATCCCCCCTTCTCCCTCACCCGAGGAGATGATTGGAGTATAACCGGAAACATGGCAGTCCGACTTCACAGGAGTTCTGACCAACGTGTTCCCAAAGCAATAAACTCGTACTTAAGTGGCTCAGGATTGGTGACCGGCGCATACCGGATGCTTCAGAGAGCCGAGGCGGGAACAGTCGCATTTAATAGACACGGACTATGTGATAAAAAAGAAACCGCAAAACTGTGTTTTGATGGGCCGAATCCGCGTGGCCCCTGCGCACGGACTCCAACGCAGATCTCAAACTGCAAGCTGGCTGTTCCTCACAGCTTTTGTTACTCACCGCCTTATGCACCAACCAGTGTGTAATGTTTTATTTTTAATACTTTCCAGAAAATGTGGCGTTTTCTAGCTATAAATGCTAATATTTAATGGTCGACTTTTTGTGTTCAGTCACCACGGCGGCGCCCTTCTCACGCGGTCAACTTTCCTGTAAGAAATCCTCGGTTCCTTTGTTGTTTTATTATCTTTGACAGCGGCACGGGAAATTAAAACGCTGTTTTCGGCAAATACATTTTACGAGGAACATCTTTTACGTTTATTTTCACATGAAAAGAAACGTGCGCAGTACAGTAAGACGGAGTATGTATGGAGACTGATCCTAACATTTTTTTCTAATAATGAGTGTCTCACTTTTAAAGAACTTCAATACAATTTTATATCGGAAAAAATCAAGGGTGTTAATGATGCTTTCATAATTATTAGTTTTTTAGTAGCGCTTCCTTACTCCCACTCTTCTGCGTTTCAAGTGTTGTGAGTTAATGACAATTTTAGTACTCCAAGTGGGAACCTGGAAGGATGGAATCCTTAGCCTCGAGTCGGGGTACCACGCGGGTGGACGGTGTAGTGCGGTTAGCACTCTAGTGGACGCACGCACGCATCCATGCATCCGCAGGCCAGGCGTGGCCTGCGGGGGTCAATAAAAGGAAGGCGCGCGCTCGGGCACGTCACTTCCGACTGAGGCGATTGTGTGGCTTACTGGTTGCCGCTGCGCGTTGCCACCCCTGCGCAAGCGACCGTCCAGGCCTGACCAGGCCCACACATCCACACACAACATTGGCGACGAGCGGAGGGGGCCCAACCCTCGCCCGTACACCTTGCACTAGGCGGAGCATTCTGCCCACCCTCGCGGTGCATACCGCGTGTCTCCTGGCGCACTGTCCTGTGTCCCGGGAGCCGCCGTGCTCCTTCCTGCATGCCCTCTGCCTGTTACGGGGCGCTGATCATCCGTCCTCACTGCCCTGCCCTGGGAGATGTGCCCTGCGAGTGTGCCTGCAGCCTGTACCGGAGACCGCCGCTGAAGCCGAGCGGAGCGGTCCGACGAGGCGCACGTGGTGCCGTCTACCACACATCTCGCGTGGTACGCGAGGAGGCCGACCCAGGCTTTTTCCCACGCATTTGGGGTGAGAAAACGGCGGAAGTCTCCAGAAGACAGGCCATCCACTACCCTGCCTTACTCCTGCTGCACAAGTGGGCCTACTGCCGCCTGGTGATGCCCCTGCTGTCGGTGCTTGCCTGAAGGGAAGTCTTTGGTGCCACAGTAACCACCCCTACCCACGGACCACGTGGCACACGACCCTGGACGACTGGTGGAGAGACACATTGCCAAGGTACAGTCTTGCTGCTAACTGTGGGAGAGCTGGGGTGATTTGGAACTATACTACAATAATCCCTGCACACCACCACCATGGGGGATGGAGACGCTGTGGCCCCCATCATCAACATCCCATTCCAGCATGCTGCTACCGGGGTGCTGCCGCCATTCAGTGAGGCGAGCGACCCACCTACTGCCTCACCCCGCTGGAAGGTCTGGCTAGAAAGGCTCGAGAACTACTTTGTAGTCACAAGGGAGACGGACGACGCGGTGAAACGTTCGCTGCTTCTACACTACGCTGGGGACGAGGTCTTCAGGCTCTTCAAACACCTTCCTAACCCGACGGGAGTGACCACGTATGCTGCTGCTGTCACTGCCCTGAACAACCACTTTGACCCCCAACTCAATGTGGACTTCGAGGTCTTCAAACTAGGACAAGCCCGCCAGCGGGAGGGTGAGTTCATGGACCAATTCTACACCCGAGTCCGGGAGCTGGCTAGCTCCACGGACGAAGACCAGCCAAAGGCCATACGACGCCAGCTAATACAAGGGTGCCGAGACAAGACTTTGAGGGGTCACATCTTGAGAAAACCAGGAATATCACTGGAAAACATCCTCATTCTGGCTAGATCACACGAACTTTCTGATGCCAGGGCAACAGCCATGGAGCAGGCTCTACATAAAACTCCCGCCAAAACGGAAACTATCAAGGTTGAGCGTGCTGACGCAGTACGCCCACGACCACGTGGCCAAGGGAAAAAAGGATCACGAAGAGATGCACCGCAAAGCCGCTGCGGATACTGCGGACATGAACCACATGCAGCCAAGGACTGCCCAGCCCAAGGGCAAACCTGCGGGAACTGCGGAATTCCCAACCACTTTGCGTCAGTCTGCCGCAGAAAGAGCCAACCCCGGAACGCCAAGAAGCCATGGACACCCACCAAAGCTGTCCGCCAGTTATCTCTCACGGACCCACCCCCGGAGAGAACCGACAGGTTCCTGCCAACGACCTATGATGAGTCGGATTCGGAGGACGAGGAGGCGTACGTGATCTCTTTCGCCAGGGAGCTAAAGCTCAGACGCCGACCACAGCCAACGTGTGTCGTTCAGGTGGGGGAGAACGAGGTGAAGGCTGTCATTGACACTGGGGCCACCGTCAACGTCATGGGTTTGCAAGAATTCAACAAGCTACGCCCTCGTCCGGAAGTCCTGCACTCCAAGACTAGAATATTCGCATATGGAGCAGACACTCCCCTCCCTCTGAAGGGAAAAATCGTAATACCCATACGAGCCGACGAGGCCGAAGTGACCGCAACGATACACATCATCGACCGAGAGGCCGATACGCTGTTGAGAAGCCACACGGCGGAGGATTTGAAGTTAATCGCTTTTGCCAACCGCATCCGGGACCACCAGGTAGAGGAGCTACTGGCGCGCTTCCCCGAACTGTTCAAGGGTCTGGGGTGCATCAAATGCGATCCGATAAAACTCCACATCGACAAGTCAGTCACCCCCACGGCCTTACGCCATCGGCGGATACCATTCCACCTGCGGCCGCTGGTGGAAAAGGAACTCGAGAAACTAGAAAACATGGGGGTAATCGAAAAAGTAACGGGACCCACCCCGTGGGTTTCCCCTATGGTCATAGTCGAAAAACCCAAGCAACCGGGCGAGATCCGACTATGCATCGATATGAGGCTGCCAAACACCGCAATCAGAAGGGAGAGACACTTAACACCCACGATGGATGACATAATAGCGGACGTGAATGGATCGAGGTGGTTCTCGAAAATCGACCTCAATGCGGGCTATCACCAACTGCCTCTTGCTGAAGAGAGCCGCTTCATTACCACATTCAGCACCCATCTCGGCCTCCGGGGGTACAAACGCCTCAACTTCGGAATATCCTCGGCAGCGGAGGTATTCCAGAATACCATCAGGGAGCTGCTGTCAGGACTGCCGGGGGTCATCAACGTAAGCGACGATATCCTCATTCATTCCGCCACTGCATCTGAACATTACAAACAGCTACGGGATGTGCTAAAAAGACTAAGCACCTATGGAGCAACCCTCCACAAGGAAAAATGCCAGTTTTTCCAATCATCGATCGAATTCTTTGGTTACGTGTTCAACCAGGAAGGGGTCCAAATTGATCCACGGAAGTCAAAATCCATCAAAGACGCCCCAGCACCGAAATCTCCAACGGAGGTGAGGAGCTTCCTCGGAATGGCCACATACTGTGGCCGCTTCATTCCGGGACTGGCCACCCGCAGTGAGCCCCTCCGAGCACTAACGAAGACAGATGCTAGTTGGACATGGGGCCCAAAGGAGCACGACGCGTTTCAGAGTATCAAAGACGCACTCCTGGAAAATGCAACACTCTCGTACTTTGACCCAACCAAGCGGACCGAGGTCATCGTGGACGCAAGCCCGGTGGGCCTAGGGGCAGTTCTGACACAAGAACACGAACCAGGTAAATGGACGGCCCTGGCATTCGCTAGCAAGGCGCTAACCCCGACCGAGACCAGATATGCACAAATAGAACGAGAGGCTTTAGCCATCAAGTGGGCCTGCAGCCATTTCCATCTTTATCTACAGGGACAATCATTTGTGATGGTCACTGATCATCAACCCCTAGTGCCGCTCTTCAAGGGCACTGCTCCCCATCCGCCGCCACGCATTGAGAGGTGGGTGATCCAGCTGCAAACATACGACATGGATGTGGTCTACAGACCGGGAGCCAAAAACCCCGCCGACTACTTATCGCGCCACCCACTACCCCAAGAACCACCAGCGGCCGATGAAGGTTGCGAAGAATATGTACAGTGGGTAGCGCTCACATCCTGCCCCCAGTGTATGACCATCGAGGAGATCAAGGAGGCGATAGTGGACGACAACCCGTACATGCGGTCACTGCAAGCAGTACAAGAGGGATCCTGGACCGACTACCTCCACCCCCCCAACACCTGGACAGCATCGGACAAAGAGACACTCACCAAATTCTGGCACATTCGTCACGAGCTCAGCGCCACGGAAGAGGGCATACTGCTGAGAGGGACTCGGCTAGTGATACCAAAACGCCTCAGACACCGAGCCACCCAGCTCGCACATGGGGGCCACCAGGGCGCCACGAAAATGAAGGCGCGCATGCGCGAAAAGGTGTGGTTCCCTGAACTTGAGAACACCGTAGATGAGTATGTCAAGAACTGCATGTCCTGCCAGCTGACCAGCGATCCTGAAAGGCCGGTCCCCATAATCACCGAAGAGGCATGTACAATCCCGTGGTCGAAGGTTAGCGTGGACTTTGGAAGCTTCCCCGGCGATGGCCACACCCTGGTAGTCATTGACTCATACTCCAAGTACCCCATTGTGGAAAGAGTGCCTTCCACGGCGTTCACACATGTGGGGCCAGCGTTAGAAAAAATATTCTCCCTGTTTGGGCTGCCCAACGAAATCAAAAGTGACAATGGACCACCCTTCCAGGGAACAGATTTTGCCACATTCTTGAAAACCAGAGGCATCATCCACCGACGCATCACTCCCCAGTGGCCACAAGCCAACGGGGAGGCAGAAAGGTTCATGCGGACTCTCAACAAAATGTTCAGGATTGCGGTGGTAGAGGAGGCCGACCCGGAACAGAGACTGCATGATTTTCTGAGAGAGTATCGCGGAACGCCCCACTGCACCACTCAGAAAAGCCCGTGGTCCCTAATGTTTCAAGGGCAACGCAGAGACCTCCTCCCTGTGGTCATAAGACCGACACCGGAAAGGGACGACATGAGGGAGGTTCAGGAACGCCGGCGCAGGAACAACATGCGAGCGAGCCACCGACGTAGAGCGACACCAAGACAACTACACCGAGGAGATCGGGTCGTCATCAGGAACAGACGCCCAGGGGGGAAATTCCAAACATTCTATGAACCAGGACCATGGACTGTAACCAACACGAAGGGAACTATGGTGACTGTCAGCAAGGAGGGAGAAGAAGTTTCGAGAAACACATCATGGTTCAAGAGTGTCCCTCCGATCTCAAGCGCGAACACCGAAGCCACAGAGGAAATCATCGAGCAGCGACACAAGAAGAAGGGGGCAGCTCACCACATGACACCTGGGGGCCGGTGCCGGTGCCGGAACAGGGAGCGGGAACGTCGATCACGTCCACTCCCGTCCGGAACCCGTCGCGCAGCGGAGATCGAGGACCAGGTCGCACCCCCGATACAATCTAAGGCCCAATCCCCGCCCAAGTCAAAGACTCAACGACTACGCCTGTCAGCTGAGACCCTGAAGCCGTCATCCAAGGGACACGCAAGTACAGAGTGTCTGAAATGATTCATTGTGAACAGTTTGTTTTGAACATTCTCGAACTTATGCATAGTTGGATAGAGATGTAGTGCGGTTAGCACTCTAGTGGACGCACTGTGGTAAATATTTGATTTACCGTCCTAATTTCTATGCAGGTAAGTACTTAATCAATAATAACTCAATCGGAAAGAAAGAGGCAGAGTCCGTGGTGTTAGAGTTCTTAGGGGTTTTATTCCTTAAAAAGGAATGGTCATGGTACCAGATCGGATATCTTGTTCCTGCCACCACTGGGGTGCAGGAAGGGATAGAGCAATATTTTATTGACAATACATAGCTTATATACTTAAATCGTACAGTAGAAACCAATACAGTAGGCGTAACAGCTGAGAGAAACAAGATAAGAGCACACACGTGGTAGTGATACGTAATTAGAAGGCGTGAACTAGGCGTGTGCTAGAAACGTCATATGTAGGTGTCACGAGTAGGTGGGTACAAAGCAGAATTTGGCAATGTCAGCAGAAATCTGAGGTCGGGATGTGCGCGCAGGTGCATGACGTGTGATTGACGTGGAACTGGAGGGTGCAGGGGACTTGACATTTACACTGGCGGAAAGAGACAGAAGTCTGGCATGTCAGATCAACTCGCACCTCTATCATATCTGATATCTGATGTTTGGGAACCATATTATCTAGAAGGAAAAGGTCTCTGGGGCAGAAGCTATTCTATACTGACTGTGAGTGCGTGTATAAGCGCCTAAGTGTCTGCATGAGATGCGAGGGGCATGGGCCTACCATGGTAACAGAGGCTATGAATTACTTGCACGGAGACAGTGAGGCCGGGCCCTTTGCTCTGCAGATGGGGGGATGTTTACTTACACTAGTAGGCAGGAATGTAAGTTTGAGGAGCGGAACAGATAATTCGAAGGTTGAATTCAGTCTTGGCAGGCAGCAGGCTGAGCTAAGCGCCGTTAGCCGCACAGAGAGTAAGGCAGAGGTCACGGGTACAGAGACAGCCCAGGCTGAGGCGTTCAGAGTTAGAAGGCATAAAAAAGGCTCGATGGCAGAATTCTGGGCCTACTTCGCCAGAGCTGAAAAACGTGTAAAGTACACCACGAAAAGACGTTGGCATAGCATACTTAGAAACGGAATATTCAACCCATTCAGGGTGGGTCTGAAAGAGGACATGTTAACGTTGGACGCAAATGTATTTGCGTCTTCATAGCTGGCACAGGAGGGAAGTTACATGCACTTTAAGCTGGTACATGGAGACGGTGGGGTACACGTTGGGGAACATTACTTGACCATAAAATTTATATTTCCTCATTCCCTCCTTGTTCCCTACGGACCCTTCATGATATATCGATCCTCATGAATCGATCAGTCTGTTCTTGTAACATCATTTGCTCTTCTTTCTTCTTTTCGCGTTTTGAGTGAAAACTGGAATGTGCAATGCACGATGTGGCGCACAGACCACAAATCGCTGGCCCACACTGTAGGCACAGGCAGCAACTGAATACTATGACAAGGGCAATGCCTAGGAAGGATAGGATCTTCCATCCCCAAGCGGTCAACGTTGTCCAGAACCAACCGGACCAAGTCCAGGTGCCTGGATTCTGATGTATCATACTTGCAATTTTATGAAGACGTGTAATAGCTTGGTATACCGTTGGCGCGTTTTCTGGAATGAAAACACAGCAACTTGACCCGATACCTTACAAGCTCCGCCTCTATCTGCCAAGCTGACGTCAATAACAAGACGATTCTGAAGAACAACAACCCGCATGGCGGACTGCTCCTCTGTTAAGTTGCCTAGAGCGGAGGCAGTTTCATTCACTACAGCTTCAAGTGTTCTAGTTAATCTGCGTATTAATTTACTATTTTGGACGGGGCCTGTGAAGAAAAAGAATCCTTTATTGAAATCTGTGTATTGCTCCCATGCCGTTTCAGTATAGTCGACAATCGGGAGATCTCTTCGGAGTCTATTCTTTACTAGATTTGTATTTCTGTGATAATCAGGAGGGGCTAGGAAAACAGGGGGCAGAAGGAATGCAATGTAACAGGTACCATCCCAATCTGGAGGTAAGCGTATGTATGCTGTATGGCCACAAACAAAGTACGAATGACGGGTAGCTCTAAAGGAAGACTTGCCTTGATCACTGAATTCGACCACAGTAGTACATTTACTATGACCTAAGTGTACTGAACCCTTCTTACTGACACATAAATCACCAGTGACTGGTAATACTGACATAGCAGGGAGAACTGGTGCAGCTTCGGATTCGACAGTAAGAATCATAAGGTTAATTGTATAATTACCTAATCCATATACTTCATTTTCTAGATCAGTTCCTATTCTAATGGGAAGTCCCTTTTTGTCAGGGTAACAGGCGTTAAGCAGAACTAAGTTCAAGTTTCCCCAAACCCAGTTTCTGTTGAAAACAGCAATATCAGGATCTAAGGAATTAATTATTCTAAACCATGCACCACAGGAGCCATTGTGAGTGAACGGGTACGGAAAGAGGGGCAGAACTCCCTTGTATTTCTGGTAGGGAGGGAGTCGGCCACATATCCAACAGTTTGTAGCATTGTTAGTCTGATGGGAGTGATGTAACATACTAATGAATGTATTGTTGCGCAGCGCAAGTCTGTAAGATAGTTCATGCGGAGGTAATTCACTAAAAGAATGTTCGGCAGTGACATTGTAAGCAGATTGTTCACGCTTGAAGATAGGGTAATATATGGGAAGCAATATACTGGCAACAATAATCAGAAGACTTAGAAAAAACATAATCAATAGTGTCACTATACAGTGACTGCGGAGTGATTTACAATATGTACGTTTCTTGAGTTGTCTCTCTCTCTCTCTATCTCGATCTAGGGGATACATGTCAGAAACTATTTAACCGATTCACCTAGGGGAGGACTTAAACAATTAAACTGTCTGACTTGCTAGATCGGAGTTTTGTTCGATACTCCTCTTGGGGAGTTTTCTCTCTTTTTGGAACTTTGAAGTCTTTAGTATCGAGGCAGTCCTTTGAGGGGGTGGACGAGTCAGTTTCTGGCAACAGTTCATTACATTTTTTAATATGACTCGTGTGGATCCACCCCTTTCGGCCTTCCACCTTGATAGCGGTCCTCGTTGTAAGAAGGACGGTCTTCGGCTCTTTCCAGCGGGGCTCCAGCGGACTTTTCCTGTCGAAGTTCCTAATTAGCACTGTATCTCCGGGACGGACATCATGTGTCTTTACATCAGTGTTGTCAGGAAAGGCTGCGGCAACCTGTGAACGACATGATTGGAGTGCAGACATCAAGGAGGCAAGGTAATCTGTCAGCATATTACAATCAACATCTGTTATTTTCTTAGGGATGGGCGTCCCCCACATATTCGGTGGTCTGCCAAAGACCACTTCATACGGGGATAGTCCTGATCTCGAATGGGCGACCATTCTCATGTAGAACAGTGCAACGGGCAGGGCGACTATCCAGTCGACCCCTTTCTCTTTACAGATTTTAGCATGGCGTGTTTTCAGTGTCTGGTTATGCCTTTCTACAAGGCCAGCGGCTTCGGGATGTCGGACACAATGGAATCTCCACTGATATCCTAGCAGCAGGGAAACCTGTTTCATGAGCTCGGATGAGAATGGCTGTCCGTTATCTGAGTACACGACACGAGGCAAACCGTACCGTGGGAAGAATTCTCAAACCAGCTGCCTGGCAGTGGTCGGAGCAGTGTAATCTGGGACTGGATATGCTTCGGTCCAACGGGAAAGTGCACAAACAACTACGAGGACGTACTTGAATCCTCGACAACGGTCCATCTGGATATAATCCATCTGGAGGACTTCAAAAGGGTGATCGGGAGGATGGAATCCACCTTGCTCTACAGGGACGCTTTTACCTGGATTGAACTGACAACAGATCATGCAAGTACGCACTTTCTGTTTTGCTGCTGCTCGTAAGTGTTTGTTGTACCAGAGATTCTGTAAACTGTCTAACATAGCTTTTTCTCCTAGATGTGCTGGACTATGTGCTGTATTTATTATGACCTGAACCATAGAGTCGGGGAGAAACCATGTAGATTTTCCCTTCGTCATCCAACCTTGATCTGTCTGAATCCCTCCTAGTTCAGTCCATTTCTTTATTTCATCTGTAGTAGCATGTGTCTGAATATCGATTACATCTAGTGTGGGATCCCTGACTGTCATACAATGTGTCGGTACTATTGCCTTTGTCACATCAGTTGTCTGGGTGTGTGCCAATGCTGTATATTTTGCTGTTTGGTCTGCCAGGTCGTTACCCTGGGAAACAGAATCTGTAACTTTAGTATGTGCTTTACACTTCATGATGGATATGCCTGAAGGCAGATGTATTGCTTCTAACAGTGCTTGAATGAGGGGACCGTGTTGGATCTTGGCACCGTGAGAGGTCAAAAAACCTCGTTCTTGCCATAACACTCCGAAGTCGTGTACGACTCCGAAAGCATAACGGGAATCAGTGTATATGTTAACATTTCTGTTCTTGGCTAGTATACAGGCTCGGGTCAGAGCAATGAGCTCTGCCGCTTGAGCGGACAGTGTATCAATACGATATGTTTCTTTAACTTCAGTTTCAGTGGTCACTGCATACGCAGCCACTAATTCTCCTGTACTTGTTCTCATACATGAACCATCCACGTAAAGTGTCAGGTCTGGATTTGTCAATGGAACATCTGTTAAGTCTCGTCGGGGCTTTGTTACTGCATTAATGATCTCTATACAATCATGCGGGGCTGAATTTGTCATAATCGAAGGTAACAATGTTGCCGGGTTCAGAATGTTACAGCATCTGATTTCTATGTGTGGCTGGAATAGCGTTAATTCATAACCTGTCAGTTGTGCTATAGTCAAGTGTTGAGTCTGGGTTCGGTTTAGAAGAACCTCTACAGAGTGTGGAACTTGTACTGTTAATGGATGTCCTAAAACAATTGAGTCGCTCTGTCTGATTGCTAGGGCCATTGCTGCTACTGACTTTAAGCACGCAGGGAGTGCCTGGGCTACTGAATCCAATGTACTTGAAAAATAAGCGCAAGGCTTATGTGATCCTGCTTGATCTTGAGTGAGGACAGACAATGCTGTACCATCACGTTCTGTAACAAAAAGTGTAAAAGGTTTGCTGTAACACGGTGTCGCTAAAACTGGTGCTTGACATAAAGCTTTCTTTAATTCCTCAAAGGCCTGTGTATGTTCCTGAGTCCAAGGAAGGGCAGTCGAAGTCGCTGCCTCCTGTGTTGTCAATTGAATGAGTGCTTTAGCTAGAAATGCATACTGAGGAATCCATTGTCTGCAGTACGAGGTGAGGCCTATAAAGGCCCGCACTTCCTTTTGTGTCTGGGGTAGTGGCATATTTACAATTAACTGAATACGGTCAGGAGTGAGCTGTCTCCCCACTTTGGACAGCAAGTGACCCAAGTACACAACTTGCTGAACACAGAATTGTAGCTTCGAAGGAGACACCTTGTGTCCCTTGTCGGCCAGAAAATGTAAAACTGTCAGTGTTGCTTGTTCACATTCGGGCTCACTTCGTGCGGTGATCAGTAGATCATCGACGTATTGCAGTAAGGCGGTGTTAACTGGCATTTGAATACAATCAAGTTGTCTTTTCAGTGCTTGACTATAGATGCTGGGGCTTTCTGTGAATCCTTGAGGTGCGTGTGAAAATTTGAAACTTCGTCCATTTAAACTGAATCTGAAGAGGTATTGGCTCTCTGGATCAATGGGCACACTGAAGAAGGCGTTCTTGAGGTCAATTACAGTAAAGAACGTTGCTTCTGAATCAATAGCAGTCAATAGGGAAAAGATGTCGGGAACCACAGGGTACTGTGGAACGATACATTTATTCAGTTCTCGTAAATCAATCACCAGCCGATATACTGGCGGTGCATTGGGATCAGTACGTTTAAGAATCGGAATGATAGGGGAATTACAGATATTGGAGTCGGTCTCTACGACCACTCCTTGGGCAATGAGCTCTTCAATGATTTCCAGTAAAGCCACTACAGCATCGGGTGGTAACTTGTATTGTCTGATTCGGGGTAAAACAACACCTGGCTTCAGTGTAACACGGTATGGTGTAATGTGCATGCAGGCTACATCGGTTGGGCCTGGTGCCCACAGGTGTTCTGGTACATTTTTCAATCTGACATCAAACTCTCGTAATACATAGTGACCCTTAAAGTCACGCAAGAAAAGTCTAACTCCTTCCGGAGAACAACATATCACAGCTCCTAGAGCCTTCAATGTTTTGATACCTAACAGATTTTCTGGACATGATTTCGTAAGTAACAAGTCTGTAACACGTGATAATGGACCCACAGCCAGAGGGACGGGTTTCAATACTTCATTTACAATAGGCTGTCCTGAAAAACCAAGGGAAACATTCTGTAAGCCTGAGAGGGGTGCCCCTGGGACTTCATTATGACTGATTGTTGTGCGGCTTGCCCCTGTGTCAATTAAAAACTTTCTGTCTTTTCCCAATACTTGACTGTGTACATAAGGGCCCTCTTGATCTACAGGAACCTCAATAAGAGGCAAGCCAACCTCCCTCTCCAGGCTGTTTCATGTGTAACGTTGATAATCGGGATAATCAGATTGGGCATACTGACACATCTGCCGTGAAACTTGCTGCGTCGCGGCAATGGGCTGTGGCTGTGACTGTGACTGTGATACCGCTGCGTTTTGTCCTGTATGTGGTGGAGCATGCATAGGTTGTGCATTCTGTGAAGTCTGTTGCTGACCCTGGTCTTGTCTAGGCGGATGCGGTCTTTCCTTAGTTTTACCTGTTGCTACATTGTGTTTCAGGACTGGGCATTCATGTACGTAGTGACCTGGCTGCTTGCAATAGTTGCATGTCCCTTTAACTGGAGCTGCTGCATTTCCTGTCTGGGCCGTACCCTTTCTCTGGCCGTCGGCTGGAACCGACTGGGCCACTAACATTTTCATTTTCGTGTCTTTCATGCGTCTCTGTTCATGATCCTGTTCTTCTCTAATTCTGTTCTGATGGTATTGTAACATCTGTAACATCTGGGATGGCGTATTTGCTTGCCATGTACTCTCAACCTTGTATACACGGTTTTTAACTGCTGTCAGGGAATTCTCCACTAACTTTGATACAAAAAGATGCGGGTACGACTCGCTACTTGGTTTAAGGCCACTATTAATAATGAAACATTTCTCGAATCTTGAATAGAAATCACTAGTATCTTCATCGTGTTTCTGTTTACAGGCCGAGATTGCGTCCCAGTCTTCCTTTTTAGTTGTCAGTAATCTTGGCAGAACCTGTACTATCAAACCTGGTAATGCTTTAGTTTTCTCCCCAAGGCCTAGCCCTGGGGTACGAAGTTTCTCCTCGTCTTCTATTTCTGTCCATATAATCTTTTTGTCTCCCACCTCCCATTCTCTTTCCTTTAGTTTCTCGTAGATGCCGGTGGGCAGCAGTACCTTTAACATTTTCATGATATCTGCATATGTGTAATCTCCCATCAGTAACATGTCTTTAAGTTCTCTGTGAAAACCTGCAGGGTCTTTGTCGTGACAGGGTACTAGTTTCTTCATTTCCAATAGTTCTAACTTGGTCAGAGGTGTGTGTACATACACACGTTTCAAAGTATTATCGGTACCCATAACTGGATGTACTTCTCGTAAAGGGTTCTGTCTTTCAAGACGCTCCATATGATACATTTTTCTTTCTGGGGGCGGAGCGGGAACATATTGTGGGCCTAAGAAAGTGTTGTATCTGTGACGTTGTTCTAGAATTATTTGTATTAACTTGGTACTTAGGCCTCTCCATCTATCCATGAGTAGTGCTTCTAATGTATCGTGTAAGGGACCTGGATCAGAATGTTTATTTCTGTATAACGTGAGGAGGTGCTGAATCATATATATACCTGCTAATTTCTGCTCGTCCGGGGATAGGTTCAGAAATGTCTGCGCTACTGTGTCATCATTGTATATATTAGGATTGTCAGCCCATAGTACTGCTGACCGGGCTAGTTCTTGTTCATCCATAGAATTTAGTACATGGTACCCCATTCGTTCTTGAAGCATTTTATCAGTGTCTTGAAACAGATATTCAGGAGAATTCGGTTTTGATATGCCAGAGAGAAAAACTCTCTTGCTTTCTGGACGAATGCCTTTCCTAAGGTAAGTTCCCTTACCTACATACGCTATCGTATCTGTAGTCGTTTCTGGTTCTTCAGGTGCTTCCTCCTCCTCGGAGGAAGCATTTTCTTTTTCTTTTTCGTGTATTTCTATTACTGCTTTTCTTATTTTCTTGTACATACTAGCTATACAATTCACTTTATCATGTTTTCCTTCGGCTATATTTTGACCCCACTTGTTTAGTGCTTCCATTTCATCCTGTTCTGTCTCAGGCCTGTCTCGTTCTCTTATTAAGCAATTTATGAAAAAACGTAATATATATGCTTGAGTGTCAACTTTCTGATGTGCCAGGGCCTCCTTAATACTTTCAGGATTTTCCCCAGTCTGGACAAAATGATATATTCTATCTAGGTGATCTGTCATTCCTGAGAATAACACTAGGTAATATGTAGCTTGTCGCAAACGTAGTGATGCTATCAACATTCTATCGTCTTTGCCGGGTACTGGATCGTATCTGCAAACTGGAAGTTGTTCTTTGAGTATGTCGAGACGGGGTGACTGGAGTGTAGGGTGCTTCTGCATGTCCCTAAGGTGTAATCTGTGTGTTGCTGGCGGGGTCTGGTAACCCCCGGTTGCACCTCCTGAGGCGGAGGCTTGGGCATTTTCCTTCTGTGGAGTCTGTATGTGTACTTGAACTTGTCTCTTACTAGGATCAGGCAAAAACGGATTTGGTATCTTAACCTTAGGTGTGGGAGGTGGTGGGGGTGGAGGGACGACAGGCTGTCGGACGGGGGAACCTTGTTGCGGTAATGGCGGGATATGGTCTGGAGGCGGGTTACCACCTCCGTCCCCGTCACCGTCAGTAGGCGGGGCGCGTGAATTGGTGTAAGCGGGTGCTACATCATCTAGATAGGAATTCAGAAATATGTCTTTAGTAGTCCTGTGATTTACTTTAATTGGAACCAATGGTGACGGCAGATTTTTCGGTATTTCTGAAGTGGCTTCAGGCGAACCCTCGGCCACAAGATACATGCCATTTACAAGATTGTTTCGCGCGCGGTCTACTTGTTCTGATTTTACTCGGATCCCTTCAGTAACTAATTCGTTTTCTCGGGCTTTATCTGACTCTTCTCTATGTCTGTCTTCTCTACGGAGTGCTTTTTCAGCACGTTTATGTGATTCTTTACGCCAAAATTCTATGGCGTCTTTCTGAGATTGTCTGGCTTTCTTTTTCCATAGTGCTTGTTCTACCTTCATGATGCACTCGGCATCCCATGTTCCGGTAACAGGCCATCTGTGTCTCTCGTCTAGATGCTTAGTATAATCGGCCCATAAATCTAGATACAATATGGCGTCTATGCCATGCTTATGGTACATGAAATTTCCAGGCGTGTCCCTAGGGGGGATAGGAATTTCTTCCTCTAGTATCCCTTTCCTAGTTCCTATCTGCTTTAACTTATTGAAAAACGGCATCTTCTTTACTTAGTACTGTATACTCAATCCTTGCTACTTAACTCTGAACACAACTAATTACACAAAACACAATAATGTACATTAAACAATCACTCATACCACGACATTAATCACATGAAAAGACATTTTGGACATAGATTTCTACCCTAGATACTGGATGTACTGCTAAACAGCACAGATACACTGTCGGAGACAATGCAAGAACTTGAATAACTGATATACTGCTAAACAGTACAGATACACTGTCTAAAACAGTGCAGACCGTGTTTGTGTACCCAAACCCGTCTTTACCGGATACATAATAATGCACCCGTCTAGATACGTCCCAGCAATGGTACTCACCGGGAAGCACGGAATTGGAAGGCCTCGGAAAACTCGACTGGACTGGACCGGACTGGACTCGACTCGACACGTGGATACTTCGGAAACTGGTGGGCCTCTTGACACCTCGGACCTTGCTTCTTTCGGCTAGGCTCTGGTCGGGATCCTCCGCACTCCTCACCGCCTCGTCTGGGTGCTGATCGCAGTCTCCGTCACCTCCGTGGGGAGAAACAGGAAATCCTGCGGGTACGCGTAGTTCCGTCTTGACTGATGGCAGGGGGCAAAGCCCGCAACGCACCTACCGGCGCGTGGGGTGGGGGAGGGGTCCCTATTCGGGCGCCAAAATAATGTGGTAAATATTTGATTTACCGTCCTAATTTCTATGCAGGTAAGTACTTAATCAATAATAACTCAATCGGAAAGAAAGAGGCAGAGTCCGTGGCGTTAGAGTTCTTAGGGGTTTTATTCCTTAAAAAGGAATGGTCATGGTACCAGATCGGATATCTTGTTCCTGCCACCACTGGGGTGCAGGAAGGGATAGAGCAATATTTTATTGACAATACATAGCTTATATACTTAAATCGTACAGTAGAAACCAATACAGTAGGCGTAACAGCTGAGAGAAACAAGATAAGAGCACACACGTGGTAGTGATACGTAATTAGAAGGCGTGAACTAGGCGTGTGCTAGAAACGTCATATGTAGGTGTCACGAGTAGGTGGGTACAAAGCAGAATTTGGCAATGTCAGCAGAAATCTGAGGTCGGGATGCGCGCGCAGGTGCATGACGTGTGATTGACGTGGAACTGGAGGGTGCAGGGGACTTGACATTTACACTGGCGGAAAGAGACAGAAGTCTGGCATGTCAGATCAACTCGCACCTCTATCATATCTGATATCTGATGTTTGGGAACCATATTATATAGAAGGAAAAGGTCTCTGGGGCAGAAGCTATTCTATACTGACTGTGAGTGCGTGTATAAGCGCCTAAGTGTCTGCATGAGATGCGAGGGGCATGGGCCTACCATGGTAACAGAGGCTATGAATTACTTGCACGGAGACAGTGAGGCCGGGCCCTTTGCTCTGCAGATGGGGGGATGTTTACTTAAACTAGTAGGCAGGAATGTAAGTTTGAGGAGCGGAACAGATAATTCGAAGGTTGAATTCAGTCTTGGCAGGCAGCAGGCTGAGCTAAGCGCCGTTAGCCGCACAGAGAGTAAGGCAGAGGTCACGGGTACAGAGACAGCCCAGGCTGAGGCGTTCAGAGTTAGAAGGCAGAAAAAAGGCTCGATGGCAGAATTCTGGGCCTACTTCGCCAGAGCTGAAAAACGTGTAAAGTACACCACGAAAAGACGTTGGCATAGCATACTTAGAAACGGAATATTCAAACCATTCAGGGTGGGTCTGAAAGAGGACATGTTAACGTTGGACGCAAATGTATTTGCGTCTTCATAGCTGGCACAGGAGGGAAGTTACATGCACTTTAAGCTGGTACATGGAGACGGTGGGGTACACGTTAGGGAACATTACTTGACCATAAAATTTATATTTCCTCAGCACGCACGCATCCATGCATCCGCAGGCCAGGCGTGGCCTGCGGGGGTCAATAAAAGGAAGGCGCGCGCTCGGGCACGTCACTTCCGACTGAGGCGATTGTGTGGCTTACTGGTTGCCGCAGCGCGTTGCCACCCCTGCGCAAGCGACCGTCCAGGCCTGACCAGGCCCACACATCCACACACAACAGACGGCATCCCCCCACTTATTTTACCGGGGGGACACCGTCCCCCCTGCCAAACAGCTGGACTTCACTCTTTGGTCTCTCTGGGACGAGGAGCTCGGCACCTTTCGTGGCGTCACTTCCTGTTGTGACGTCACTTCCGGTGACAGCATCCCCCCACTTCTTTTTTTACGACTTGTGCCCAGATGGCATTGCGAGGGCTGACATCCGTTCTCAGGGGTGGAACTGCCCTCATCATGGCACAGGCTAACCCTACCCTATGCTGACTCTAATGTCTCTTTTGTAACTATTGATAGCCGATGCCCTTATACGCTTTTTATTGTGGAGTTGAGACCGCGCTATTTGGTACCGTTACAATTAGGGCCTCTGATTTTATGGTATTTATTTCTTTGCCATTTCCGTCTGTATTTATCTATATTTAAAATGTAGCCATATTATTGGTATTTTGCATATTTAGTTTGTGTTTTGAGAATAAACGGAGCTGTAAAATGTTATATTTCCATGTGTATTTAACTCTTGGATGTGCACACATACTTGGATGCCTGCATTAAGCAGCCACCTATAACAAAATACTACACTCACAGGTACATATTAGCGTTACACCACAAATATATGTTAACATATGCCTGCATTTTAAGAAATCCCATCCTACATTAGATATGTTTTTTAACTCTCCATGCTGTTTATATGCTCAGCTGTTGCCTGGAATTCATGAAAGACCGCTTGGAGAGTCCCTCACAAGAAACACAGGGGCATATTATCAAGGGTATTTATCTCCGCTTTTTTGGCTTTAAAAGCCAAAAAAGTGGAGATAAAATGATCACCCTATTACCTAGCTGTCGCTAACACCAGTTAGTGACAGCTAGTAGGAGATAGCGACCATCTTGGGCCCCGCTTTGCATGTCAGTGAAATTTATCACTAATGACATGCAAAGTGGGTGTGCTAAGATGTTAGCGACTGTTTCCAGTCGCTAACATCACTATCTCCTATTACCAACCTTTGGAGATATTCGCGCTAAGCGCGAATATCTCCAAAAGCTAACACCTGCCCTGAGCAGTTCTTAGCCATGTTATCCAATGGGAGGTGGATAACATGGCTAAGAGCATTAGCTCGGTAATGCATGAATATCGCTGACTTTTCAGCGATATTCATGCATTTCGGCCGATTTTTATCGCTTAGGAGATAAACCTTGATAATAGCAAGGTTCCTAAGCGATAAAAATCGCCGCAGCTCGGCGATAAAATTATTGCCGCTAAGCCAACATAGCGATAATTATCGCTAGTTGTTGGTAATATGCCCCACAATTTTCAGAATTTTGCGGCTTCTAGAAAAAAACACAGATAGGAAACAACATGTTTGCTGTCTGTACTTATCTGTAAAAATCAGTAAAAACTGAAAACTGGAAGCCTTGATTACAAACAACGAATTAGTAAAAGAAATGCTCTAATTAATCTGAGGCACTGGCAATTACTTAGGTCATATTCTAGTCAATATTTTTTTGCCCACTGTGCCACTCTAGACAGGCACCAGCCATATGCAAATCAGGCTTGGTCCTACCCCCATGAAAATAGACAATCCTGTTCTGCCAGGCCAGGTCTACTCCAGACACAAGCAACCTCAGACCACTTTTGAGCCTCATCAGTGAGGTGCAGCCTGAATCCTGTGGAGTAGCCCCCGCATCTGGGCACACCCATTGCGATTAGAGCATCTACTACAATACTCAACTGCAACAAGCAACAAAGTGAAGGATGGAATTTTTGAGCTCACCATTTAGCCAGTAACTTAGGCCGTATTCCAGATCATCATTTTGTGCGAACTGTTCTACTCTAGACAGAGATCAGACATATACAAATTTGACACAGCAGGAAGATTGTATATTTGAAGATGTAGTTATCAATGAAGGTGTGTGTAGAGTCCCTCGAACAGCTGTGTTCCATTTTTGTTGAGAGCAGAGAATGACGTTGGGGAGCATGTAGGCTTGTCACAATCTATGCTGGTGTCCAGGTCAAGAATGTCTTGCGGAAAGACAATTGTGTGAAAATGAGCAAGCCATTTTTGCTTTCAAGCACACAAAAATATTTCTAGTGCATCATAAAAGAATAATTTATAGAGTTCCCTCTCAAGAAAGTGAGCATTTATAGGTGTATATTTGGATCACAGCATTGCCAAAACTGGAATATGGATTAAAACAAATTAAGAGGTACTTGAAAGCAATCCTTTATTGACTTCAGCCTGACCTTACATCTTGCACACTAATGATACCTACAAGGTAGTCTGGAAATTTCTCTTCTCCGATCAAGGTTTATCAAGGCAACCATTAGGAAACAAGTCAAGTCAATTTAGCTTTATTCGAGATGCACTCATAAAAGCATAGAAATTCCATATATTTCAGAGATACTCAGTCAATAAAATTTTAGAATTGAAAAGTTACACACAAATAGATAAAAACACAATCCTTAAGCAATCATTTAAAAAGTTCATCTCGAATGCTATGTAAAAAATGATCAATAGTTCTAAAAATTTTTACATAATCAAACTGGATAAATGTCTTTACCAACAAACACATAATCAGCGGTCAAACCTAACATTTCTGTTTTAACACCCATGCCCATCCTAAATATTTGGCAGATGGTATTGAGATGGACAATAAAGTGCTAGTGCGTATGAGTCTTAGTGCTTCAGCACTGCTGCTAGTACCCAAAGACTTACACAGTGGGGTTAGCCAGAATCGTCTTGGAATTACATTAGGAAACATCAAGGTGCCTCTTAGTCCCAACAAGTAGACCCGTTGACCATCTCGGAATGCCGCTTCTCTCCACTGCATATCTGCTGCTTCGGTGAAAGTATACTAGTACATGGTGCTACAATTGACGTATATTATGAGAACTCTGCAAGCAACTAAAGGTGAGAATATTCGCTCACAGTTCATGATACTTGCAAACCATCCACAAACAAACGCGACATATATGTTCCTTTTAGAGACACTCAAACATAAACGCATACAAAAAGTCATAGGTTCTTTACACCCACGAATTCCATTCCAATGCTTGCTGGGAGCACTGAAGGTTGTCTTCGAGTCCACTTAAAACCAAGCCCTGTATTTTCAGGAACAGTTCAGCAACAAAGATGATGACAAGCTTAACCTCCCAGGTCCCTTCCTCCTCTGCTCATGATTGTCAGTCTCAGACATAAGGAAGAAGGCATCTGGAGGGGGTTTTAGCTCATATGAAGGTGAGTATATACACGTCTCTTAGCGAAATCTGACAGCTTTTTTGATCAGTTGACTGCATGTCGGTGGAAGGTGGTGGCTTGGTTGGCCTTCCATCCCCATCAGGGCAGATGTTCAAGTCATTAATTAGCTAAACTGTTGGCCTAATTTCAATCATATTAGGTACTGACTGCATGAGTGAAGGCTGGAAAAAGGTTGGAACCCACACACTAACAGATCAAGCACCACCACTGGCAATAGGAACTGGCTTCAGATGGCACACGTACAGTGGTTAGAATAAAAAGCTACGCTAGAACATGTATTTCTTTTTTCAGAAAAAAATGTATATTTGCAAATTGGCCTTGTAGAGAACAAAAGCAACTAGAAATTGCATTCTACTTGGGCGCTAAAGCTTCGCATCTCTAATGTACGATTTTCAGAACATTGGATTGCTGGTTATGCAAATGGAAAAGGAGAAATGCATAACTGAAAAAATAAAACAAGGATGCATGTTTTATTCAGTCTTTTTAAACCTCAATTAAATGTGTAATATTTTCAAAACCCTAAAGATAGAACATCCATATGCTTACGCAACATTCCTCAAACTTATTCCAGTAATTAGTCTGGGCTCAATATACAACGCTGGAGTTGCAAAAGCGCGAAATGTACTAGTATATGGTTTGTTCCTAAATTTGGAGAATGTTTTTGACTTTTATGTGATTCTCAAAAAATTTCAGGCGTAGACCTGGAAATGTACAAGAATCATACATTTCCAGGAGTATGTCAGCATCACAAAATTTCCTCATGAGTAAATGGGCATCTGAATATGTAAAAATGTGTGACACGCCAAGGAACCTGTTTTTCACTGTGGACACACAACTGCCCTTAAACCATCAAGAAAACCTCCTGGCCCTCCTCATCTACCAAACACCACGGTATTGGTAATTCCATTTGTGGAAGCAATGGTGACATTTTCATGCATATTTCACAATAAAGGCAAAAGTGCTTTTATGGCAATGCCATTCGACAAGAAAAAATTTATAGTCTGGTTGTAAAACTATAGTCCTTGGCCCACACCAAAGTAGTCCTGCAAAGGAAGACTACTCTGGTGTGGGACAAGGACTATATGGCCAGATTCATCAAGGTAAGGAATTGCGAGTCCTTAATAGCGAATGTTAAGGATTCGCTATTAAGGACTCGCAAAACGGGATTCCTGTAGGAATCTCAATTGAATTTGCGATTCCCACTGATTCCTTATTTGCGATTAGCTAATTGCTAATCGCAAATAAGGAATAACTCCCCCTTCATTCCTATGGGCCTAAAGGCCCATAGAAATGAATGGGGAGTCATTCCTTATTTGCGATTAGCAATTAGCTAATCGCAAATAAGGAAGCGATTTCAAGGGTGCCAGGGGTGTCCAAAGGACACCCTGTAGCACCCCTGAAATGTAATCTACATTGGTGTTGCGCACACACATGTCCAAAGGACATGTGTGTGTGTGTGTAACATGCAACTTAGCAAAATGCATTTAAATGCATTTTTCTAAGTTTTCGCTATTTACCACGAGGTTTGACCTCGCGGTAAATAGCGGCCCAAAATTGCGATTTCGCAATTTTAAAATGGTTCTTGAATTGCATTTAAGGAATCTCAAATAGAGATTCCTTAAATGCAATTCCTCGCAAATGTGCGAATTCTTTAATAGCGAATTTTGCATTTGGGATGATGAATCCCAAATGCAAAAATTGCACTCGCAAAGGGCCAGATTCTCAGAATCTGGCCCTTTGCGAGCGCAATTAAGCTTGATGAATCTGGCCGTCTGTCTTACCTGAGTTATTATTGTTGGAGTTGCTTTGCTTTTCCTGATTTGTCCATTTGGTACCCATGTTATGCATTTGGTTGACCTACCCAGGTCCTTCTCTTTTGTTCTTTGTTTCTCTCTCTCTTTTTCTTCTCTTCGCTTCTCTTTTCCCTTTTTTTTGTTCACCTTGCATAAGAGATGTGTTATAATCTGGTTGTTGGTACATTCCGTCTACTCCCTCCCTTCCTTCCCCTTGGTTTTCTCTTACCCTTTTCTCAACATTCCACAGCTGACTCCTGTCACTGGACTGTGGTGGTGTAATGAATAAAGTCTTCCCAGCACTTACCTGAAGGTTGCCTTCTCAATTATATAAAAAAAACCTCTTTAAATGGTAAATTTTCAGAACGCAAATGGTGCATAAAAATTGTCATCATAGACTGAAAAAAGCTTTTCAAAGGTAAATTCGCAGAGAAAAATTCTGCATACATTTTCTAGTTTAGTTAGACTTGCCTTGAGTGAAATGAGGTCAGGCGAAATTTCGGGTACGCAGGCGTAATCTTGTGTAATTTCATGTTCCACAAAATTCCCGAAATTATGTCATTATGCCACGTTGAGTAATTTAGCTCAAGCGCACAGGAACAATGGTAATAGCCAGAACGTGAGCTACTGCTCTATGCAGTGTTTTCTTAGATTTTTTTTTTAGCACAAAATGCATCCTTTTGTACAAAACAGATTCAAGGATGCCTTTCTCACAAACAAATTAGCCGAAAAAGTCGCTTTTGTTTTCCATGTAATTATGCATAATTTAACAAATTGCTCAAAAGAAAAAAATGTGCGACCTTTGTACATCAACTCATTGAGCTGTGACAATTATCCTGCAATAATGAAAAAAACTCGGCAAAGGAAAACATTTACAACCTTCAACAAGGTTCGAAATGAGAATTTTTGCAGAATTTGGTCTTGAAAAAAGTTTGCAAACTCTATAGATGGGTCATTAACAGCATGCATTTGACTCGTTTGTGTCTTGGTGATTTCCATGAATGTAATGTTTCCTAGGCTGACATTTTGCTGCAGTGTATGTTGCAACAGCAGTTATGAAACTCTCTTTTTTCAGGACTGTTCATTCTGATAGTAAATGTGTGTCACATGAACTCGAATTACATCACCAATACGACCTTTCAGCACTGAAAATGTGCTGTTTTTACCTCTCTTATAAGAAGTTTCATTATTGAAAACATGCAACAAATCTATGTTTTACCTCTCTTACAAGAAGTTTCAGTATTGAAAATATGGAGCAAATACTTTTGGTGGAGCAAAGAAATAACATCCAGAGCAACATGACTGACTTCACTGTGAGGCAAATCAGCATCTGATGGGGAACACAATAAGTAGGACATATATATCTTAAACATGCAGCAACAATGAAAATAACAGACACCACCTTAAAAAAGTTCCGTAGTAAAACTACACATTCCTTAAAGCAATCACTGACAAAGCTTAACAAGCATTAGCAAAGCCAAAAGGTCTGGCGTTGACTGCCATCGTTTTGACTTCGACACTGGTTATTTTGATTGTTATCATTTTTGCAAATATTTATTGTTCAGGAATCTGCAAAAAAACGATTGATTTAGGCCCAGATCTCTGTACTGGGGTGAATGTATGACATTGTCCTGCATTCTGGCCATCAATTGTTCTTTTTGGATTTGTCACCCCGAGTGGGACGGGTATGCCCAGACGTGCTGTGCTCTCCATGCCACTGGAATCAAGCTATCCTGGGTGATGAAGGGTGAACCTTGAAACCGGTCCTAGGATGCTTGTTTCCCGTCAAGGAAGAACTGGCTTGGCACATCGGGCTGGACTGTTCCCATTGGACGCAGGGTCAAGACTGATTTGCATATAGCTGTGTTCAAACTGGAATGGCATGGGGAGCAAAAAAACTATGGATTTAGGGCCAGATCTTTGCACTAGGGTGAATGTATGACATTGTTTTGCATACTGTCCTTCAATTGTTCTTTTTGCATTTGTCACCCCGAGTTTGTCGGGTATGTCCAGATGTGTGTCCCATGCTCTCCATGCTACTGGAATAAAGCTATCCTGGCTGATGAGGGGTGAAACTCTGAAACTGGTCCTGGGATGCTTGTTTCCAGTCCAGGGAGGACCTGGGCTGGCAGTTCGGGCTGGACTGTTCCCATTGGGCACAGGGTCAAGACTGATTTGCATATGGCTGGGTTCAAACTGGAATGGCATGGAGAGCAAAAAAACAATGGCTTTAGGCCCAGATCACTCTATTGGGGTGAATGTATGACATTGTTCTGCATTCTGTCCATTAATTGTTCTTTTTGCATTTGTCACCCAGCGTGTGACGTATGCCCAGACGTGCTGTGCACTCCATGCCACTGGAATCAAGCTATCCTGGCTGATGAAGGGTGAACATCGAAAGCTGTCCTAGGATGCTTGTTTTCCATCAGGGAACAACTGGCGTGGCTGATCGGGCTGGACTGTTCCCATTGGACACAGGGTCAAGACTGATTTGGATATAGCTGGGTTCAAACTGGAATGGCATGGGGAGCAAAAAACTATGGATTTAGGGCCAGATCTTTGCACTAGGGTGAATGTATGACATTGTTCTGCATACTGTCCTTCAATTATTCTTTTTGCATTTGTCATTCCGAGTTTGACGGGTATGTCCAGATGTGTGTCCCGTGCTCTCCATGCTACTGTAATAAAGCTATCCTGGCTGATGAGGGGTGAAACCCCGAAACTGGTCCAGTGATGCTTGTTTCCAGTCCAGGGAGGAACCCAGGCTGGCAGTTCGGGCTGGACTGTTCTCATTGGGCGCAGGGTCAAGACTGATTTGCCTATGGCTGGGTTCAAACTGGAATGGCATGGAGAGCAAAAAAACAATGGCTTTAGGCCCAGATCACTGTACTGGGGTGAATGTATGACATTGTTCTGCATTCTGTCCATCAATTGTTCTTTTTGCATTTGTCACTGTCATATTAGAGAAGGTAATTTGTGGCATAAGGGAAGGCACCCATCCCAAAATTCAGGCACTGACGTCCTGGAAGAAACTCTTGGCCTATGGGGGCACCAATGGCAAAATACTGGTGCTGACATATCAGTGGTAACTTTTGGGAGCCATATTATATAAGTGTGTTAAGTGAGGTTGACGGTTGTAAACAATGGAAAAAGCTGTCTCTGTCACACTGGAGGTAAATATTGACATGTCATCCACGGTATGTGTGCAGTATCAACGATAACATTCTGGTTCTGACATATTGTTTGTGATTCTTGGCATAAGGAAGTACCCCAGGCAAAACGCTGCCGTAGGTGATAGCTCTTTACACATTCTGAGAGGTATAGGCCCGGAAATCTTATCTAGCTGTCTCTCCTTTTACGTCCCTACCCGTACCCTCCGTTCCCAGGGCTTGGCCCTTGCTGTAGTCCCCAGATTCAGGCTCAGTCGCATGGGAGGCCGCTCGTTTAGTGTAAAAGCTGCGTCAGCATGGAACTCCCTTCCTGTTGAAATTCGCCTGCTGGAGGACCTCTTGACTTTCCGGAGGGCTATAAAAACATTCCTGTTTTAGCTGCTTTTATGTTTCTCCATTTTTTCTGTTGTGTTATGTTCTACCTTGTCTCTGCGCCGGGACGCTCCTTGGCTGGAGTATCTGTGCGCATAATAAATTAATATAACATAACATAACATAACATATGAAGCACAGCGCATTTTGAAAAAATATAGTGAGCCTGTGACGACTAATATGGCCTCCACTTTCTGAGATCATCAGTCGCTACTGCCGTGTATATGTCTCAAAATTAGGATTGATGTGAACCGATTTATCATTCCACGTGGACTCACAGTTACCCTCTAAACAAGTGAAATGCCTCACACACACTTCAAAGGGATCACCAGTCCAAAAGATGTGTCTTCTCCATTGATTAGAAAGTGATCGCCCTCCAGTACCTCTCAACTTCAACCTTCCTAGTGGCTTGAAATGCTCAGATGGCTGGTAAGGGGCCTGGGAGGAAATCCACCATTAATGATTGTGGAATTGAGTGCGGTCATTGTTAGGATGGAGCACAATGACACGTAGTGATAGTTGTGTAGCCAGGATAATGGAGGAGATTGAAAGAAATGATAGGGACACATGAGGCCATTTTCAGGGCCCAATTGCCCTTTGAATGGGCCATCCCCAGGGCCAGACTGGCCGTAGAGGGCATCGGACGCTTCCCGGGTGGGCCGCTAGGGTGGGGGCTGGTTTTGGGACCCTGAGGGCCGTTTTTGTTACCGGGGGTCGGAAATATCGGCCCCAGGTAACAAAATCGGCGAAAATTGGAACTCGCAAACTGCTGGGCTGCACCCCGCTCACGCCAGGGGGTGGCAGTCGAGCAGTTTGCCAGGGCCGGTTTCGGTTCCCAGTTCGGCCCTGGCCATCCCAGTAATGAGGTCACAGTAGGCCTCAAAGCCCAAGAAGATGTCCTCAAACAAAGCCACGTTCTAGAATGCTCATTGCTGGTGATTGTTAGTGATGCAGGAGTGGGTAAAGAGAATTTGTTTTTTTAAACTTTTCCCAGGATGGCCCTTTAAAAACTGCTAATCTGACAAAGTAATGTGACTCTGCTTAGTGTTCTCAGTGTTCACCCACACTGTTCTCTTTCTTCTCTGCATACAGTTTGGCACTGGCCCTCCATGAATGAGCCACTGGAAACAGTGGCCTGACCCAGGAAACAAAGATCAACAAACAACTTGTGTGTGGAGCTGCAAACAAGCAGATATGTAGAACATTGTTGTAGGTTACGAACAAAAAGCTCAGCACAAAGGGCCGGACTAGAAATTCAAAAGGCAGCTCTGTTTTGCAGGCATCAGATCTTGGCTCCTCTCCCTGACATGAAGTTTGTTATGTCAGATCAGACCTCCCACATCTGGACTTATTGCACTGCAGATCTTGCCACTGCATTCCGTTCGCTGTCCTCCTCGCCCTGTCGTTATTATGTTGGCGTGTTTTTCCTCTGTTGAAGGAGGTTTGTTGGGAAGCACCAGGCAACGCATCTGACGTCTTAGACACTGTAATGTGTTTGTGTTTCGTGTTGCATTTGCAGTTAGCATCCTACAAAGGAAAGGGGAGGTTACAGCCCCCTGTGAGGGAGACAGGGGTCCTGAGATGTCTCCCTTGAACGTAACCCACTCGACAGCATGACGTTTGACAGGCAGCAGCTTGCTTAGCTTCTGGAGAATGTACCTGCTGAAAGGCAGGTAGGATTTAACAAATGTCGTTCACGTCCGTCGTTCATGTTTACGCTTGTCACAGCTGTCTCACACAGCACATCCACATAGCAGAGTGTAATGCTCTTTTAAAAAAAAAACAACCATGGACAAATATGGATTCGTGAACCGAGGCATGTGCTTCCTATCCTCAAACCACCTGAAAATGAGGGCTGCTTTCTATCAATCTCTTTGTGTCAGCCAAATGCAATATTGGACAAATATTAGTGAGCTCACAACTAACTGTCGCGCCCCCCCCCCCCCTGAAATGACTCCCAAGGAGTGAGAGATAACTGCGATTATGGTGGTTCAACCAAGTATCTGTGAGAAGTGATAACCATAGTTAAGCAGACATTATTATGAGAATAATGGAAGTAAGATCAACAAAACAGCTCAAAGATTGTACAAGCAATACAACAGTTGCCTCCACTCCTCATTACAGCAGCAACACTCCAGAATGCAAAAGTGTCGGAAGGGCCCGTTTCCGTATCCATCGCCCATGCCCTCAACTAGGGGCATCCGGGAGGTTATTAGCCAGCATATCCTAGTGGCAACTTCCTCTCCATCCCACAGAGGGATAGGCAATACCCACAGTTCCATACCAACACATACGCCAGAGCACCGCATAACGCTTCGTCCCTACCAGGGTACCTGCCAAGAGGCAAATCCCCCAAAATGTTCAACTCCAGGCATCCTGAGGTAGGACAGAAAGGTCCAGGGCCACCAGCAGGTGAATCCCACACTCCTGCCTGCCCAGTGTCCATACAAATCAACACCCCTCCAAGGGGTCCGTTCAGTAAATCTCTCCAAAATTGTGGGTAGCCCCCTTTTTCTGCTGCTAGAAATACTGCCACAGGGCGAAGAGGTCACTGCCGATTTCCCCCTCAACCCTGCCACCGCTGGAGGGTTTCAATATTGGTCCCTAAGACCGTGCGACTGCCGAATGAAGAGCTTGCAGCCCTCAGATGATGAATACACCCCATCACCATGGGACAACTCACTATCCCCAAGACACCACTCTATGGGTGTTTGAAGCTATACCTCTGTCCCAGCTTTCCCCATTGGGTAGGCGTTAACTGGCTGACTACACCAGCACCTTCAAAGTGTAGGCATACTGATGGAGCAGATTTCCTCTGCAGTCAGGCATTGTTTTATTTTTGTGCTTCAGACAGACGGCATTTGAATTGCCACGCACATTTTGGTGCAAGTTAAAACCAAAGGCACATGAAAAATATAAAAGTGACACCTAGTCTTTCTGAAATGCTTGTGCTGAATTAACATGTGTTTTTGCAATGTAGAGAAAAGTGGCCTTTTTAGCTTTGAAGATTAATAGAATATGTTTCTCTCTTCCCAGCGCATCCCATGCAATCTACATTCACTATTTCTGTCTTAAAAGACTTTGACTTGTTGCATATTTTGATAAATATTTTCAGTTAATACATACCGCAACCTTAATGTGTACCAATAGACCACCCTAGATGCATGGATCAATTCAATCTGGCACTGTAAGTATTCCACCAAATCTTTTTCCAACTAGGAGGCTAACAGTGGAGAAGTGTGGCTCAAGGGTTAGAGGCGGCAGACCCGGAAGCTGAGATCGGCCCTGGACCAGGGTTTAATTCCCCGCCTCGGCGGGTCTTGGGCTAAAAAATTCCACAGACTCGATAATTCTCGCTCTGGTGCCTTATCGACTCACGGGTTCACACTCTGCGACTCTGGGCAATAGCTTTCTTAATCTCCACAACGGCCCCTCGCGCCGGGATGCCTGGCTTTCACCTTGTGGATACCCTGCCGGGGTTATCTCACAGGGGAATACCAGGACGGGTTCCCTAAGCAAGCGCTTAGATACAGACCTCGGTCAGTGATTTGCGCTATATAAATACTTGTACATATAAATACTTGTACATGCCCTCGCTCGACCACCTTCACCCATTGATGGATATTCTCTTCCGTGCCCCTTTGGCATCTTCATAGCTTACCTAGGACTCCATATACAATGGATGGATCCTGGCACTGGCAGATTGCTCTGCCTTCTTGAACCCAGAGTCAATTCTCTGCCTGATGGTACCAATAGCTGAGCCCACAAGTAGACACACAGCACGAAGAAATGGTCTCTGTATCGCAGAATTCACCTTTTTCCTGAGTGATACTGCACCTTGTGGCAGGACCACTTGGCCAAACTGACCCAGGTATGATCTCCGACCGATCTGAGTTTTCATTCCAAGAGCTGGGCTGGCTCACCACTTTCCTGTTGTGCCTGAGAACATTTCTACCCCCACCCTCATAGATAAGCAGACAGCCATAAATGTTTGTGCCTCATCTGTAAATGGCTCCCAGTGCCAGATAACAGACTGCAGTTTTATTGCTGTACATCCCTCGACCTCCATACGCGAGGATCCCTACTGATTCCCCGTAAGGTCATTCAATTGAGCTTTGGGCCCAAAAGCAAAGCAACTGACCCTACATGGGAAACTTGATTCTACACATTATCCCAGAGGCACTCTGTTGGGCAATGCCTCCCTTCTTGTTGCTGCTGCATACTCGCTCCCTTCCCCTTAGCTAGGTCCACTTCCTTCTAGTGGAGAGTTGTGGGCTAGCATGCTTAAAGAATGATGAAACCTCCACCTCCTTGTTTCTAGGCCAATGTGGCTCTGGCTTAATATTACCATAACATCATTAGGTGGAGTTAATGCATAAGAGCATGGCAGCCTCATGAAGAGTTGCACAAATATGCTTTACTACAACAGAGCTTATTAAAGTGCCCAATAGGAGTAACTGCACACCTGTACCAGGTGAGTAATCTGGAGCCTGGATATCCATTGCTACCCTACGGTATCGCTTGGCAGCCCCTGCTCCAACCTTTCTGTCCAGCAGGAACCAACCTTAGCTGGGGCAAGACGTAACCCCTGTTGTATCACCTAACTTGACCCATTATCTGAACTGAGTGACCTGCCCGGTGTTGCAGGCTACTCCCTGTGAAGGCATGGGGTGCATGAAACAGAAATGTATTATAAGGTCAAAAAGATGCCAGTTAATTCAAAACAGAACATATGTAGTAGTGGAGAAGTGTGGCTCACTGGTTAGAGGCGGCAGACCCTGAAGCAGAGATCAGGCCCGGGACCAGAGTTCAATTCCCGACGCGGCAGGGTCTAGGATCAATGTCCACGGACTCGATAATTCCCACTTCGGCGCCTTCTCTAATCATGGGGCTCCACGCTGCAACTCTGGGCAATAGCTTGCTTACTCTCCACGACGGCCCCACCAGCACTGGGATGCCTGGCTCCGCCCCTCACAGGGAGAGCCAGGAAGGGTTCCACAGCCTAAGCGCCGAGATACCCTCATGGGTGATTCAGCGCTATATGAATCAATAACTATAACTATAACTACCAGTGGTGGCCCTAATTAGGTGTCCATAAGAAAGGCCTCTCGATCATTCACAGAACAGTGCCTCTGCTGGGTGTACCCCACTATGAAATCTGTCCACCTCAAGCAAAGGTGAAGGATCTGCTACACCAAGAGACTAACTCCAGGGTAAACCAATACAATATTGTAAATAAGCAGGACGTGGTTTAGAGGCAGGGAGGTGAAGCGGAAGACCCAGAATGAGACCGACCTGACCATTCAGGGGTGCCGTCCATGTGACCGTCAACAATTAACTCCCATGGCCATCAAAGGTATATACCTCCTGTGTTGGGAATTAGTGCACTCAGTGACTGTGCTGCCTCCCCCCACTATGTCCTCTTAAAATACTGGCCCATTCCGAAGCAGGTGATAGCCAAGGGGGGCGGGTTCAAACTGGCCCAAACTTTAGACTGCAGGACTGACAAGCACAGACACCAATGTGTAACTACAGCAGGTATACTGTGAAATTACCCTTGAGAGTTGCGGAAAAAATGCATACACATGCTGATAAGACTGTGGTACAGTGCCCCAGAACTTGGGACCACCCAACAAAACTATTCTCCAATAAGAGATACAAGGGTCAGCTTGACTCCTTGGGGGCCACAAGGGTAAATAGGAAAACTCTGATAATCGACACAAATAACTCTTGAATTAACTTTCATTGCTGCTGATGTGGGGGCAATCATAAACTGCAGAACCACAGACACAGGCACTATGGAAGGGAATTAGAATGCCTTACTGTGGTAATATGCTGCGGCAACACATGATGGACGGAATGCTGAATGAATAAAACATTCACTCCCAGTCAAGAGATCTGGTTTGGGTCCATTGTTCTTTTGCTTACTGTGTCACCCCAATTTGGACTCAGCCATATGCAAATCAGTCTTGACCCTGTTCCTCATGGGAACATTCCAGCCCGAACTGCCAATCTGGGACCTCCCTGGACTGAAAACAATCATCCTAGGACCTTAACCTGCAATGAGAACAGCCAGCCGAAGTTGTGAATAAAATTAATGTGAAATTACACAACAAAGAATGCAGAAAGAATAATAATTTCATATAGGAACGTAGAACAGACACTAATTTGATGTATAAATGAAACAGCAGCAGATTGCCTGACATGACCTGACACCAGTATTACTCAAGTTCAAAATATAGGGGGTCATTGCCATGTTGAGGGTCTGACCAACACCGTAGAGGGAAGGGTTTCAACCTCAGTATTAGGATGCAACCGCCCTATGAGCGGTTGGAAACATCTATTTTTGTATTGCAGCTTGTGTGGCGACTGGAAAAGGGCCGCAGCACAAGCTGCAATAGAAACATTTATGAGTTAAATCATCCCTGCACCGTGTGGCAGGTGCCATGAGGGGCACATTGCAGGGATGTTTAGGAAGCCACCATAAGTGTCCCCCCTGCCACATAGCTGAGGGCCAGGGGGGAAGGGGCTCTGCTAGGGGCCCCAAAGTCACTTTCTGCCTGCCTTTTCATGGTGAGCGGTCTACCATGAAAGGGCAGGTGGAAAGGTGGATTGTAATCCCCATGGCGGTGCTGGGGAAGGCACTACCTCCATTGTGGGGAATGTGATTCGACTGTCCATCCGACGGGCTCTTTGAGCCCGACGGAAGTTGTCGGTCGGTCCCTGCACTTATGTGGCTCAACTAACCGCATCGTAATGCAGTGATCTGATTGCGGCTACAGCGACATCGTAATGACCCCCATAATGTCAATGTATGGGTATTGCGACAATCGCAAAACAAATACATCGAAAATTACATTAGAGTTTTAAACCCTGAAGCCACGTGGCTTCTTATGGAAGCCAAAGTAGCATTGAATTTACACCAGTCAGATAAGACAAGGTCGCTTTCGGGTGATATTCTGATGATCCTTGTGAAGGAAATGCATTCATGAACTTTTTTTGTACCAGCGAGAACATGAAAAAATTATGTTTGGAGAAGAAGTGAAAGAGGGCTAACAATAATGGTGGATAGTATTTCTGTATGAGAAATACAGTGCACATTTTTGGTGGTATGAACAGTATCCTCTGGTGGATCTCTATGACAAAAAAAATTACCCCATATTCTTACTATAAAAGACAAGTTATTAGAATTGAACATTTTCCAGAAGTGGACAGCACAAACCAAACATCCACCTGAGAAGCGGAACAAATGTTATTGCAGGATTCACACAGGCTTGTAAAACAATAAACTTCCTGAACATTATGGCAGGAAAATAGATAACATCCTCCAACATGATGCCAAGACCTGCAAAAAAAGACTGAAAGCCCAGGAGTACCAGAAAGGACATGTTACAACAATTAACACAACAAGGCCCCTTGTTAGCAGTTTAAGAACACCCGCAAAGTACGCCATAAGGTACTCGCCAGCCGCAGACCAGTGGCAACAGTGCATCTCAGAGATGAACCGGCGTTAGGAAAACCCAGAACTTCCTATGCATCGGCCTTGAACCGGAAGTCACTCTGTTGCAATAACCCATGGAAATGTGCCTGTGGTGGACGAAAGTCCAAACTTCTGAAATGAGAAAACAAGGCAAAAAGCACCAATACTTTAACCTACATGAAGAAGTGGACAAGGATAAAAGAAAGTATAATATTTATCAGCTTAATCAGAATCAGGGAATATGTTGTGAAGTCATCAATGTTCCCACCAGACCGGAAGTTTAACAACGTGACTAATAATGATATGGACAGGCTGCATAACACCACAATCCCGTATTACTTTCACAATTTGGAAGACAATGATAAAGCAATAACTACAAGAAGGTATGTAGTATTCTGCATATTATACTGTAAGGTGTTTTACCAGCCCTGCTCTGCCTGTGCCTGTGCTCTGTCTCATTGGAATGTTGGAGTCAGATGTTGCCTTGGAATGTTGGGACTGAGAGAGGCAGAGTGACAGTTGGTCATGGGCTGAGCAGCTGACAGGCAGCTCCTGGTGGGGCTCTAATCTACCACATATCTACATGATGTTCTGTACCTTATAACCTGTTATCTTCATAAAATAAATCAACTTGAAATACAACCTTCCTGAGTGGACCTTCCTCATTACATATTATGGCGACGATGATGGGATACAAACCCACGCGTGCAAAGCACAATGGATCTACACTTCTTGTTGTCGTCTTTTATCTCCAGCCTTCTTTTGTTCCTTTTTTGATTCTGTTCTTCCCTGTTATGGAGGAAACCTGTTACCCCATTTTCCTGTGTCTGTTTGGTGGCTGGTGTACGTTCTCCGTTGTGCCTTGTTCTTTCTTTCCTTCCTGCCTGCCTGGCCAGTGGGTGTGTTTGGGGGTTAGTCCTTGGTGCGTGTGAGTTCTTCTGCCCCTTGTTGTTTTCATTTTCTGATTACTCGTTTTTCCATCATCTTTTCTATGTCCGTGAGTCTGTGTTATCTCTTTCGGTTTCCGCTTTACTCTTCTCTTCCTCCTCCTCATTTTCTTCCACCTGTCTCTTCACGCTGCTTTGCTTATACCTTTCCTTGTCGTTGTTTCTTTTCCTCTGCTGTTCTTCCTCGTTATCTCTTCCTTGGTTCTCTCTCGCTAGTTGTTATTCAAGTAGTGGTTTATTGCTTCTGTTAGAATGAAAGGGGATATGTAGTATCCTGCATATTATACTGAAAGGTGTTTTACCAGCCCTGCTCTGCCGTGCCTGTGCTCTGTCTCATTGGAATGTTGGAGTCAGATGTTGCCTTGGAATGTTGGGACTGAGAGAGGCAGAGTGACAGTTGGTCATGGGCTGAGCAGCTGACAGGCAGCTCCTGGTGGGGCTCTGATCTACCACATTACTACATGATGTCCTGTACCTTACTACATGTTATATTCATGGAATAAAGAATCCTGAAACACTACCTTCCTGAGTGGACCTTCATCACTACAAGGTGCCATTAAAAGAGTACTTCAGAGCTGCTTAAAGTACTGCAAAGTATACACTTAAGCTAGGACAGCTCGAATTAGCATATTAAATTCGAAAATTAGGGACTTTTTACCAATTTTTATTCAAGTATGGTGCCCTTCCTTGATCAGAAAATGAGCGCAAACAATCAATATTTTTGCCTTATGAAGAAGGCAAAATGCAACATCATGTAAACCAGGATAAAAGGCCAACTTCCTGTTTGATAATGAGGTGAATTCAAGGGGTCGGTCCATCCCAGGTGAACGGTATCAAGCTAAAGGGCGCTCTGCGAGATACAATGCATATATAATCCCTTCCGATCACTGTTTGGCTTCAAAAATAAGGGGCAAACTCAGAAAGGCACTAACGAGTACATGAAGTAATACTGCTGTGGTACTGCTCCTGCAGTACTACCCCTGCGGTACTACTGCGGTACTACCCATGAGGCCAAATAACTTCTTATGCAACTTAAAAAGGCAAAGGATTTAAACCAGTGTGCTTTCCCTCTAGAGATCATACAGGGATTTTACAAATGGATCCATATATTAATTAATAAAGCCAGGTTTAGGTGTTAGATAAAATATAATATAGTGTTCCTGGTGACAGTTGTGGGGGAACTAAAGGGTTTACTCACAGTAGCGTGAAGAGATAGTAGTGGGAATCGAATGTGCGAAATGCTATACTACCAGCTTGAGCATAATTAAGGTGGGCCTCCATACTCAACAAGGCCGCCCGCAGCTACTTGCGTTTCACAAAGTTGTTAAGTTAAAGCTATCAAACCTCGCTGCTTGGACAAAAACACAGATGGGATGAAGGGTTGAGCCCACTCCACTCGGATCAATGGGGACCGCCTAACACAGAGAGGGCCTGCTTTACAGCTGCCCAAAAGCTACCCACCATGACTCTGCTTAACAGACATTAAGAGACCGCATAGAATATGCCTCTATGTGGCCGGAGAGCAAAGATAAGACCAATACTAAGGAGGTGGGTAGATCACAAAATAGATTATTTTAAATAATCTCAGAAACTGTTCGGCTACCAATTGCATCATTAAATGCTCCTGTCGCGGGCACCTCCTGATGAAGTCACGACCCCCCTTCGTAGAAAAAAGGTAAGGGACTCCCCACCATGGCTCCTGCCAATGGAATGGCTAATGGTGCAGCTCTGCTTTCTGCAGGGGGCACCTGGCCAATATTTTAACAGTCTCTTGTTGACATGAATTTTAGAACAATTCTAAATGTATCCCTGGTAACCATGACTTCTGAGTCGTCTTGCCTCAAGTATCTTTAGGTAGCTTTCTCCAGTGTCTCTGAAAGTGAATTTTAGATTGGGCACAAAATGGGCTATTTCTCCACCTCTGCCATGTAGAGTTGCTTGTTAACAACAGTACCATGCTAGTTAACAACAGTACCATGTTCTCCACCGACACTCATTTGTGGGTGATAAGGGAACTCTCAAAGCTTATCAGTCCTTCGATTAATGCATGTACCCTTACAGCTCATGCGACTGAGACTGACAAGGTATTGTCTGTGAGTTTGGCAGTTAATGCCTCTTTCACCTAGCACTGATTGGTTCCCATTTTGGAAGTTTGCTTCTTGGGGGGGAAAGCTCTTTACCTAGAGTACACAGCAAACATGGCACATGCTTGTTAAATTTGAATGCAATCTTCTGGAGCCTCAACACTAGCGACGGCTGATGGCACAGAGATGCCCGTCTGCAAGGTGGGGATCATTAAATATGATGGACGGTCCACCGCCAGGGAAGTGGGGTCCATTGCCTCCACTGCCCTGATGGGCTGCTGTGTTACCCTCCCAGTTTTAACTCACCCTTCTGATCTTTATGAGGTACATAAAGTGTGAGTGGCCTTTCCAAAGCATACGGTAACAAGAGCAGCATTTGATTTGATATTTGATGTAGCCAAAAAGGAGCTATACTGCCTTCTGTTAGGCTCCAATGTGGCTTTCATTAAAAGTTAGTGCTTAACTGCTTAAAGCCTGAAACACGAAAACAAAGAGCCCCATATCATCTCTACATTGACTCCAAACAAACACTTTGGAGAAGGATTCATTATCATCCTGGAACATCTTAAGAAGAAAGTCACAAACCCATGCAGAATATTCAACAGGTGTAGTATCAATAACAGAATAAAATGTAAGTTTATCTTCATCTCATTTGCTTTCTGCAAAGCTCAGTAGAAACTCTCCATGCTAGCTTCTTGTACTTGAGTGTAATACAATCAGACTGCAATGGATTGTATTAGGTTGTGGCTTCAGTAGTAAAAGTATCCACCACGCATCTGCACTAAGCCTACTGCATGCGAAACATGTCTTTTCACAATTTTTAATAGCAAGTATAGCCATGAATGAAGTGCAGATTGGAACTAGTGCTGAGATTAAAGTCAAAATGGGGAGTTATTGTCCTTGTTACATAAGGCTTCATTACAATGGCGATTGGACATCCCCACAGGAATGGAATCGCCCGACATGTAGTCGGCAGTACCACCTGCCAAATTATGATGCGTCCACCGTGTAGGAGGTCGAAAAAATGCCTTTTTCCATTGTGGCTTGGGCTGTGGCCCGGGAAAGGGCTGCAGCACAAGCTGCAATGAAAAAAGGTGTTTTGCAAACATCCATCCACCATGTGCCAGGCACCATGTGGTGCCTGACACACGGTCCATGGATGTTTGGGCCACAATGCATGTTCCCCATTGTGGAGGCCCATGAGGGACCAGGGCCCTGCTAGGGGCCCCCAAAGTCCCTTTCCATCTGCCTTTACAAGGCGGTCGGACCGCCATATAAAGGCAGAAGGGAAAGGGACATCATAATCCTACGGTGGCGCCTCCAAAGGCACCTCACCCATTGTAGGGATTATGGTCAGACTTATGCCCCAACGGGCTCCTTGAGCATGCCAGAAGTGTTGGTCAGTCCTTCTGCCCGCTGCCCTCCGACCGACTGCATCATAATGCAGTGGTTAGAGCTCTACCTTGGCTGTGGGGGGACCGACAGTCTGTCCGTGGTGGAACTCCTGACATCCTAATCGGGCCCATAGTATTATGAGGATTTCAGAAACCTTTAACATTCAGAAAGACAACTTAACCCAAGAAATCAGGGATAGTAAGTGCTATATAAATGCAGTTACAATTACATGCTACTGAAGTGAAAAATATTAGATTCAAAAGTAATACCATAGATTGATAAAGACGTACTGCCAGAACAACAAAAGTTAATAATTATTGTTAATCTTTATTCATAATTATAAAGAACATAATTGTGCTGCCAAAGTACTACATAACTTTATTGATTACAGTATCTCCATTTGCAGTGACAGGCATAGGAAGTTTATTATCTAAGCTATTGCCTTGTCACCAATCTTTCTGTTTGTATTCTTGTGTATTATCTCTGATAATTCCACTCAAGATGTATAGACATGATGGAATGAGCTACTACTGTGAGACACATGCTGACAGGTTGGAAAGCTCAAGAAGTTTGGTTCCACTCAAGTACTATGGACTTATGAGAGATCTCACTGACTGATCTTGCCAGGCCCACTCAAATAAATATCTGATCTCAGCTCTTCAAATGCTGATAATGCATTCTTAAGAAAATGTGATGCTTCCAAGATAACTAAAGTTCATAGGTTGGACAGGCTGCAAACAATTCACTCCCAAGAAGAAATGCATATCTTCCACCAGCAATATATATGACAAGGCCATGACTCCCACTTGGGTTTTCTGCTTTACTCTGATCGCAGCATCAATATTTCCACTACCTGATGTTCAAGCAGTGCCCATTGCTATATAAATTTTAACAAAAGTTTTACCTCTGACACCATTGATCGAAAACGCTTATTTTTGAGCACAGAAGTCCCTTTTATTGACTCTGTTATTTTTATTACTTTTTTGTTTTCTTTATTCCATTATTTCTCTTAGGGTAGGCTTGTTTGCACTCTATATACATGGGATACCTAGACATTTCATGTCTTAATTTTTGCACAAGGATATATACAAAGTATCTTGCTTTCTCAACAACACGTAAGTGCAAATTTGTACATATAGACAAACATCAAATGTGATTACATTTTATTTATAAAAACAAACAAACAATACAATAAGATACAAAAAACATGACCCTATTGCAGATTCTCAGGTCAAAGTCCTACTGGACTACCAGAGTTAAAGTCAATTTCTCTTGGTAATTTTTACAATTTTGGTCCTTGTAGAGTTCAGAGCCTTTTCTTAAAGGTAAGTGAGCTGAGTGATCTAGCTCCACTGCATTAATTTTAGCATTTTCAATCCAAAAATATTTCGCTCTGATACTATATACTTAATGTCAACGCGTTTCGACCTCGATGGAATATGGACTACTTATTATATGGGAGGTCTTCCCCAGGGCACGATGTATCATGTAGGACAATTTTCTGATTCTATTGTTGTTCAAAAAAGAGGTTTGGGTCACTTTTTTTTACTGATCCACTGTCCTTCGTTCCGGTATACTGCGTACGATTCCAGCGTTTATCTTAATTTCGATAGGTCCTTTCTTCTGTGGTGGGGCGATTTATGTCTGTGATTCTGTATAGTATTGCTATGCAAAAGCCTTTTTTGTGGTGATCATAGGAGAGCTCAGACTTTCTAGACATATAGAGGCATATTAGCAAGAACCTCGTTAAAATTATCGCCGTTTTAGCTGCAGGAAACTGCCGCTAAAACGGAGATAATGGGCTTGCTAATATACGTTATGGAATTCCAATAGAAGCCCAGGTTAGATGTGCAGGACATCTAACCTGTGCTTCTATTGGAATTCTATAACACATATTAGCAAGCCCATTATCGCCGTTTTAGCTGCAGTTTCCAGACGCTAAAACAGCAATAATTTTAACGAGGTTCTTGCTAATATGCCCCATAGTCTTCTTGTATATGTCCTAGGCCGCAGGACGTTAAGTCTATACCCTCAGGGTTAACATTCTCAGTGCCATGAAATATCTCTGTGGCCCACAGTTAGTGGGTATTCTGAGTTGAACACTGATCTCTCACTGAGAAAAAAAGGAATTCCGGGGGAATCAGTAATTCTGGGTCAGTTTCATCTGCTACTACTTTATTCCTCCAGTAGTGTCACAAAGAGATGTTTTCTGGTTTGAACTCTGTGGGAAATAAGACAGGTCAGTGAAGTTCCTTTGGACTTCATAATTCTAATGGGGTACCGGAACTAAAGGTGCAGTCACAACAAAGTTATTGTTTGCCATAATTTCTACAGGACTTCATTACGTTAAGATGACCAGCAAATTAGTATTTTTGAGGGATGTGTGTTATACAACGTACGGGGCTGCAAGGGATAAAGTCGGAACCATGCCATTGGTCATTTCTTATATGTTGCTGGCTCCTTTTGATGGCCCCCAGCCAATCTTGTAACTCAATGCTCAGCACCACCAGAATTTCCTCCTATTGAGGTTTAGACTCAATTTTGTTCATAGGCCATTTGCTTTGCCCTACTGCAACAATTAGGAGAGTAACCTTGACCCGTGGCCCTGTGATTTGGTCTCTCCACAAAGCACTTTACATGTAATGATTTTCTGCAACTTTTACACTAAAGCCAGCTCATGCACCATCAAGGCACTCCAATTTTCTTTACGACATTGCACAAAGGCACTTTATTTCCTCCAACGCCTAGTAACTGATGAAATAATAGCAATAGTCTATACTTGTAACAAAGATCAGGTAGACTCAGGTGCCCTAATAAAGATGATAATTCTGGGTCTATTTACGAGTCATGGTAGTATGATGTGTAAGACTACATAGTGGATCTGGTCATGTTATCTACTTTGTAAATGTAAATGTAAATTGATACTTGTATAGCGCACTACTCACCCGCAAGGGTCTCAAGGCGCTTATACGAATACCACTGTGGTACCCATCCTGGCTTTCCCTGTGAGGCATCCACTCCTGGGCACCCCCAAGGTGGAGGCCAGGCATCCTTAGCGTTGTGGGGGCCATTGTGGAGATTAAGCAAGCTATTGCCCAGAGTTGCAGAGTGGGACTCCATGATTGGAATAGGCACCGAGGCGAGAATTATCAGGTCCGTGGAATTTTTGAGCCCAAGACCCGCCGAGGCAGGGAATTGAACCCTGGTCCCGGACTAGACATCTGCATCAGCGTCTGCCGCTCTAACCATTGAGCCACACTTCTCCAAACTTGCTGTTTGGCGCTCTATGTCCAGGAGGTTACTGACTCTGATTTTGAATTTGCTCTCTTGAATTTTTTAATTTCCTTTTTAAATTTAAAGATTGATGAAATTTGGAGCAGTTAAAGCTTTACCCTATTCCTTTTTGTATAGCACTACTAGCCTTTTACCTATTTGATACCTATGTTTTACCTTAATTCGCAAGACAGTTGCCCTTTCCTTTTGAGGCTTTTAGAGCCTACAACCGGCTGTGTGCCTCTGTGACTGGGCTCCTACACTAAGGGCCAGATGTTTCAACATTGTATTTTGCGAGTCCTTAATAGCAAATTTCACTGATTCGCTATTATTGACTTACAAAATGCAATGTATGTAGGTTTCGCAAATAAAATTACGATTCCTAAGCATTTCTTACTTGTGAGTTGCAAATAAGGATGGTTTCCCATTCATTCCTATGAGCCTAGAGGCCCATAGGAATCAATGGGAATTACATGCGCAATTTGTGGGTACCAAATAGGTACTCGCAAGTTGCGCATGTAATTTCAAGCGTGCAAATGTGCCAAAAGGACACTCTGATGTACCCCTGAAAGTGCAATTAAAAAACATGTTGCACACACACATGGCCCCAGGGCATGTTAGTGTGCAACATAGAACTTTGAAAAATGCACATTTGTGCATTTTTCAAAGTTTTTGCAAATTACCAGCAACTTTGAGTTGATGTTAATTTGCGTTTCTCTGAAGCGAAATCACATTTTGCATTTAAGAAATCTCAATTTGCGATTCCCTAAATGCAATCACAATTTAAGTAAATCAAATTTTGTGACTACCTAAATAGTGATTTTTGCATTTGGGATGATAAATCCCAAATGCAAAAAAGGGGCCCCTTTGCGACCGCAGAAAACAATGATGCATGTGCCCCTTACTTCTTTACGAATGTTGATTTTCAGCTATTGTTTGGCTGAACCATCTACATCTCTCCCGAATTAATACCCTTTAGAATTTTGCACCTAGGTATTTTTCCTTAGCATGTAGCACCCAATGAACTGTTCATGACAGCTCATATTTTCTCTTGCTTGTGATCATGTCTAGGAAGATATATGACGCGTTAGGGCTTGCCCCTCCCGACTCTCGCACATGCAGGAGCCCAAAGCGGACTCTTAGTTGAGGTTTTTGTTCTCCTTTCTTTCAACTTTGGTTGTTTGTCCAATGTGTAAATCTGTAAAGGGGCCCTGAATGTGAACATAAATTGTATTTTTGACTGTAACCAAAATATTCATTAATTTCGACACTTGTCAAAAGTTGGCACTGTTAAAGCGTGATTGAGTTTTTATCCGAACTACTTTTAACTATGTGTATCATTTTAAACTTTCCATAACATTATTGTATTGCAATTAATTTTATTTCACTTTTATAGTCTATTTTTATTTAGACTGGATAGTTTTTTATTTGAATTGAATTGACATATAGTCTCCGTGTATATGCTCTAGACTTCCGGACGTTAAGTCAATACCCTTAGGGTTAACATTCTCAGGGCCATTATATCTCTCTGTGGCCCACAGTTGGTGGGTATTCTGTGTGGAACACTGATCTCTCAATGAGAAAAAAGGAATTACCAGGGGAATCATTAGTTATGGGTCTGTTTTATCTGCTACTACTTTATTCCTTCCAGTAGTGTCACATAGAGATGTTTACTGCTTTGAACTCTTTAGGAAATAAGACAGGTCAGTGAAGTTTATTTGGACGTCATAATTCTGATGCGCTATCGGGATTAAAGGGCCAGTCACAACGAGGTCCTTAGCGCTATCACGTGTCCAGAGTTCCATTACGTCACAATGACTGGCAGACTAGCATTTCTGAAGAAGGTACAACAGGAAATGAAATAGAGAAATTGACTGGAGGATCTTCAGTTGGCTGTGCTTATTGTATTTGTACTATAATCCAGGAAGGGAAACAGCCACTACAACGTGGCCGTTTCCACGCATAACATTAACCACGCATGCATTACAACGCATGCATGGTTAACACGAATAGCCTTTACCACGCTTACCTTTACTACGAGATGCGTAGTAAAGGATGAAATAAAAAAGGGGGCTTGGGGGTCTCCCCCCCCCAAAAAAATACTTAAGAAAAGAAAAGGGGCTTTGTGGGGGTCACCCCCCCAAAAACGCACCTAATAGTAACGATCATGGAGGCAATCCACGTCATTAGAGGAAACGGAAAGACACTTCAGTTTCCTCTTTACAACGTGCAACGTCAACAAGGAAGATCATGGAGAAGAGATGACAGACAAGACGACGTGGAGAGATTAGGGGAAATTTAGATTTAAAAAAAGGAGGGGTTCGATTTTAGGGTTAAGGGCAGGGGAGGGGTTTTTGTAAGAAGGGTTTAGGGGTGGGGGAATAACCTTTACCAAGAGTATGCCCTTACCATGCATGAATTTACAACGAAAATTGTTGTAAAAATATGCCTGGTAAAGGAATACTCGTGGGAAAGGTTATGCCTGGGAAAGGCATTCGCGTTGTAATGCATGCGTGGTAAAGGCATGCGTTACAACGGAATGCGTTGTAACATCATACAACCGCCAGGAAGGGGCAGGACCTCAATTGTGCTATTTGAGGTTCACATTTCCTTGGAAAAAGTATTTTTGCCTCCTGACTAACACAGAGATTAACAAAGGTGCCAAGAGCCCTTGTGTTATGTTTGGTGCCTTTCTGCAGGCATGCCTCTTTAGCTAACAGCACCATAAACTCTGGAACTTTATACCATAAACACAGTTTTTATCATGCAAAATGCTGGCAACTAAAAAGCTTTGACTCTGCAAATGGTTCACGAACGTCTTTGGGCCATTTTTCCCCGCGATGCCTTTCAGATACACAGGGTCCCCATTGAACTCGCCCTGTTGCAACATTGCAAGCCATGGGACTCTCCTACATGTGTCACCTGGAAACTTTCATGATTAACCTTCTCCCTCATATGTTAACCTGCACTTTCATAACATTGTTGGGAGCTGAGCACCTATGCATTGTCCTGATCTGTTTGTTGTCACGCCTGTTCATTATCAATACCATTTGTGATGATTATCCGTGACCTATGCTCTTTATTTAATATAATCGTGCATGCTTTATGTTGTACTGCATTGTTTTTAACTTCTGTAACAACATTTCTGGTAGAAAATATAATGTCTTTTTCTATATGTCAAATATTATTCAAATCAAATAAATGAATGCATTAAAATACTAATGTTGGCCTCTCCAGAATGATAAATTGATACATCATATAAGCAAGACATCTGGCTAATACTGTCCAGTCCTAAAGATATAAAGCTCTGTCATAAACTGTTGAGGTGAACCATTGAGGAATTCCATGCGATGGGTGATGAGACAATCTGAGAACGCTATATCATCAATTTCAGCTGAGCAAGGGTGTCTAGCTTGATTGTTTCTTTTAAACTTGATTTTCTTCCCAGTTGGTGTTCCCGTCCCTGCATTGTGAATGTCTACTGTTGATCTTGGGCACCATATGGTCTTGCACTAGTGGTGGGTCACCAGGATCAACGGGAAAAACAGGTCAACAGTCCTGTTTCTGGTGGTCATGTGCCAACCAGCCGACTGCTTTCAATGCAAATTTGCAGTGCTCTAAAAGTGCACCTAAAGCAAACCCATCTACTCTCATTGAAGCTCAGTGTCAAAGGCCAAGCTAGCTACCTCATCAGTGGCCTAGCAAGGCCGATCTGCAACGGGCGGGATGTGTTTTGGGCAGCCGCCAACTGACCCTGCTCTTACCTGTGGCCGTGCGGGGCGGCCGCCATGGGAATCACCAGCACCTCCCTTCTCTCACACAAGGCCGCCGGAGGGCAATCTAAGGGACCGCCATGGGTGCCAGACCAGCTAGCTACATCACTGCGCCTCACTCATGGGGTACCCACCCCAGCATCTCCTGCAACCCTCTAATTCATCATATTAATTAGATTCAGAAACATGCATGAAACTTCAGTCACCAACTAATGAAAGATGATATACTAAGAAATTTTCAGAAAACAGGCACTCGCCGTCCTAACCTCAATCATTAATGTCTTATATCTCCTTATATTAGGTCAGGAGTAAAAAGGCAATTTAGACATTCACACTCATTTCCTAAACATCAGTAGGACATCTTTCAGATAGCCCACAACCATGAGTAGAATGTATTATTACTCACAGAAAGATAAAAACATAATTCTGGGCATTTACCATGAAATCTCAAAGAGGAGGCAGGATTGCAATCATTTGTGAAGAAAATTGTATATTTGCCATACTGGGCAAGTGAGGGCACCAATTAAATAGTTATAAAAGAGCCAAGGATGCTGCTAAGGCTGACTTTTTCAGTGGCTGCATCAGAAAAGTCCATATTCCAGCTCAAGAAGCTTTTTTGCAGTTGTAAATATTGTCTTTAATTCTCAGTGTCTTCCCGGGCTAGTCACACCACCTGGGCCATCTGTGATGGCTTAGCTAGTTTTTGCGTTATGTTCCGCATTGTTAAACTTGTACGTCCAACTCGTGTCCAGTCTAATCAGTTTTGTTTGGTTCTCAGGCACCATTGCCTGGGATGATACCCAAGTCCTCATCCAGCTCACAGTTCAGAAGTCAACTTGATAAATTGTTTGCTGACCAGCCAACACTGGATGGGCCACATCTTTCTCGAACTGAGCATTCATAAATCTGAGTTGTTAGACTACAATAGGATTTGCTGAAATAGTATTTAATGGCCACTGAGCATGCAAGGCCTTCCAGCTCCTACAGCCAAAGATCAATCATTGGGTGTGATTCCAGGTCAGGGCATGTGTTTCATAAGAAAATAATAGTAAGTTCATGCTCCTGCTTTGTGTTTGTTGTACTAGAGAAGGAAGAGCTTACAGCCAGATTCATGAAGGTTAAATCGGCTCGCAAAGGGCCAGGTTCTGTGAATCTGGCGCCTTGCGAGCGCTTTTATGGCATTTGGGATTCATCATCCCAAATGCAAAATTCGCAAAATCTGAAATGGCTAAATTGCGAAGAATTGCATTTAAGGAATCTCTATTTGAGATTCCTTAAATGCAATTCATGAAACATTTTAGAATTGCGAATTCGCAATTTTTGGCCGCTATTTACTGAGAAGTCTGACTTTGTGGTAATTAGCGAAAACTTAGAAAAATGCTCTTTAGTGCATTTTTCTCAGTTGGATGTTACACACACACATGTCCTTTGGACATGTGTGTGCGCAACACCAGTGTAAATCACCATTTCAAGGGTGCTAGAGGGTGTCATTTGGACAACCCTGGCACCCTTGAAATCGCTTCCTTATTTGCGATTCGCTAATTGCTAATCGCAAATAAGGATTGACTCCCCATTCATTCCTATGGGCCTTACGTTTTCTACCTGCATCCCGTTTTGCGAGTCTTTATTAGCGATTCCTTAATAATTGCTATTAAGGACTCGCAAAAGAGGAGCATGATGAATCTGGGGGTTACTTTTTACATATGGCAAAAGCCAAGATCTTTCAATTTTACCAAAACTATGTATACAGGGCCGCATTTATGAGGTTTTGATGTAGGGCACGGCCGCAACTAATCTTGCTGCGCAGCCCTACGTCAAAACAAAAGGGCAGGAATGCGCATCATCTATGTGATACATCACATTCCAATCCCTTTCCCCCAGCTCCAGTACATAATGGGCTGCCGTGCACATACGCAGGCACCCTTGCAATATTTCTCGTAAATCTTGGAATGTGTCCGGTTCCATGGGTGTTGCATGGGAACACCCACAGCAACACCCATGAAAGGCCCCTTTCACACAGTTTTCTGCATGAAAGGGGCACATATTTATAAGGCCATGAAAAGCCACTTAAAGTGGCTGTATGTGGCCTTATAAATGTGCTGTGGCACATTGTGCCACTGGAAAATAAATAGAGTGACATTCTGGCGTCCCTGTTTATCCATTGGTCCTTTGTGTCATTCCCTTTTGTCTCCCAGAAGACTTGGGTCAATGGTCAGCCCACTTGAGCCATTGGATAACCTTAATGTGAGTGACAACATTCTGCAGCATCAGGAAGGAAATAGGACCCAAGGGCATACAGCCTAATGAAAATATTAAATGTTAAACAATTACAAATAGATCTTGAGAGTTATGCATTACCTGACTGAGATATCTTAATGCACATTGCTTGAGGTTAATAAATTTTATATTATGGATGTGCAGTGGGAATAATAATACACATTTCTATCATAATATTCTCTTTAGTGCAGATTGCTACCTGTCTAAAGCTCATATTTCTTAATGGTAAGAACTGGCCAATCATTTTACATACTGCCTTTTCTGGATAACATTCACAGATGAATCACATTCTTAACTCATGGACATATCTCCTCTACCATCCCAGTTCACTCCACCCTTCATTCCCCCCTCCTAGCTATTTATTGTTGTAGGCAATGCATGATCTGAAAAAGAATAAACGCCGGGCGCTATTGAATGTCGGTGTGCAGAATACAGAGGCTGCATAGTCTTGATTCCACTTCATGACTCTTTCATCCACCCACAGACACTTCCTGCTCCTTTACCTCACTCTTGCAGGTTGTTTTTCACCCTTGATTTCTCTTTGTCAATGTTTCTCTATCTTTCATGTCCTCCTCTCTCCCCCCTTTTGTCTTTTTCTCTCTCTTGCTCTGGGTCAAAGTCTGAGGAAGAAAAGTAAGAACCTGTCCCCAAAAATAAGTACCTATGGGCCCAAACTGCAACCACCGCCTTCTATAAAGCAACGGCTGAGGGCTTTCCCTTCTCACTTTTGGATTTAGTCACTTAAGTACAAGATGTATTTGAAGTGTACATGTCTCATAAAGTGCATGTAATTAAAATTAAAACCAGCTCCTGAGGACAAACTTGCAGCCGCGGCCTGTGCCAGTAAGAGTGGTGGGGCCGGGTTGGGGGAGGGGGGGATTCGACAGACGGCAACGAGGGGAAATTAAATAAATAATTAATTTTCCCTCGTGGTCGTCTGTCGTAATCCCCCCGCCCCCAGCCACCACCCGGCCCCACCACCTCACCGATTTTACCTGCACGGGCCGCGATTGCAAACTTGTAATAAGATTGTATTGATCCATTTTGCGTAGCATGAAATTTACACTATAAGTTAATTATTTCCTTTTCTTTTCTACCAATAAATCCGTAAATACACATTGAAACAGAAGAGGATTGAGGCAGACGTCAGCAGGACAACATTTGCAAATACCACAGCCTCTGTTTACATTTTCACCCAAGTCTACTCACAAACCTCTGCAGAAGTACACAAACCAAGGTAAAATTGTACTACATTTGTTATTAAGCGTGGTTTGCACAGCGTTTATATGTTTTTTTTTACATATGATCGTCTGCGAGTGACCTTTCTTTCACATGTTGATCCTACAGATTATTTTTTTATTCGACTGCTGTTTGCAAAGTTCTTTCATGTCCTCATATTTTCCAATTTGGCACATTCAGCTGCGTCTTCACCACAGCTGAACACTGAATGAATGAAGCCTGGTGGTTTCCATGGATCACGACCTCACAAGTGCTGCCTTGTTAAGTAAAACACCTCCTCACACCACTTTCAGACTCCCTCTTTGCCTTTGTTATCTCCTGCCAAGAGATGCATTAGTGCATTCCATTTTTCTAATTGAGAAATGTCCTCATTTGGTAAAAAAATGCAATTTCAAGCAATACTCCTCTACCACTCACTATGACATTGTGGGAATTAACATTCAGATCCTATTATTGTAATCTTGAGAGAGCATAACTCTAAGGCTGAGTGACACACACACATGCACACACACCTACACACACTACTATTGTCCCCTGCAACGCCTACCCTCCGCCCCATTCCAGGAGACACTATGATTGGGAGGTGAAAACAGCTCTGCTCAATTACTCATGAAGTACTTCTGTTGGTGAAGTTACTTCATTTGGTAAGTGTATTACCACTGAGTTTACCATTACCAGAAGTACATGAAATAAGACTGTCAGGGAAGAAGGGTATTTCCAAAATTGTCTTAAATAGTGTTAGAATAATGTAGCATGGGGATGACTTGCCACAGTGGTCCTTTCTCTGGACTATCAATTTACACCTTTTTTACAGTATAGTGGACATTTTTAGCTGTGGTGTTAAAAAGTACCCAAGTTGTAACCAAGTGGTAAAAAATAATGTTGTCTTTGCTGCTGAGAAGGAGACTATTTCCTTCTGCTGGTGGTGTTTTACCAACAGCAATTATTTAAGTGGTTACCAATGGCAAAAATACCATAGCACCTCCAATAATATAGGATATCAATTATATCGGGTAGCATAGTAAGTTTACCAACTGCTTTATCAATCAATCAGTAATCTTATAAAGTGCAACTACTCACCTGTGAGGGTCTCAAGGTGCTGAGTGGGGGGAGAAGAGCCTCAGTGGTTCAGTCGAAGAGCCCGGCCTTGAGGCCCTCCCTGAATTGTGGCAGTGATAGTGATTGCCTGAGGTGCAGAGGCAGGGAGTTCCAGGTCTTCGCAGCGAGGTAGGGAAGGAGCTTCCTCCTGCCGTGCTCTTGTGTATTTGTTGGATGGTGGACATGGCCAGTTGGGCAGATCAGAGATTTCTGATGGGAGTGTAGAAGAAGAGGCGGTGGTTGAGGTATGCAGGTTCGGCGTTATGGAGGGCTTTGTAGGCATGCCTGAGAAGCTTGAAGGTGATTCTTTTGTTGACAGGTAGCCAGTGAAGGTCTCTCTAGTGGCCAGTGATGTGGCTGCGGCGTGGGATGTTCATGATGAGTCTGGCGGAGGGATTCTGGACAGTTTGTAGTTTTATTGGGAGTTTCTGGGTGGTGCCAGTGTAGAGTGCGTTGCCGTAGTTGAGCATTATGTCCTCTGGAATGAGGCTCTAGTGACCTAAGAGAGAGGATTGGTTGGGCTTTGAAGGAACAATAGGCTACAATATAAAAGCTATTGGGGGCAAGTGTGCTTTTTCAAAACACATAGTCCCAGATTTACTTACACTTTGTGCAGGGTTTGTGTTACCATTCTAATACACCCTGCACACAGTGTTGTTGTGGTGGTATTTCCTTTCCAATGCAAATCAGGGTTTGAATTGAAAGGTTGGTCAAAGTAACTCAAAGTAGTGTATTTGCTACTTTGCAGTATTATGCGTTAACTGGGTGTTCCATGGGTGGCAAGTGGGTGTTCCCATGCAACCACCCATGCGATTTGACACAATTCCCTATATACTAACTAACCCTGGGCGTAGTTTGCGTAGTAGCACTGCGCGTAGCAACGCAAAGTGCACTTCGCACTAAGCGAGCTACACGTAGCACTACGCGAACTGCGTAGTGCGGTAGGGAAATGCTGTTCACAATGATTGCACAGTGCCGATGCTTGTCCGCACAGTGCAATCATTGCAAACGGCATCTTGCACAGTGCAAGCGGTCGTTTTCTGCCGCTCGAATAGATTTTTACTCGAGCAGCAGCTTTCTCAACGCAGACTGATAGTTTCTTATCGCGAGCGGTCGCGAGCATACGCGACCACTCGCAATGAGAAACCTGACCTCCCCGTGTTCAGAATCTCGCCGGGAGGTTTATTTTCCATGCTCGCGATCAGCAACTTGATGTTGCTGATCGCGAACGAGGAAAAAGTCTCGCCGGGATGTCATTTTGCTCGCTCGGGGTCGCCAACTTGACGTTGAGGACCGCGAGAGAGTAAAAAATGCCAACTACGCTAAGCGTTTTTGCACTGGCAACGTGCAATTCCCATAGCGCGTAGTTGCGCAAATTACGCCAACCACGTGAGCATGGCGTAGGTTTCCCCCCAGGCCTACTTAGATAGGGATTTGAGCAAACACCTTATGTCTACTCGAGGCATGCAAAATGGAGAAGAAATGTTTTAATTTCACAATAATTTTCCAACTTGGCATGTCCGCGGTGTTGTCCAGCACACATACAAAGTGGGAAAAGTATTAAAACATAGCTTTGCACTAGAAGACTCCCCTTCCAGTTCAAAACCTATGCTTTTAGTACATATAGTGCTATTTTTCACTCTCCCTTTCACGCAATGCAGTGCACAACAGCGCAATAACTCAGATTGCTGTACTGCGTTGTGTCACATTTGAGCAAACGTCCCCCCAGGTGTCTTTGATGTTATACACGAGATTTAAATCAGTGTCACGCTTCTTCCACGCTGCTCCTCCCCAATTTTTCATGTCATGTTTTACTTCCTTTGCCTTCTGCTGCACTACACCCCACTCTCCCCTATGGAATGTTAAATGTGTTTTGTCCTCCCTGCTACACCCCATTTGTTTCTTTTATTCACCTACCTTGCACTGCTTTCCAATTATCTGAAGCACTAGCATGGAGCAGGTCTGACCAGAGAATTAAGTGGCAGCATTCACCTGATATTCCTCATGGATGGATTGAAATGCACTAGCAGCAGTAGTGTGCACGTACAGAGCACCCACGCAACCCTTTGCACCGGCATCAGGATTGTGCACATACACAGCAACCATTCCACCTTATGCACTGACAGCAAAAATGTGCACATACACAGCAACAATGCATCCTTATGCACTGACAGCAGGAGTGTGCACAGAATAGATACAGCTCTTGGGCACTCTTAGTCAACGCTAGATGGAGCGTGGATACACACAGAGCCCCAGCATCCTTATGCCCTTTTCGAAGAAGTGTGCATATACACAGCACACCGAATTCTTTTTGACCTGACAGCAGAAATATGCATATACACAGCCTTCAGGCATCCACGTGCACTGGCAGCAGGAGTGTGCACATACACAGCACCCATGCATCCTTATGCACTGGAAGCAGGAGTGTGCACATACACAGCACGCAGGCACTCTTAGGCTACAGTAGATGGAGTGTGCATGCACACAGAACTCCTTCATCCTTATGAACTTTTAGAAGTGTGCTTGTACACAGCACACTGGATTCTTTTTGACCTGACAGCAGGAACATGCATGTACACAGCATTCAGGCATCTGCATGCACTGCCGCAGGAGTGTGCACATACACAACAACCATGCATCCTTATACACTGACAGCTGGAGTGTGCATATATTTAGCACTGAGTCACTCTTAGGCTACAGTAGATGGAGTGTGCACACACATAGAACTCATTCATCCGTATGCACTTTTAGGAAAAGTGGGCATATACACAGCACACATGATTAATTTTGATCTGACAGAAGGAGCATGCATATATACAGCACTCAGACATCTGCATGCACTGGCAGCAGGAGTGTGCACATACACAGCACCCATGCATCCTTATACATTGACAGCAGGAGTGTGCATATATACAGCACTCTGGCACTCTTCGGCTACGGTAAATGGAGTGTGCAAACACAGAACCCCTGCATCCTTATGCGCTTTTAGAAGAAGTGTACAGGTACCCAGCACACCAGATTTTTTTGACCTAACTGAGGAATATGCATACACACATCACTCAGACATCTGCATGCACCAGCAGAAGGAGTGTGCACATACACAGCACCCATGCATCCTTATGCATTGACAGCAGGAGTGTGCACATACACAGCACGCAGGCACTCTTAGGCTACGATAAATGGAGTGTGCATACCCACACAACTCCTGTATCCTTATGCCCTTTTAGAAGAAGTGTGCATTTACACAGCACACAGGATTAATTTTGATCTGACAGCAGGAGCATGCATATACACAGCACTCAGACATCTGCATGCACTGGCAGCAGGAGTGTGCACATTCACAGCAGCCATGCATCCTTATGTATTGACAGCAGGAGTGTGCATATATACAGCACTCTGGCACTCTTCGGCTATGGTAAATGGAGTGTGCATACACAGAACCCCTGCATCCTTATGCGCTTTTAGAAGAAGTGTGCAGGTACCCAGCACACCAGATTTTTTTTGACCTAACAGGAGGAATATGCATACACACATCACTCAGACATCCACATGCACCGGCAACAGGAGTGTGCACATACACAGCACCCATGCATCCTTATGCGTTGACAGCAGGAGTGTCCACATATACAGCACTCTGGCGCTCTTTGGCTACGGTAAATGGAGTGTGCAAACACAGAACTCCTGTATCCTTATGCCCTTCAGAAGAAGTGTGCATTTACACAGCACACCGGATTAATTTCGACCTGACAGCAGGAGCTTGCATATACACAGCACTCAGACATCTGCATGCCCTGGCAGCCGGAGTGTGCACATACACAGCACCCATGCACCCTTATGCACTGGAAGCAGGAGTGTGCTCATATACAGCTCATGGGCACTCTTTAACTACGGTAGAGGGAGTGCGCATATACACAGAACCCCTGGATCCTTATGCACTTTTTGAAGAAGGGTGCATGTACACAGCATACTGAATTCTTTTTTACCTGACAGCAGGAATATGCATATACACAGCACTAAGATATCCGCATGCACTGGCAGCAGGAGTGTGCGCATACACAGCACTCGGGCACCCTTATGCAATAGAAAACAGCCTTGAAAAAACAGGTCGACTCCATCACCCAAGGCCTAATTGAAACCCTCCTCAACCTCGGTATAGCCTGTAATCCCCCCAAACCCCCTCCCCGAACGCCCCTCCTCGCCAACGCCAACATCACCCAGGGGCCCACAGTAGTCCTCGATGCTCAATGTAATCCCCCCAAACCTCCCAAACCCCCTCCCCGAACGCCCCTCCGCGCTAACGCCAACATCACCCAGGGGCCCACAGTAGCCCACAATGCTCACCCGATCGATCCCTATCCCAAGGTCCTGGTCTCCAGTCCCAAAAAATCTGAACTCTCTAGAGACCCTTGGACCAGGCCCCTGACCACAATCTCATCTCACACCCTAGGAGGCGCAAAACACCTGACCTCCAGACCGCTCAGATCAGAAGCTCCTATGTCAGATAGAGAAGAAGCATTACTAGCCACGACCTATGACTCTCCCATCCCAGTCTCACCTAAATCTAAAATCCAAGTAATCACTGGCTACCGGAAAGATCAACCCACTCTCAAACGGCAAAGATTACCAGTCCTCACCGCTATACCTAGAGAAGCTAAAGACAAAACCATCAACATTCAGGAGAAAATCACCAAATGCCTCCTAATCAACTGCAGATCGGCCTCATTACATGCAACGGACTTAGCCGAAGCCATCCTCACACACGACATTGACGTTGCGTTCCTCACTGAGACCTGGCTAAATAAGACATCTCCCCCCTGCCTAGACATGCTGGTTCCACCTGGCTTCTCCCTCATCTCCAAAGACAGGATTAAACAACGAGGTGGTGGGGTTGCTATCATCCACAAGGACAGCTGGAACATCACAGAAACCTCCTCCTTTGAATACGACTCATTTGAATGTCTATCCGCTGTCATCAAAACCAAAGACAATGACTCTCTACTATGCCATCTACTCCATCACCCCCCGGGCAGAAACAATGAGTTTGGAGACCAACTATCCAACCTGATCGCTCAAGACGCTCTCGGTGATTCCAAAAACCTAATTCTTGGTGACCTGAATCTCCGATGGAATGAAACCCACAACCCTCTAATTAGATCGCTATCCAGCCTCCTCGCCGATAACAACCTCACGCAACATTGCACTGAGGAGACTCACTACAAAGGAGCCACACTGGACCCCATCATTGCACAAACGAATTCAATCACGATCAACCACATACTTCCCGTTGATTGGTCAGATCATCATTTGATCCTATTTCACATCAATCACCCCATCATCCCGCTTAAACCTCCTCAAGACCCCCCAAATGGTCGAGAAACCTCTCCCAAGTACCCCTAGACTTTCTAGAAGGTCAGCTAAGTTCACTTCTTCCAGACAACTCTCCACTCCTTTCGACCAACGATCTCATTGACCACTACAACTCTGAGCTAGTCTCCATTCTCGATAATCTAGCTCCTCCAAAGCTCAAAAGAAGCCGTGCCACCCCTTCTAGAACCTGGTTCAATGCGGACCTCAACGCAGAAAGAAGAACCCTGAGAGCCAAAGAAAGAAAGTGGAGAAACAACCCAACAGCCATCCTTCGCCTACAACTAAAAACAGCCCGCAGGAAGTATAACAACCATATCAAAAACAAGAAATCCAGCTTCTTCCGAGAGGCACTAGCCAACTCCAAAAACAGACCTAAGGAGCTCTACAACATAATCAGACATCAAACTTCTAAGCCTCTGCCCTCACCCCTGCAGGCGTCCAAAGAACTATGCAACAACTTCGCCAGCTTCTTCAACGACAAGGTCTTAAAAATCGAACTATCTCTAGACATCAGCAACGCGGCCATCCCTCAGGCCCTCCCTTCTGGCCCCTCTCCCCTCCTTTGGCTAAACTTTCGCCACGTGCAGGAAACCGAGATAATCTCGCTGATCTCGACCTCCAAACCATCAGCTCACATCTCAGACCCCATTCCCCCCTCACTTATCAAAAAAATGAAGCTCACCTTAGCACCCATCTGGGGCAAAATTATAAACAGCTCCCTACAAAGCGGAGTGGTCCCCGACTGTCTAAAAATGGGACAAGTCACCCCTTTGCTGAAAAAACCCAGCCTTGACTATACTGACATGAACAATTTCAGACCGATATCTAACCTCCCTCTACTCGCCAAAACATTGGAACGCTGCGTTCTCCTGCAACTGACTCATCATCTGGATAACATCAATCTCCTGGACCCCCTCCAATCTGGCTTCAGACAAGGCCGCAGCACAGAAACCGCGATGCTGAACATCATAGACGACATTCACGGCTCTCTTGACGCTGACAAGTGCTGCCTTCTCATACTCCTTGATCTATCCGCAGCTTTCGACACGGTGGACCATAAGCTCCTCATCAAGACTCTGCAAGCAAGAGCTGGCCTCTGCGAGGTAGTTCTTGACTGGTTTTCTTCCTTCCTACATAACCGCTCGCAAATAATAAAACTGAAGAACTTCACCTCCGAAACCCAGCAAGTCAACAAGGGTGTCCCCCTAGGGTCGGTACTTTCTCCTCAGCTTTTCAACATCTATATGGAACAGCTCGCCAAACTACTCAGGAATGCCAATATCCTCTTCCACCTCTACGCGGATGACACGCAGATCTACCTGGAATCCTCTTCACTTAATGACATCCACAAACTAAATGCTGTCTTAAACGATGTTCAAGATTGGCTGACAAAAAACCACCTGAAACTTAATCCCGACAAGACCGAAACTCTTCTCATCTCAAACAAAGAAGACAATCCTCAAATCATTGAGTGGCTGAAGTCGATCGATGCTCTTAAAGGTTCTCTCACGCCAACTGATTCCGTTAAATCTCTGGGTTTCACCCTAGACCCCAAACTAACTTTGACAAACCACATTAAGAACTCGGCAAAAAGTGCTTTCTTCAACCTCAGACTGCTGAACAAAATCAAACCTTTCATTCCAAACAAGGACCTTAAACTAGCCACACAATCTCTAGTTCTATCTAGACTGGACTATGGGAACTCAATCCTTACAGGTATCCCCAAATCGCACCTGGCTCCATTAAAAACAACACTACATGCGGCAGCAAGAATGATCACAGGATGCAAAAAATTTGACCACATCTCCCCAGCACTCAAAGAACTTGAATGGCTCCCGGTGGAAATGCGTAGCGCCATCAGAACGGCCTGCCTAACCCACATGGCCCTCCACACCGGAAAACCAGAATACTTGGCAAACAAGCTCACAAAAGAAGGCCAAAGTAGATATTTGAGAAGCTCCAACTCCCTGTTGCTCATCCTACCAAAAACCAGAAAGAAGAAAACTGCGGACTGCTCCTTCACTGGAAATGCCCCCAAAATATGGAACTCTATCCCCCCGCATATCAGAACTATACCGTCCTATGCGGAATTCAAGAACCAACTCAAATCCTTGTTCCTCATCCGTTCCCTAGGTCCTAGATGACCAGGATCACCCACAGAAATATGTGCTATCTCTGTATCCTTCTACCAAAAGCCCTACTGTTACGAACTTTTCCTCCTTCAATACTGTCTTTTGAGGATCGCCTTTATTTGTTACGGGTCTTTTTGTTTCACCTTGTCATTCCTATTACTGTAAAGCGCTCTGCTACCTTTGGGTCTTGTTAGCGCTATAGAAAACTTCTAAATAAATAAATAAAATAGAAGCCATACAACCAATCACTACAATCCCTACAGTTCTTAAGTGACCCGGTATTTCAGTATAGCCATCTACGTTGGGGCCACTTTGGGTTTAGAGCAGGTCACAGTGCCACTGACAACGTATTTGCTCTGACCATGCTTGCATTATGGGATAGTTGGAAAAAATAGCTCCTGTTTAGAAGAGGTGTGGCGCAGCGGCCAGGGCAACTGACACCAGAACCCAGGGGCTCCTAGTTCGATCCCGGTGCTGGCGGCAGACCAGCCCAGCACCATGTGACTTTGAGAAATAGCTCGGTTAATCTTCACAAGAGCCCCCAGCGCCTTGACACCTTCGGGTAATTGTTCGCGCTTTACAAATACTGGACATTCACATTTTTCATTTAGTGCTGGGCATGCATTACAAATCCACATTTGATTAGGTAGACAGAAGTCCGTAGATTATGGATTTTTTTAAATAATGAGGATTCGGCCAAACCTGGTACAAACATTTATAAATGTTCACAAACATGGGTCAGAGAATATCCACCGACAATACCAATTCCTTTAAATACGGCTGTCCATTGGCTCCTCGTCTTTTGAAGTTACTTTTGTCTGATTCGCCAGCGCATCTTAAACTGTCCAATTGATTTTCTCCAAAGAGAGGTGGAGAAGATGGCTCCTTATTTAAAGTTTGGTATAGGGTTTCTCCATCAGAAATGTGGCTGATATCCCATTCATTATGTTACTAGTGCATTTTATCCCATAGCATCAGTAATATGGAGGACGGGAGACCAGCCATATTTTGATTGAGTATCCTTCCATCAAACTCTAAATAAATAAATAGTATATAAATAAATAGTGTTAGTGAGCCATCCCTCAGCTGGATTACAAGGGAAACAACCATTGCAGACATTCATTACAACGCAACATCCTTTACATTGCATGCCATTACAACGCAGCCATTACAACGCATGTCACTACAACACATACCATTACACCGCATGCCATTACAATGCATGCCTTTACAACACATTATAAGGTAAGTAATGGGAAATAGTAATTTTTACCCCTACACTATCCAACAATTACCCTACTGTTGCACTCACTTGAGTGGGAATAGTCATTTTTACCATTACACTATCCAACGCTTTCCCTACTGTTGCACTCACTGGAGTGGGAATAGTCATTTTTACCCTTACACTATCCAACACTTACCCTACTGTTGCACTCACTGGAGTGGGAATAGTAACTTTTACCCCTACACTATCCAACACTTACCCTACTGTTGCACTCACTGGAGTGGGAATAGTAACTTTTACCCCTACACTATCCAACACTTACCCTACTGTTGCACTCACTGGAGTGGGAATAGTAACTTTTACCCCCATTACTATCCAACACTTACACTACTGTTGCCCTAAAAGTATTATGCGTTGTAATGGTGTGTGTTGTAATGATATGCGTTGTAAGTGAATGCGTTGTAAGTGTAGTTTCTAAAAATGCATTGTGATGACATGCCTTGCAAAATCATGCGTTGTAATGGAAGTTGCGATGTGAATGTGTCCTATTCAATCACAATGAGGTTAAGTATCAGCAACAACAGAAATTGCTCAGTGATGAATTTGGAAAAGACATGGTCACTTGCTGTGCAAAATGGGGGCGGGCAAGTAACCGCGCTTCACAGCTCAGCTGATAACTCTTTCCCAAACCCCTCAAAAATAATGAATACAAGCATTCCAGCTCCCTTTACATGTGCAGATTGACTCGTTACAAGTTTACATTTCTTTCAGGTAAGCAGGCACCCTGGCAAGAAGGCTTGTTTAGCTGTCTGCCCACCTTCAGTTTCACAGAAAAGATGACTCCCTGCCTTACACTGCAGCTGAAGCATTTCCGCTCTCAGAATGAACCTTGCCGGGACAGTTTTATGGCCACATTGTGCCCATCCGATCCCGCCCACTATGACCAATGCTTGGATATGTGTTGACTCCCATAAAGATGAAACCATTAGCAACCCTGTGGTGCATATGTGTACAACTGCTTATTTAATCCATTGCGTCTTTTCTCCTTTCTCTCTGATTATTTTTTGCCGCTTTTACACAGCAGTGGCAAAAAAGATTGACAAAACTTCTATGGACTCGGCAAACGCGTGTGTAGCAATTGTGTTATACTCCAGAATGGCAATTTCAAATCCACTTAATGAGGGCATTATCCCCATTTTCCATACTTTTTGGCAGTCTATCAAAATATTTTACATCACATCCACACCTTCTTTTACGGGACTCACCAATCTGGTGTTCACAAAATAGTTATATTTCGGGAGGGGCGTTCCGGTGCAATAACTCCTCCTAAAAGTGGTTGAGTGAAACCTACAAGATTTCACTCAGTCACTTTTAAGGCCATGCTGCGTCAAAAACCTGCGCCTGCTTGAAGCAGGCATAAGGATTGATGCAGCATGTTAGGCATGGGGGCACCCGAGCCTTGTTGGAGCTGCGTCGCGCTTGCGACGCGACTCCAGCAATGTGTCACCTTTACGGCAGCAGATGCGTCACGCATCTGTCTACTCTTGCCCCATGGTGCGCCGCATTGTAAATGCGGTGCCTCCATGGTGGTGCAAGAGGTGTCTGCCGTGACGCACAATAACTGGCGCATCCCTGTTGATATGCAGGGGTGCGCCAGTGATTGTAAATCTGCCCCATTGAATGCGCACTCACAGATTTGGCGAAAGGTTGCATGACTCATCCCATTGAGAGCACCTTAATTTTGAACTACCCATTGACTGTCTGGTCCCACTAATACGGGGTCCACAAATAGCCACAAGATCCAACAAAGCATCAGTCATGTCGGTAGACATAGGCCCCGCAACCCCCGCGGTGCAGCCTGCTCCCAAGCTCCACGTGGTCCCCTCAGCGCAGTGTATTAAAAACGGAGGGAGAAAATGATCCAGAGGGATCAAGGGGGCGTGATTACCACTCACGTGGAGTGGAAGGTCCAGCCTCAGTCCGTGCCTTCAGTCAGTATTATTTTCAAGAAAATTGGACAAGGCTGTTCCTCGAGTTGGGAGAATAGTGAGATGCACTGGTCAAATGGGAAAGTGGTGGTTAAAAGGTGTTAGCCTCCCACTGGGTATCCATTGTGTTGGATATGTTTGCCTCACACACCCTTGCAGGTGTCATGCTTCATCATAGGCGTTGCTCCTCGTCGGGTAGGCGGTGCAATTCCCAACGGGCTCACCTCAAAGAGGGGCTCTTTAGCGGAGATCTTTTGAATCCAACTGCCTATGGGTGAAGTGTGGGTATGGGGCCAGAGGGTTTGTAGACTTGGATGTGAGTTAAAATGTAGCGTAGGGTACCTGAGGCTACTTTATTCGGGTGGTCCCTCGTTACAATTAAAAAGGTGAAGCTAGACTTGACTCACTGGAAAGTAATGTTTCCTTGTTCTAGACTAGGCTAGGAAGTGTATAGGAAGTATAAAGACGGTCGACATGTTTCTCGCTTATGTAACAATGACTTGCGATTCGTCAGGACCTATATGGTACAGTCTACAAATTAGAAAATACTTGTGTCAGATTGTATTGCTCATTATCAAAATATGGGAAGAATTTTACCTCAATAGTACTGTTCCTTGCCTATAGGTCAGGAATTACTCGCCCCATCAATACTCGGCGGGTTGTACAGCAAGAAAGGTGCCTCTGGGTTATTGGCTACGACTTTCCGTGTAGTAGGCTTTTGTCCTACCCCTCATTCCGCCGAGAACGGGCTGGCTGGAGAGCTCCTGATTGAGTCTGGAGGGATTCCCTCCACGTACCTTGCAGGGGGCCCCATAACGTTTTGTTGCACCACTGAGTCATGTAATGTAAAATGATGGGGCCTCCTGCAGAATGTAAGGAGGGGCCCCTGAGCTTCCCATATCCCACAGATAACCATTGACCTTGGCCTGAATAGGGCCCTGCTGAAGGGTTTGGGGGCCCCACTGCCCAGCAGGGGCTCCAGAGGCTTGTGGTAGGCCCCTACAAAGCATAGGAATCACCTTCCTTCAGGAACACTTACCATTGGCCCACAAGAGCCTGCATCCAAAGAGCTCTAGCAACGCCAAAAGTCCAAGGAATTGACAAGTCCTGTGCTGTACAAAAACAGTGTAACGTGAGATCACATTGCACAGTGGGTCTCCACTAGCTTAATTTTTTGTTAATATTGTCTTTTGTCTTAACTGCACCATTTTCGAGTTTCCTTCTTGCTATCACTTTACAAGTATGTCATTTTGGACGAACTCACTGTTGCTCTTGGTTCATGTCTTGTAAAGAGAACATGATGCCCCACACCCACCATAAAAACTGCAGAGCAGCTGTAGGACCATGGCCTTGCTTGAACTATATGCGTGTTAATAAATGCTATTTCCTTCTGTGCTGAATGACAGCCGAGGAGTTTGGTATGGATGGCTTATGTTGAGTGGGCTTTGGTGCTGGAGCCACCCCCTTAAGTTTAAATCTGGTCTAAGTGCACGAATTACAGATTCCACTACCTCACCCTCTACTTAGCCTTTATTTAGCATCCTTTTTCATCTGTCTCTTCAGGTTGCCATAAATTAGCAGTGTTTTCCTGATGAAAGTTCTTTCGCTGAACCATAATCTTTTAATCCCCTTTCAAACAAAAAAAGGAATTTCGGAATTTCTGTACTTTTGTGCTAACATTGGCATCTGCCCCTGGCTTTCAAGCTGATGTGCCCTGCATCTGCTACTCTGCCTGGCACATGGGTCCTTCACTGTGTTTTACATGCATAGGGGAGACAAAGAAGGCGGCTCAGCTGCCAGAAAGCAAGAGCTAACCCTCTCTCAAAGCAGAATTGTGCATGGCTCCTGGGCACTGGCAAAGTTTTAGTTACACCAGCAGTCTTGCATAATTTCGTGAATTTCGTGTTATGCTTGTAGCACAAAATGTTGGGAACAATGCGAGCAACAAGAATGCAAGCAGCTGTTGTGGACAGCACTTGTGCTTTTTGCACAATATTTTTGCAAGAAAAGTGTTCGTACATCATAAATGAGTTTGAGAACATATTTTGAGCTACAATATTGCGCTAAATGCTGGCTTTGCATAATGCATAATTTTGCGTACATTCAAAAAATTGCATAAGTTTGAAAAATTTTTTGCATAATTTCACATATTTATGCAATAGCAAATTATGCACTTTGCACACCCACCTAAGCTATGTGATTGCTGTATGGCAATATTACAGCTTTTCCTTTATATGTATGTATGCATGTATATGTATGTATGTACGTATGTGCTAAGTATATAGCTTAAACCCAGTGGAAGCGGGTTGAAAGCGGAGATACTATGCGAGTATGACACTATGCATAGGGAACTGGGGTTCAAAGAAAGGAAGTGGACTATTTTCTGCACCACACTGCAGTGTTTTTTGAAGAGGAGAGTGTCTGACTGCCTATATAACCCTGAGGTCTACACTGGCCTATGCAGACAGGTGGCTATTTAGTACTGACGTATGTTTCCATGCCAAACCTTCAAGCAAACACCTAAGTCTGTCATTAGCATCCAACCTTGAAATGAGTCTGTAATGGCACATAAGTATAACATGGACACCAACGTAACTAATTACGTGCAAGAATAACTTAAGCTGTCGTAGTAGTTGATCCAGTTAAGAGAAAAAGAGAGAAAGCCCCCATTCATCATTTCTGTGTGTCATAATTTCTAATTCTAATAAAAATACAGTGAACACGATTGCACTTTCCTATATTTCTCTGTGAGCTGGGGCATATGTCACACACTGTGCGGTTTCTCTACTTTTCAGTTCAGTTCTCTAGGTGTAAAAACAGTGGCATGTTTTCCTCTTCGTGTAAGAAGTGGATAACGAGTCAACGTGGAAAGGTGTCTGTAAGCGTTTTTCCCCTCCAAGATGTAGGTGGAAAAACAGTAAGTGTTGGTGTGAAATTGATTTTCCATTACATTTCATAGGCAATTGAAGTAAATGGCCCGTAGACTGTAATGGAAGCTGTCTGTTCTCAGGTGCTCATGTATTTAATCGAAGATGACGAGAGAAGGTATTTATTTATGGCAGTGAAAATAAATGTGGCCCAATAACATGTTAATTAGTTCAGCTGCACCTATAAACACACACTCACACATGAATTACTACAATGCAAAGGTTTAATTCAAGTTTATTAGGACACTACGGCAAGATTAACTCTAGAAAACCACTGCTCCCTCACAGCTTCCATGGGCCAATTACTATATACAGGAAAACAACTCTCCTAAAAAGTCACAAGCCCACTTCAATGCGATTTTAACTTACTGAACAAAATGTAAACATTTACATCCTGGTTTTTGTTTCTGTACTACAAATGTACATGGAAAAATGCTACAACATAAACCATGTACTTACTACCAGTATTGAGGCAGGGGAGGGACGTCACTCATGATCCACTTGAGGCTTCACCATTTGTGAATCGAGGCACCTTCCCACATTCAAAACTGGCAAAAATAGCTTATCATACCTTCTCTCTCTCTCTCTCTCTCTCTCTCTCTCTCTCTCTCTCTCTCTTTATATATATATATATAGAAATATATATACACCAGTGCTTGAAATGGAAAAAATTAAGTGCAGGTACTCTGTACCAGAGTACCTGCTTGTTTCTGAGAAGTGCGGATACTCTCCAATTAAAAGTATTAAGTCACTCTTGATGTGTGCCGATACACTCTCTCTCAAAATGAAAAAGTGCCGGTACTCAGTCCGGAGAGTACCGGCTCATTAAAGCACTGAGGGCCATATGTATCAACATAACCTTTTGCGATTCCTTAATAGCGATTTTTAAGGAATCGCTATTTAGAAATCGCAAAATGGTATGTGTGAAGAAATTCGCTATTTTTAGGCGATTCCTTAAAATTTCCTAATTGCGATTAGCAAATTGCTAATCGCAATTAAGGAATAATTTCCCATTCATTTCTATGGGCCAGAAGGCCCATAGAAATGAATGGGAAATTATTCTCAATTTGCGATTCGCAATTTGCTAATCGCAAATTGAGAATAATTTCAAGGGTGCAGGGGTGTCTCAAGAACTCCCTGCAGCACCCCTGAAAATGACATGTGTGCACATATGGCGCACATACATGCCCTAAGGGCATGTATGAGCGTCACATGGCACCATTGGATTTTCAAAAAAATGCTTTTTTAAAAGAATTCGCAACTTACCACCAACTAGAAGTTGGTGGTAATTTGCGATTCCTTACGGGCATTTTGGATTTTTTTTTGCTTGATACATTGCATTTAAGGAATCGCAAAATTTGCGATTCCTTAAATGCAATCGCAAAATAAGGAATGGCAAATTTTACGATTCCTTATTTTGCACCTAAATTGTTTGATACATACCATTTTGCGAAAATGGGTTCGCATACGCCGACATTCTGCGAATTTCGGTGGTTGTGAACCCATTTGGCCTTGATACATATGGCCCTGAGACACACAGACACAGACACACACACACACACACACACACACACACACACACACACACACACACACACACACACACACACACACACACACACACACACATTATTTAGAATAATACACATGCCAGGTTTCATCTCCTCCACAGCTACTGTAACTCTTGCTGCTTATATGCTTATTAATACTGCCATGTGATAAATACCCCACTCAGATGCAAAGACAATAAGATGTGAGTACACATGTGTGACTCACCTGTGCTTGTGTTCATTCAAGCAAATTACTTTACTCTTGTAGTTTTGGCTAAAAGCTGCTACAGTGGTCTTGCAGGGCTTTTATGATCCATACATAGAAAGCAAGACAGCAGGTCAGTCCCACTCTGTTACTGATTGTTGTACATGTCATTCACATAATGGCCAGCCCACACTGAGCCACTGGTGGATTGTGACTGTCTTTTTGACTCACAGAGTTTAGTAGCCATTGGCACTGTATAACGCCTGTGTGGTGGATGTCTCTTCCAGGTTGCGGCATCGGGCTTGGTTCCTTGCTGTGGACATCTTCATCTGTAGTCCTCCTCTGGTGGTTTGGCCAATTGATCATAATTGTAAGTCTGAAAGTCGGTGCCATCTACGTCATCCTCAGTCCTAAGAGTCCTAAGAAAGGGCTCGCAGGGGGAGAAAATCTAATTCTGCCCAGAAGTGGAGTTTGGGTGTTTGTCGAGTCACATGGGGTAGTATTCATCAATATTATAATTGACTCATTTTAACACCCCTTAGTCCACATGCCATTACATAAGTTTTACTAACATTAACATTAACGTCTCATATTATTCACAACATCAACATAACTCTTTATTAGGGTCTTGAGCCCTCAAGGCTTCCTTGATAGCAAGACTGTGCCACCTGCATATGTTGGTAATGGGATAGGAATCTTTTTTATAAGTGGGGCATCCGCAGCCTTAGCCAACAGATCATCTGCCAACCCAGTGACATATAGTAAGAACAGGATTGGGGCAAGCATGCACCCTTGTCATACCCCTGCCCTGAGCTGAATGCTCTAGAGCATTTCCTTTCGCAAACAGTGTAAAACATACTGAGGTTCCTAGTTGTTTGCGATTATCTAATAGTGAATCATAAAAATTAGCTATAAGGTAATCACAAATGGAATCCTATGTATGTACATCTGGTACATAGATCTTACTAAAATGGCTGACCCACTAATTGGAGCTAATATTGGCTTCTAGCTTTCTATGGCTATCTTTCACCCATCTCAAGTTACTTGCACTATGCCAGAAATGTTTAGCATCTTTCCATCTACAGGCATAAACTAAATTGTTCCAGGCATCACACTGAAGCTCTAATTTCCTCTTCTTCCGGGTGGATGTATTCACCTTCCTCTACCTAGAGATGACAACATAATCCCTAGGGTCAGACTGAAGAGCTTGATGGAGAAGGACATAGGCTTTTCTGCAGCTTCTGTCAAACAAGGAACAGGAGCCCACCCTGGCACTTTATCTCAAAATTACCCCGAGCCCCCTTCAAGGCAGCCCGGTTCTCACCAGGGGTTGCCACCACAAGAGTAAATGGATTGTGATCACTAAACTCAGGGGCTTATTTACAAGCCTCTTGCGCCGCTGGTACGTGATTTTATCCCATATTAAAAGTGACGCATCAAAGGCGCAAGGGTCTTGTAAAAAGGCCCTCACTGTGCTCGATGGCTCCACCAATGATCCGAGGTACAAGCTTTTGTCCTATTTTTTTTCTTTGATCCATATTTTTTCCTGTAGTGTTTTCATTTTTTGATTGTATGACTTCACATCTGTTGCAACATGCTCAATTGGGCTTAAAGACTTTCAAATTAAAATGCACTAATTATTTTTCTACAGATGGACTATTGCTAATCTGCACTCAATTTGTTTTAAACGTTGGATAATAATGCCATTATCAGATCTACACAGCAACTGATTAAATCCCAAATAAAGGATTCTTAGAATAAAATGCGTTTATTCTAAAAATATAATTTTAGTCGTTCCGGTAGGAACCTTGAATGGATGCTACACGTTAGAAATCCTAAATTTACTTCTATGCTACAAAGATATTCCTTGAAGAGCGACCTTTTACAGATGCCATGAATACCTACGTTGGATACATTTTAATGTGCTAGGGGTACTTAAGGAGATGTTTGCCATCTTCTGCACACCAAGCATTAGTAGAGAGCGAAAAAGTACATTCTGTACCAAGTGCACTTGACAAACAGGCACCACGCATTGGAAGAGAGGTGTTGCCTTATTTCTTCTGGTAAAGGAAGTCAAGTCAAGTCAAACCACTTTATTCGATTACTTAAAATCATAAAAGTATGCTATACATGTACAAAGAAGGTTTTTGTTTTTAAAAATTGATTAAAAATGCAATATACAAGATAAAAATACAGTACAGGGTCATTAAAACAAAGTTAACAATCATTTTTAAATTTAGGGCAATTGATTCTGCTATGATGGCATTATATTAAAAAGGTTGAAATTCTAGTGCAGCTTTCTGTCTATCCCTCTTATTTCTTACAGACGCAGCGAGAAAGCTGGCAACACGAAACATAGTTACAGGAGATTCCAACAGTTTTAAAAACAGTAAGGCAGGTTTACACTGGATAAAATTCATTTTCTTTAGTAAGGGGAGAATTAACCGTTACCTGGCATCATGGTAAAAAGGGCAAAAGAACATAAAGTGCAAGGTGTCCTGGGGGGAAAAATCGTCACATTTGCACGGGGCAGCACCTTCAGGTCTGCTCCAGCCCTCCAAATCCCAGAGTACAAAATGAATTTGGTCAAACCGGAATTTTGTCAGTAGCCATCTATGAAAGGAATTTGTCACTATGGACAAATAAGGTGACATCGCTAAAGACAAGGTAACCAAAACATGGCCCCTAACCGATATTTTACTTAGTTCTACAGCTTCCCGCTCAGCCTCCCTTAGCCTGATAAAGTTAATTTTTACCCACTCTAGGTCAGCCTAAAGGAAGTCACATCACATGCACTCTCCTTTATCATTAACGCATTTCACTTAATGGCTTGCACATAACAACTAAATCAGCTAGGAGTCTCCGACTTAGTAAAACTCCTTGCCAAGAGCTCTTCTGAGTACTTATAGAAACTTCAAGTCTTGCTTAATTAAACCAACCCGGTTTAGCAAAAAAATCATAATATTTGAAATCCTTACAATTTGATTTTTTTAATATTTATTTAGCAGTATTTATAAAATGTGAACAATCATCCCCAGGGAGATATCATAGCTGCCACATGTTGAATTACTGATTCACTGGGGAGAGAGACCAAAGGGGTAAGAACAGTTATTCAGGAAAGAGACAAGTTTTGAGCTGCTTTCTGAAGCTGAGGTAGACATCTGTGTGACAGAGGTCCAGGAGTATCGGATCCCAATAGGCTGCAGCAAGAAGGGCAAAGGATCCGCCTCCAACTTGAACTTTTCTGATCCGTAGGGATTTGGCTAAGGCTAAGTTATTGGATCTCAGACTTCTTGGGGGTGTGTAGAACTCCATTTTGGCATTAAGAATCAAAGGGCCAAAGTTATGTAGAGCCCTGGGTGTGACAAAGAAGTTTGAATGTTGCCCTTTTTCAGATTGGTAGCCAGGGAAGGATTTTTAGGCAGGCTGAGGTGGAATTGCACCTGTCTTTATTGCATATGAGCTTTGCAGACTAATTTCAAATTCCCTGCACGCGAGTAAAAAAGAAGTCAGCCATCCGCATGCATAGGGTGTTATTGTGTTCCAATCTTCTGACTACAAGGGCTTGGACTATGGTCCTGCGCTAGTTTACTTGGGATCAAGTAGAATAGTTTCTTAACCCCTTCCCTGCTCATGACGAGCTCAGCTCGTCATGAGGCACAGTGGAGCTGTGCTCATGACGAGCTGAGTTCTTCATGACCACACCCATTTACATTAGGGCCCAGCACAGGAGAATAATCTCTCAAGCAACCAAGGTGTTAAGAAGTTTGAGCAACCCATAGCATTTGTCACATATGGCAATGACTTGTTCCTGCATGGCCAAGGACTCATCAATAAGGTCACACAGATTTTGTGTAACTTTTTTTTGCTTAGGTGCGGGTCCCAGAGACATCAGCCACCATGATGAGTCCCAAATCGGGTTGTCACCTCTGAATAATAAAATTTATGATTTTTGCATGTTTAGTTTTAGACAATGTGCTCTCATCCAACTGCTTACCTCAGCATGGCATCTAGAAAGATTCTGTCAAGTATCTTCATGTTCTTCCCCTACAGAGATGACTAATTGAGTGTCATCAGCATATGAGCATACCTGGAATCCCCACTTGCAGACCAATTTGGCAAGGGGTGTGACATACAAATTACAAAGAGTTGGTCTCAAAGAAGAGCCTTGTGGTACCCCACATTTGGAACTGTGGGGAGACAATCAGAGTGTATTCAGCTGGAGAGACTGAGTCTTTTATTCAGAAATGACCCAAACTAGCATAAGGCAGAAGAATGAAGCCCTGTATTGTGGAGTTTTTTATCAGTTAACAATGTGAGACAGTGTCAATGGCAGTGGAAAGATCAAGTAGAATCAGGATAACATCTTTGCTCTTATTTACTTCTAATCTTGTGTTGTACCGGACAGCCAGAAGAGTAGATTTAGGGGGTCATTACGATGGAGGATTTTCCGCATCCTCCGGGCCGGCGGAAGCCACCGCCGGCCCGGAGGATGCGGAAAATCCTCTGCGGACCCACCAGGACCCACCGCCACATTAGGATGGCTGGTGGGTCATGGTTTAGGTCCGCAGCTTTTCCGCCGCGGCTGGCTTACAACCGCGGCGGAAAAGCACTAAAATTGTGATGGTGTCTCTCAGACACCGTCAGCCAGATTAGGATGTGCTTGGGAACATGCTTTTCCGCGGCGGCTTTTCCGCCGTGGAAAAGCATGTGTAACTGCACTGCGGGGGCCCGTTGCGGGCCCCCTAGGTGTAGTGGGGGTGGGGGTGCACATGGGGGGTACCATAGGTACCCCCTGCATTTGCGTGCACAATGCAGCAGGCACCGCGCGGTGCCTGCCGCTTTGTGCACGCAAATGCTGTGCATGCTTTTTTAACATTGCTGCGGGTGCAGCTTGAAGCTCCACCCACCGCAATGTGAAAAATAGAGGATGTGACCACCACCCTGGCGGTCACATCCTAATCTGCACAGAGGGAACGCCGCAGCCCATGCGGACGTTCCCTCATGCTCTGGGGTCGCGGACGGACTCAAGTCCGTCCGCGATCGTAATGATCCCCTTAGTACTGATCGGTGCTCTGAACCCTGTCTGAGAGGGATCCAAAAGATTTTAGTTTTCTAGGAAGACTGTCAACTGACTTTTGACAAGTATTTTCAGGATCTTGGACATACATTGTAGCAGGGAAATAGGGTGGTAGTTTGATAAAACTGAAGCATCTAATCCTGCTTTTTTAGCTAGGGGGAGATGCTCAATTGCTTAAAGACTACCCTCCTGTTCTTCTCACGACTGACCCCCAACATCACAGATAATATCAAGGAATCGTGGAACCTTCACAAAGGAAAATAATAACTTAAAACTATGCAATATGTAAATAGCCTTTGATATAGTGTAGATTGCGTGTCTCTCCCCTGGGACACATTGGTTCAGTTCTAATGTATACTGGGATGATGTTCCAGATGCTGGCTGCATAGATCTCCAATCAGCAAACTGTCCACTGGGGTCCCTCAGGGGTCCACTTTGAGCCCACTACTTTTCAATATTTACCTGACACCCTTGATTTATTTGGCAGAGGAGCTGGGTGCCAAAATAATGGCTTACGCCGATGACACTCAGCTCCTATTCACTTGGAAGGGCTCCGATCTCCAAACCGACACTGCCCACCAGTGCCTGTCCTCTGTATTTTCCTGGCTGGCTCATGCCAGTCTTAAATGTAAAAAAGGCATGTCTGAGGTGCTCCTCTATGGCCAGTTTCCCCCCACCTTTAGAAAATCTCTCTGGCCGCCTGACTATCCGTGCCCAAGGTCCGAAGGCGGTGCTGCCAAGAACCTAGGGATATGGTTTGGGGAAGACCTGGGTTTCCACGAGCAAATCAAAAAACTCTCAGGAGTCTGCTTTGGCTCTCTCAAAGCCTTGGGGAGATTTTTTCCTCTGTTGCCCCGCACCGCTCGGGAGACGATTGCTCGGGCGCTCATTCTTTCCCGCCTCGACTATGCTAATGCTCTCTACATTGGCATTCCGGGGTTTCTTTTAGGAAAACTACAGGTTATACAAAACGCAGTTGCCAGACTCCTGTTTAACATCCAGAGGAGAGTGAGTGTACGTCAGCAACTAAGCGACCTCCATTGGCTTCCCGTCGCTCAGTGAGTTCGTTTTAAAGTCTTGACCATGACTCATAAGGCACTCCATGGTTCTGACCCTGCCTATATCAGAACGTGGTTTGCATTCTATTTACACAGGCGACCTCTTCGTTCCGCCCTCCAACGTCGGCTGGTTGTCCCTAGGTTCCGTCGTTCGCGGATTGGGGGTCAGTCCTTTGTGGTAAAAGCTGTCACACTGTGGAATGCTCTTCCAGCTGCCCTCTGATATACTAAGGAGTTGCCTATTTTTAAAAAACTCCTCAAAACTTTCCTCTTCAAGCAGCTGATCTAATTCCTATGCCCACACCTGCTACTGTTCACCTACGCGCCAGGACACTCAAGAGTATTAGTGCGCGGTATAAATATTTTTATAACATATAACATAACAGATGGAAAAGTCCTACTGGCTTGAATTTCTCACTTTTACACTTCTTAGTCTGCAATCTGATGGTGTTATTGCTGCCGGTGTGCTGAGAACCATGAGAGATGGTGAGCTTGTCTGAAAGATAAGGTGATGGGGCTGGTTGTGATGGATTTGAGTATGAGAGCTTGAAAATTTGCTTTCTGGAAGAAATAGTACCACTTTCTTTAGAAGAGAGAACTGGTATCAGGCTATCTTTGTTTTTCTGCCAATGTGTTGTTCCAGGGTGAGATTGGTGGCCAGGGGGAATCCAAGTATCTTGGCATCGTGTCAAGATGTCAAGGTTCTTGTCATTGAGTCAGTTTTGTACGATTTCTTATTTGTTTTTGGCAAATAACAGAAATGCTTTCTTGGTGGGTTGAGCTTCAGGTAGGCACAGAACATCCAGGTCTTGATGATGTAGAGACAGTGTTTGAGGCATTGGATGTCTGAAACAGAGGCGACTTTAGCGCAGAGTTATATTTTAAATGGTTTATTGGTGAATCCTGTTGTTTTTATCTGCGAGTAGAGAACCACACGCCTCCATGTACAGGATGAACATGATAAGGGACAGAATGAAACCTTGGTTGACTTGACAGCTGAGAGGAAACTGGAGGTGCCTATGTGAACTAACAAGTGTTGACTGGACAGGTAGGGGGAGAACAAGGGTTAGCACGTTGCCGGAGATTCCCGTTTGAGACTCCAGGGAGCGTATGATGGTTGGATGGCCAACTGTGTCAAAGGTTGCTAAGAGGTCCAGCAATATCAGGAGGCAGGGGTCATATTCATCTGTGGTTACCGGGGCATTGTCTACGACGGGTAAGGTAGCTTTTGATTAGCTTTAATGTGACATTGAGGTTAAACACACCTTTGCCAATTATCTTCCTAATGTGTGGGAGGTGAGCGGTGGGGGCTGTAGTTGTTGACAGTAGCGGCTCCTGGAGGGAGTGCTGCGTGCGGTGGGGTGGGGCGGGGAAGGGGCAGGGTGGGGGTAGTAAACTCTGGCATACAGCCGAACGGAGGTAAGTGCATAAATAAATAAATAAAACGAATTACATTCGGCATGCTGCATCGCCATTTAGAGTTGCAGCATGATCAATGTAATTCGTAAGGCCATTACACACCTCAATATTTATGTGCCTAATGTTGACGCTAAACAGTTTTATGACCGCATTCAGGATCTCCTGGAAGATAGTGTTGGGACTCCGGTAATTTGGGCAGGAGATTACAACTGCCTCCTAGATGGAGATGTGGATAGCTACCTGCCCAAGCGAGGTAATAAACCTCTGATGACGTCCTCCCTTGCTGTGGTTATGCGCAACTTGGGGTTCCACGATAGCTTACGGAATCTGCACCCTGATGGCCTCGAGCATACCTGTCACTCCTTGACCAACAACACCTATAGCCTCTTGGATCGCATACTGATTTGCGGAATAGATGTAGAGAATCTTTTGAGGGTGATGCATCTATGACAGTTTCTCTCTGATCATGCACCAGTGCTGCTCAAATTACAAAGGGGCACAGATGTGCACTATGTACGCAGCTGGCGTATGCCTTCCGACCTCTTGTCAGACGCTGTGTTGTGACACACTGGCATCATACCTTACTGACTAATTAGATGTTAACTGGGAGTATGCCACCTCTAGATCTATGGATTGGGAGGTTCTCAAGGCAGTCATGCACGGGGCTTGCATAAGACCCACCCTTGGTGTACGACAAGAGCTGGAGGCGCATCATTCGGCAGATATCCTAGGCTCTGAGGTGTTTTCGATGGGGGTGCGAGAGAGGGTGCTCTGGGCTCAGCCTGAGGTGCTTTTGGCCTGAGAATCCTTAGATAAGTGCATGAAAAGGGCATGCCATCAACGTCTACATAGGGACGGGGACAAATCTGGTACTTTTGGCATGGATATTGCAGCAGGAGGATCCTCCCATCCTTCATGTTCGCTCTCTCTCTGGAGAATTGGTGTCTAGTCGCTGTGACACTGTGGGGTTCTTCGTAGACCACCTCAAGGAAGTGTATCATGTGGGAGAGATGGGTCTCCCCAGGTCTCATAGAAAATGTCTTGACGGACAGGAGATTGCCTACCTTGTCTCTGGAACTTGTACAGGACTTGGAGAGCGAGATTTCCTTTGAGGATTTGGGCACGTCCATTTTGTTTCTGAATAGATCCAAGGCTCCGGGTGGGGATGGATTCACTCTGGAATTGTATCATACTTACTCCATCACACTTAGGGAAAAATTGCTAGAGGTCCTCCAGGAGGCCCTGGCAAACAGGATACTTCCACACACTATGAGGGAGGGTATTAACTGTCTCCTACCTAAGCCTGCGAAAGTCCTTGTTCTGGCATGGAGGCCTGCAGATGAGATGGAAGGTGGTGGTATGAGTTGCAGAGAGTGAAACATGGCATGTCAGCAGCTTCATGAAGTTGAGAGTTGCTTGTTTGCCTAGGGTACAGGACCAGGAGGACTTATGGGTGACACTGAGGCCTCCTCCTTTCTTATGTGTGTGCTTCACACAATGAATGCTGTAATATGTGCACAAAAAGGTCATGTAGGATGTTCGAGGAAGTTGGAGTGCATCATGTTTCGGTGAGGAAGAGAGTTTAAAACCTAATAGATTATGAGGTCTGAGATGTCTAGTGCTTGAAGAATTGCATACCAGGTTTGGAACGTTTGAGGGTGTATGATAGTTAGTTGGATGTGTAGGAGGTTGGTTCCATGTGCTGTGCCAATGGTATATGGGTCTTGTTTTGGTCTGGGTGTGACTGTGGGGATTGTCAGTATGTGTGCTGTTTGGGGCCCATGATTATATCTTATTCTTTAAATTTCAGTAAAACTGGGGTTCTGGCACAAAGCTCTTGCCAGCCATAAAATGCAGAAACAGATGATGCCCTTGACTGTGTCTGCCCTTTGACGTGGTGTCCGGGTGATGTGGAACATTGGGAAGAATAAATTGAAGTAGGGAGAATGGGTGATGGGACTTTAAGTCCTCTTGCTTGTCTTCTTTGTTTATAGATGGCTTTGACAGGGAACCAGTGATGCAGATGAGAAATGTATTGATGTCCCTTCCTGTGCAGATTTGATTTGATTTGAAGGGGATTTATAGAGCGCATGGCTGCCCGAGAGCGTCCCTGGATGGCTAGATGGATGGTGGGAAATGACTTGGTGAAGACCTGGTGAAAAGAAACAACTGTGGCTACCCTCTTCTTTACTCTCTACCCTCCCCTTCAAAGGACAGTGGTTCCAAAAATATTCTAACAGCACAGTGAGTAATGCTGTTGCTTTGAAAGTGTGCTCAGGGCACTCGGTAACGTTGTTTACAACGCGGTATTTACACTGCACGACCTTTACCACCCTGCCGTTACTACGACTTGCGCTGGATGGCGCTGTTGGTTAAGGAATATTGTAATTTTATATTCCAACACCTTCCCTACTGTTACGTGGACTGGTGTTGGGATATAAAATGATAATATTCCTAAATTCCTCCAACGCAAGTTGTTGTAACGACTTGCGTTGTAAAATCCGCGATGTCAAGTACCGCAATCAAAATGATTGCGTTGTACTGACATACATCCGGGCACTCTAATGCAATGACACACAGTGTGATGTATACAATCTATCACGGTACGAGTACTGTAATGCAATGCCCTGTTCAGATTTTCAGTAAATGCGTGGGAATTTTCATGGGCCCCCCTCACAAAAGCATGCCTCTATGGTTGCATGGCACTACACCTGCAAAAAAAGAGCCTTATGCAAAATCTGAGAATTAGGTAAGTGAATTCAAATGGACTTTAACGAGGTGAGTCTATTTTCCACCCTGGCTTAAATTGATAAATGGATGCAGAGGGTATACATAAGACAAGTAAAACTCTTTCCACATTCTCAACAGAAATGTTGTCTAATTCATTATACTATGGTCCTGAATTTTTCAAACTGTCATAAATGAAAGCTCAGTTAGTTAATTGTTCAGAAAGTTTGCAATCTAAAGGTAAGCATGCATATGTCCCGGCACAGTACTTTAATTATGAAATGATGCTTTATCCAGTACACGAGGTGAGTTTATTAAAAGTTATTATAAACTTCACAGAATGTATATCGCACAGTAATATATTCCAAACACACAAAACACCTCACTAGGTTAGATCCGAAGGGATATATTGGGAACAGATTACTAGTCCACTGTACCTTTGCTATGTTTATTGTTCAGAAACCAGAATAATAACAGTGCAGGGTCGGAGGAGGAGTCGCTGTTATTAGATAATCCAAGAATGCAATTTCTCTTTCTTACCAAGCCTCCGGTTAGCACACTTGGTACTATTATGTCCAGTGTCCTCCGAGAAATAACAACACAGACGTTCTTGAAAGGATACATGATTATAAAACTGCATATTTGTCATCAGATAGCAGCTATGACGAGAAATTTGTAATTCCAAGCATGTTTACCACAGAACAAACAAGATACAGGGGAGAGGCGATATCAGTGATTTTGATACTGGTCAAAGAAGAAAAGCTTTCCTTTTTAATTATTTACGAAAGGAACATGTCAGAACAATATCCAAATATTTTATTATTTTTATACAGAGACACAATTACCTATAAGGCAGATCTCAATTTACTAATAATAAAAGCGAAACTTGAACACTAATTTATTTACTGATCATAATCACTTGCTAAAAAGCATTGACAAATCTGTTTCACATTGTGGGATTTACAAGCAACATCCATTGCCTTGTGGGTAGGTGAAGGAAGCTGTCAGGGCTCGTACCAGGATAGCTTGACTCCAGTGGTGTGGAGAGCATGGGACTCATGTCTGAGCATTTACATTTGTCACCCCGAGTGGGATGGGTATGCTCAGATGTGAGTGTCATGCTCTCCACACCACTGGAGTCAAGCTATCCTGGCTGAAGACGGCTGATAGCCAGAAACCGGTCCTTGGATGCTTGATTCCGGTCCAGGAAAGACATGGCTTGGCAGTTCGGGCTGGACTGTCCCATGAGGCACAGGTTCAAGGCTGATTTGCATATGGCCATGTCTGAACTTGGGTGGTGTGGAGTGCCAAAAAACGATGGATTTAGGCCCAGATCTCTGTACTGGGGTGAATGTATGTCATTGTTCTGCATTCTGTCCATCAACTATTGTTTTTACAGTTTTAACCTTTTTGTTGAGCGGCTCTTTTCTGACTGGGCAGACAGAACTTCACCCCTACTGTCAGATCTCATAGCGGAGGTTAGGCGCGAACCCTGCCTTGAGACGCGATCTAACACCTATAAACTACATTTCCCATGATTCCAGGTCCTACGCGCGCGACGCCCGTGTTATGACGTCACACGCGCAGAGAACATTACCAGAGAAGAAACCGAAGACGCCGCCGTTGATTCTGGTTCCGATCCTGATCTGGGTGAGATCGTGAGTTTCCAGCGTATCCTTTACGTGTGTACTCTACCGGCTGGTGAGTACAATAGAAGCCTTCCGCTTCTGACTAGGGGTGGCGTCGGCTGGCGCTTCCCTTTTCCGTGGAGTTCCTGCGTATCCTTTGCGAGCGTACTTTACCGGCTGGTGAGTACAATAGAAGCCTTCCGCTTCTGACTAGGGGTGGCGTCGGCTGGCGCTTCCCTGTTCAGTGGAGTTCTCGGCTGAGGCTCTAGCGTCTCACTGGCTAGTGAGATGCCGGTATCCAGGCAGTGTTTACAGTGTGAGAAGGTCCAAGGATATTATTGGGAACACTGTTTTCTGTGAACTGCCATTCCGTGTTCTGGGTTCAATCTGGATTCAGATTTCCAGGGCTATTGATCTTTCTTACGTCCTATGCATTTGCTTTGTGCTTGAGGGGTGCAAACGAACTTACCTGCATTGAGACATTGTATTCCAAAGGTGCATATTCTGTGGTTCACCAGCCAAACGGATGACATTGTTGGTTTAGCGTCATTGGTGTACCTTTATTACTTCAGGAATCAGGACTTTGATATTACTTCTTGTGTTCAGCAGAGTGTGTTGTCAGGTGATTTAACCGGGCAATCACATTAGGGAGTGAAGACAATAACTGTTGTTTCCGCTTTTCTCCTCTCTGACAACAGGGGCTTATGAGCTTCGCCTGGCAGGCTAACTTCCATACTGACCCCTGTTGAAGCCCCATTCTACATCTTTGTTGGTATGTAGTAATGTGCAATCTGTAATGTATTATTGATCTTGCTGAGTTAGATACTGACCATAGGTTCTTGTGTTCTAGGCATAACATCCTATTCAACCTTTTATGATTGCCAGGCAAAGCCAACCACTTATTCCTACCAGGTATAACTCAGTCAATTCACACAAAGGAGGGGCAACAAGTTGTTTTGCGCATTACATTGCATCTTTAGTCTGTGCTTGTCTCATGGTGCCTTGTTCTCGTTTCAGCTTCCCTTCCCCGCAGTTCCCACCCTTACCTTCCTGTTAATCCCTCGCTCGATCATTCCTGTGCGTCTGTTCCCATTCAGACCCAGGGGCTGTCGAGAGGTGGACCCAATTGAGCATCGTGAGATCCTGAGGACCGTTGGACCTGACACCTACATTTGTAGTCGAGCATATGCACAGGTCCCTTAGCCCCATCCAGTGCCTGTGGCCCCGCAGCGACCTATTGGCACTCGACCCCTCAATTTTAGGGATCGAGATGTAGTATGTCTGAGGGTGCAGGTGTTGGACCTTCTCCAGTTTCAAGGGTCTAGTATGTTCCTCTTCCCAGATTTTACCGTTTTGGTTCAGGACACCTGGAGAAAGTTCAGCGAGGCAAGGCAGCATTGCTCAAATTGGGACTCAGATAAGGAATGCTGTATCCTGTCCACCTCAGCATACATGTTGATGGCAGAGCCCAGTTTTTCGACACCCCAGCTGACGCAATAGTGTTTTGCAAGCAGAAGTGCACTCTCCTGGAGCGCGAGAATACTGATCAAGGCCTCCCAGACTCTCAGGTCGCTACTAACATGGAACTTTTTCCGTCGGAGTAGGCCCTTCGGTCAGGGACTGAGCAGTAAGATGACTTCTGATGCCCCCTTTGTCCCCTTTGTCCCACTGCTACTATTGACCTGCCAGTGAAGGTCCGGCATGACTGTCCCTGTGGGCCCATCCATGTTCCTAATGATGTATTTCCCATATACATCAGAGCCATCCACTGGCGACCCTTGACCTTGTTGAAGGGAGGTCGTCCCCCACGCCGTGTAGCTCCACCCGACTGCACCAGACCCAGGTGCTGCTGAGTTTGAGGCCCACCACCACCCGCAGGCTACCACCTGCGCCTCATCCCTGGTGGTGAGTGGTAGGCCTTATGTTTGTTTTTCCTGCCCGCATTATTGTGCGCTTCTGATTTTCGTGCCTTGGGCTTTGTAACTGCTGCATTGTATTCTCTGCTTGTTTAGCCTTGCCTGGGCTTGTTTTTTGTATTCTTGCTCTGTATTCTTGCTTGTTTTGCTTTTGCCTGTGCTTCTTTTGCCTCCTGCTCCCTTGCCGGTCCCGCTTCCCGCCGCTGCGTCCCCTTCGGCACCTGCGGCCCCGCCTCCCCGTCCCCATTCGTCCGTTCCCCCCTCCCAGCTGCTCCTCCCTCCCACCTCCCCTTATTATGGCGGCTGCAGCAAGGCCGCGCCGCTGGCGCACCAAAGGCGTGCCTAAGGCAAGCCTGTCTGCGCCTGTCTGTGCCTGGACCGCGCCCAGCGCCAGAACCCCTGGTCCCCGCTGACGCAATGACACACAACTGCGCTACGATGGCAGCACCCTCCCTGCACTCAACCCTGGCCTTCACCTGCTAGAACTGCAGCTTTACCAGCATCCGGCCTACCAAACCACCAACACCCACTCCGCCCGCAAACACGCCGTCGAGCTCTGGGACCTCCTCGACCCCACCTTCCCCAACGTCCCCTTCCTGGCAGAGACCTGTTGAACCCCGCCTCCACACTCGACATCGCCATTGGCATCCCGGAAGGATACAAGATCACCCGCAGGGACCCCACTAACGGAGTAGGAGGAGGAATCGCAATCGTCCACAGGAACACCCTCAGAGTCTCGACCAACACCAACGACACCCTCAACACCGCTGAACACATGCACTTCCAGATCCGCACCGATCCCAACATCACCCTCAGAGGAACCCTCGTCTACAGACCCCCCAGAACCGACCACAATTCAAAGACTCCATTGCCGACTTCGTCAGCACGCACGCCCTAGCCTCCACAGACTACATTCTCCTAGGAGACCTGAACTTTCACCTCGACAACAACACCAACTCCACCACCCTGATCAACAACCTCGCCAACCTCGGACTCAGATAGCTTGTGACCACACCCACCCACATCACCAGCCACATGCTCGACACTATCTTCAGTGCAAGCCCCCACGTTCCCTTCAACCACACCACCGAACTCCACTGGACCAAGCATCGCTGCATCCACTTCACCTTCAAGAAGCCCACTACGCACCACCGCACCCAGCTGCTACCTCGACGCTGCTGGAGCAAAGTCACTGAAGACCAGTTAACCACCGCCCTCGCCCAGAACTCACCCGCCGACTCCACCGACCCTGACACCGCTGCCCGCAACCTCAGACAGTGGATTGACGATAGCTCCAACACCCTCGCCCCGCTCAAGACACCCTCCAACAGCCACACCAGCAAGAAAGCCACCTGGTTCACCGAAGACCTCCAGGCCTCCAAACAAACATGCCGGAAACTGGAGAAGAAATGGCTCCGCGAATGATCACCGGACAGCTACACAGCCCACAAGAACGCCACCCGCAGACACCAAACTCATCAGAGCCACCAAGAGAGCTTCATTTAAGGACCGCCTAGACAACAATGCACACAACAGCAAAGAGTTCTTCAACATCGTGAAGGAACTCTCCAACCCCAGCTCCAGCTCCAACGCCAACGACATCCCACCCTCACAAGACCTATGCGACTCACTGGCCGCCTTCTTCCACCGCAGGATCACCGACATCCACGACAGCTTTAACAACACGACCGCCACAACCTGGAACACCCTCTCCACCAACCTACGGCAGACCCAAGACCTACTGGCCTTCAGAAAACTCTTAAGACCAGGCTCTTCGGTCAGTAGCTGCACCCCCCTGCGCCTTGAGACCCTCATGGGTATGTAGTGCGCTTTACAAATATCTTGAGAATCCACTTGGCAATTTGGCACCAGGTGTGGGTGAGGGGAGGGAAACTACTGTTGTTTGTTTGCTTATGTTACTTTGTTTTTTACGATGCACCTTTATGGTCACATACTATTCCTGATCCTTCATGATCTGATGTCTCCCATGACACATGCCTGTCCATACTAACACATGCCAATTCACTGACACCACTTTCATGTCTTGGAATATCTGGGGCTTCAACAACCAGTGTAAAGGTAAACAAGAATTGCAGTATTTACTTCAAGGTGGCGTTATAGCCTTCCTTCAGCAGACTCATTCACCACCCACAACTTCACACACATTTGCCAGCACATGGGGTCCACATTGTTTCTTCTCCAGTTGCAGTACATACTCACGTGAGGTGGTTACGATGATACATAAACTCCTACCTTGCCAGCCTTATGCCATCCAGTCTGATGAGGAGGGCAGGTATCTCCTAGTGGCAGGTCACTTAGCTGGACACCGCATATTGTTTGCCATTATTTATCCCCCAAATATTGACAACCCCGACTTTTTTTCAGACATTCAGAGAACTGATTGATAGCACTGACGCTGATCACATCATGCTAGGGGGTTTTAACATGCTCCTTGACACAACTTTGGACACCAAGGCGCAGAACCCGGCTGGTAAGCCCTGCTCGCTACATATTTTATGCAATATATGTGGCACCAACATGCTCCGTGACCTGTGGAGCCTACTACACTCCACTTCCCCTGCATACACATTCTATTCTGCGCCCCACGACATCTAGATGCGAATAGACTATTGGTTTCTCTCAGCCACCCTTACGCCATGGCTCAGCTCGGTCACGCATCTTCCATGAACACTTTCTGATCACTCCCCTGTTGCGATGACATTGCGCGTAGCTATTGCAGGCAGCCTTGAACATTACTGGAGATTCCCCAATGTGGCACATCATGATGACTTCTTTCGCACAGGGCTCTGTTCAGCTATCATTGAATATTTCGAACTCCAAAAAGACTTGGTTCAATCACAGGCTACCCTACGGGAAGTATTCAAGCAATACTCCAGGGCCATATATATATATATGTATATATATATATATATATATATATATATATATATATATATATATATATATATAACATGCCAGAATACTGCGCAATCTGTGTAGGACACTGACTCGCATTGAGACGAATCTGGCTGAGCTTGATTGCACTAGTGCTCAGCATAAAACTGAGGCCCAATTACCTGGCGTGCTACATTAATGCCAGAGTTTAGAGATGCTGTGGATCGTGAAGCCCACAGCTTGGGAAAATATGCCCGGGCCCACCACTATGTAGAGGGGGAGAGGCCGGGATGTACACTAGCCAGGCTCCTACGACCCCTCAGAGCACATCATATATCTTGGAGTTAAACTGAGCAGATAGCACCCACCTCATAGACACAGGGGATATACAGACTGAGCTCGATAGCTATTGCACTGATCTTAGCACCACGTGCATGGGTGCTGACGACACTGAAAGGATGGCCTACCTGATGCCTGAGTCTGGTTCCCTTCTGCACACCAACAATTTCTTAGTGAATCTTTCACCATTGAGGAGATAGTTCAGTCGATTGACTCAATGGATGGCTCCAAAGCACTTGGCCTTATGGCTATATTGGCACCTTTTTCAAGATGTACAAGCATATCTTAGCCCCACATCTCTTTGCTCTGTACTCAGAAACTCTGGGGAGTGGTGTCTTACCACCTACGTTATGGGAGGCGGTGATCACACAACTTCTAAAATTGGGCAAAGACCCATAACATTGCAGTTCCTATCAGTCACTATCCTACTGAATTTTGATAATAACATTTTAACTAAGCTTGTGTTGACCCACCTTGCCCACTTAATGGCCCAAATTATTTGGGCTTTATTCCGCATCATTCAGCGACCCTGAATCTCCGTACAAGGTTTGCTGTCCTTAATAGAATTCCTCCTACGGTGCCCAATGTGGTCCCCCTTATGGACTCAGAGAAAGCCGTTGATTCATTGGAATGGCTGTTGCTGTATGCCACACTTAATAAAATGGGCTTTCCATGTAACTTTTCATCCCTGAAAGCCCTCCTATGCTCACTACCAACAGCTCTGATATTAGGTCAATGGTACACTGCCGGCCTCATTCACAATAACACTGGGGACATAACAGTTTCACTCTAGACAAAGATATTTTGCACTGTGTACATCATACCGCTGACAAATTTAGCCACGATACTATGTAATTAATCTGGTATGTGGCATTGTCTGGCCTCCATTTTAGGGGCCGATTCCGATTCCGGTCGAAAGGGCTCCGAACCATGTTCAGAGCCCTTCCAACCAAATCGGAAGGTGTCGGACGGATTCCTTTCCGACCGAGTCATTCCGATGGGCTAGATCGTAAAGGAATCCAACTCGGACTTCCAGATGGCCTACGACGGGCTCGGAGAGCCCGTCTGCCATCCGGAAATCCTTCAGTACTCCCCCGGTCACCTCTTTACGCCCGAGAGAGTACGATGGCAGTTTTTCACTGCCTGTTCGTGACGGTGTGTCAGGCACGGAAAGGCAGTCGGAAACTGTCTCTGGGGGCCCCCAACAGGGCCCCCATGGGTGTGAGGCCACCGAATGGCAGCCTGGGGGCACCTATGGTGCCCCTCCATTGATCCCTGCACCCGGTGGCAGGCACCTTGGAGTGCTGGCCACAGAGTGCAGGGATGAACTGCACCCCTGCATTTCACAATGGAGGCATGCATTCCACTCGGAATGCATGCTTTCATTTTGAAGCACACGAATGTGATGCACACGAATGCGACGCACACAAATGCGACGCACACGAATGTGACGCACACAAATGCCACCAGTTCGGTCGCATCGTACTTGCAGGGCCGTGACCGACCACAGCAGGTCGGTCGGTTACGGCTCCTGACCGATGTCGGATGGACCTGAGTCCGTCCGACATCGGAATCGACCCTTCTATTGGAATAAGTTTGACTTATTCCTACTGACAAATGCAACTACTTTGTTGCATTAAGACTTCCCTTTGAAGTGGTAAGAAAGCTCAGTTTGTTACCTAGACATCCATGTACATTGAGACTGGGAGCAAGTCATGGCCTGGCAAGTGGATAGGCTAACTTCCCAGGTGGCACGCTGGATCTGACTCCGCTATCCATAGAGGAATGCATAGCTATTATCAAAATGGTGGTGCTCCCCTGTTTTTTTACCTTTTTTCAGAACATCAATTTTCCACTCACCAACTAATTTTTTGAGACTTTGCAGAGCATACTGACATGACTTGTCTTAGCGAGTAAACAGACTCAAATTTCTGGGACACCCTTATGAGCCCCTATGAACACGGAAGCTTTGGAGTCCCTCATTTACATCTATACTATTTGGTTGCACATGGCCAATATGCCATACACTGGTATGCAGATGCCCGAATACCATACTCTAAACCCGAAGCAGACCTCGCCGCCCGACATCATTGAGAGTACTACTGCCAGCATGCCTCCCACTAGATCCCAAAAACATACAAAGACTGTCCACAACTTGCTGGGCTTGGAGACGGCTGACTGAGATGCTGGGTGGCCAGGCATTGTACCCTCCTCGATTCACCTCTGGCATTCCCATAACTCAGGAACGGTTAGTCCAGCGCACACTGACGACACATGCTCTGCGCACATTTGAAGACGTTTTCCCAGATGGGCAAGCTTTCTCTTGTACGGAAGACCGATGCTTTACACAAGCTACCCATATGGACCATTCCATCCTACCCATTAGCCCCTGCTGAATTCATGACACTGATGTTAGTGATCACTGACTCGGATGGAGACAGGTTTATTTCCAAACTATACCACCTAGAAATGCATAGGAGACAGACTTGGGACATTCGTTAACAGACAAGTTGTGGGCTGCCTGTTGTGCGCAAACAAGCCTTGTCTCTCCCAGCCATCGTCATAAGCTGTTACATTATACATTTTTACTTAGAGCCTATGTCACACCCGCTGCACAGTGGTTAATTTGTAAAAAGAAAAGTGCTGTGGCTCTCATCAGGAGGCAGATTGCACCAGCCCATTTCTCCTGTTAACGCCACCTAACACAGAACCAACTACTAATCATGAAAGCAGGGAGAGAATGTGACGTAGTGGCCGGCGCTGCCGATTTCAGAGCTGTGGCACCAGATTCAAGTCTCAGCGTCGGCTCAAAGTCCTGTGATTCTGGGCAAATCACTTAGGCCTAGATGTAGGTAATTTTATTTTACCACTTCTTAAATACCGAATTTTACTGATTCGGTATTTAAGAAGTGGTAAAATAGAGGGGGGGGGGGGGATGTAGGTATTACAGAATCGGTAAATACCGAATCGTTGAGATTCGGTATTTACCGATTCTGTAAATACCGATTCGGTAATGCCCATTGGAATCAATGGGCATTACCGAATCGGTATTTACCGATTCGGAAAATACCGATTTCAGCAAGGGTGCAGGGGGTGTCACTTTGACACCCTCTAGCACCCCAAATACCGGCATGTGTGCCATGTGGCACACAGACATGCCCTAAGGGCATGTCTGTCTGTCACATAGCATAGGTGTGCATGCACACATGTGCATGCACACCTGGATCCGGTATTTTACCACCCAATTGTATTGTGTGGTAAAATACCGATTCTGAAAGGCCTTTGGGACTCAGAAGAGTCCCACCTACATCTAGAAGTTACCGAATCGGTAAAAATACCGATTCGGTATTTTACCGAATTGGTAAATTTACCGATTTGGTAAATTTACAGATTCGTAAAAATTGGCCACCTACATCCCAAAAACCCATTTACCGGTCGGTAACAGCCGAAATCGGCCGTTACCGGCCGGTAAATGGCCACCTACATCTGGCCCTATATCTTTCCATAAATAAATGTGTCCTCAACGGGTGCTCATGAAAAGCTCCAATGTTGGTGATTAAGTCCCGGTGCTGAGCACCGGAAGCAACAGGCCCAAATTAAGCACTGCACCCGCAGCATTGGCCCGTATTGACTCCACTCAGGCATCAGATTGTCAGAAATGCTGCATGGAAGTTGCAGACTTTGCACATGTGGTGTGGCCATGTTTTCAATGCAATGTATTCCTACCGTCAAAGGACCATATGTGGTATATTTAGTTCTTTCCTGTGCCCACGGAGCACTGAAAGTAGTTTGCTTAATTGTATGCAGTAAAAGACACAGTCCTTACAGTTGCCTTCGCTTTCTTTATTGTTGGGACAGAAAAAGTCACCAGCATGGCCCTGCAGTGTATGTGCCTATGTCTTGGGCTCCCCAAAGCAAGAGCTGTAGGTTTATTAGTTCTTTTCCTCTACACACATATCTACATCTATGGGCTTCCTGAGTGATGGAATGCCACCTGGAGATGGGCTCTTTGGTATGGAAGGTCACACCAGGTTTACCCTCCTGTTTCTTGGCCTGACTACCGTCAGCTACCGACCTGCAGAAGACTTACAGGGGTGGCACCATCAGATTTTATTGGCAGGACAGGCCTTTTTACTTGTCACCTCAAAGGCATAGTTTTCTACTGACATCTTCCCTACCTTTAAATTTGTATGTTTGGTACCAACACCTGGTTCTTCACTCCATTCTTCCATATGTTGCATGTGCATATCTAACTCCTGGTGTGCTAAAGAATGTGTGTGGAGAGTGACTGTTACAAGAGCCAGAGACTACACAGAAATCCTTCTTGGTTTTCTGAACTAAACTGGTATTATTATTATTATAAACACTTGTAGAGCGAACTGTAACCCTACGGGCATCCTGGCGCTAAGAGAACTATCCGGCACAAGGGCTGTCGGCTACACAATGGAAGAGCGGCAAATTATCCAGAAAATCTACTTCTACCCCCCTTATTATATCCTGGGGAATAACCAGGTCTTAATTTTCTTCCGGAACAGCAGCAGGCCTTGTGTCTCCTGATTTCTAAGGGAAGGTTGTTCCAAAGGCGAGCCGCTGCCACGCTGAAGGCTCTTCCTCCCAGGGTCACCCTCCTTATCTTGGGCACTCTTACGCAGTTGGTAGTAGCAGAGCGGAGATTCAGGGTAGGCTTATACCACTGAAACCTATCCTGAAGTGGCTTAGGGCCTTGTTCATAAAGTGCTCGATACACAATGCACAAAGACTTAAAACGGATCCGTTGGGCTAATGGGCATAAGTTGGATGTTGGAGAAAGATCCAGACAGAAAGGTGAACTGCAGATCATCTCCTGCAGGCCAATTCCTGAAGTCTGTTGCATTGGACCAGAATCTAGGGTACATAACATAGGAGATAAAGGGCACTCTTGAAGTTTGGGGAAATTCCATGCACTTTCTGCTAAATTGTTTCCTGGAGCAGCTTCTCTCTGTTTCATACCATTGGTTTGGATTTCTCCTGAGAGGAGACCACCAACCCCTTTCCACCTTCCTGCTGGCACCTGAACACCAAGGCTATGATTGGGCCAAACTGGAAGGAATAAGCAAAGGCCATGAAATTGCCAACATTGGTCCCTGAGCTGGACCCTTTGGGATACTCAAACTTTGCCTGCAACCTTAGGATAAAGGTGAGACAGAAACTACCAGTCAGGGCCCCAAACATTCTGGGGTTCCATGCCAATTCAGAACCAAATGACCGCCAACTAAGATCCTGAGACCACTGTGGTGTGCCAAGAAATGAAATGAAATGAAATGACATTTAATTTATAAAGCGCATGGCTGCCCGAGAGCGTCCCAGCGCTAACGGAAAAGAACAAAGAGCAACTGAAGGGGGTACCGTTATTTAGGAATCATTGGGAAAAATAAATGTTTTAAGAGCCTTTTTTCGAAATTTGAGATGACAGGGTTCCGTTCGAATCCAGCCAGGGAGGGCATTACAGAGCTTTGCCGCATTTACCGAGAAACGGCGTCCCCCTGTGCGCACCTTCCTAACTCTGGGAACCTTGGCCAGATTTCGAGGTCAGACCAGAGAGCCCGAGCGGACTTATAGGGGCAGATCAAACTCCGGAGAATCGGGGGTCCTTTACCCTGAAGAACCTTGTGGGTAATACATAGCGATTTGAAGGTGATTCTTTCGCGTATTGGCAGCCAGTGGAGTGCTGGTAAAAAATGGGCACTTACGGAGATTGCATCGTATCTCACAGTTCCCCATTCAGAAGTCAAGCTCGTTTGACTGCAGGGGGACCCAAGGAATTGAGATCACACATCTGCAGGCAACTCAACCACGCCCAAAGCACCTCGAGAGAGTGGCCACTATTGCATGATCATAATATACAATTGGTGGTTTTCTTATGACTTCCGTTGGAGTATCCTTGTGACATTCTAGTACTAATAGTTTTTCATTTATTGTCTGGGAAAATAGTGCAAGTTTCAGAATACAAAAAAACAATACGGTGGGAGCTACTTGTAAGAGAGGTTGTCAACTACTTCAAAGAACAATAACATTAACCCATCAGGGCTCACCCCAAAATTCACTAAATAAACCTGACCACAATCCCTGGTAGCTATGGCACAGAGCAGACAGGCTTCACGTAGGGTGAAGTATTTTTACAGTTCTAAAACAGTAATAAACATTATTAAAGTTAAAACTACAAGCAATAAAAATCCCATGCTGAATCGGAACAATAGAGTACATTTTTAAATAAAATAAAGACACTTAAACAAGAAAAATCCAATAAGGGGAACAGGAGATATGTAAAAAAGCACGATAAACCACTCAGCACCAATGATAGTCTATGGACGCACTGGAGCAGGACCTAGGCGCATGCTCTAGGTCAACCACGAGTCAGGGTGGGATGCACCAAGCAAGTTTATCCAGGTCAGATTATACCTTCTGCTTCATACCCATCTCATCATGTCACCAGGCCTAGACCACTGCTCTGCTCTGAAACTGTTTCCACACCTTATTAAGGTCAAGCTCCCACACTTGTTTTGACACACATCTACCAAGGATTATAGGGGACCAACTATTTACTGGGGGTCAAATTCCACTGCTTATAGGTTCTATATTGTATATGCCACACACTAGCTTGGATGCAATGATCTGTATCTGAGAAAGAGTACTTAAACCTCTTCTTAAAATGGGCATATCTCTGCTTGCAGGACCATGTGGAGTGCTTCATCACAGGATTCCGACACAGATTTAGAACTAGCTGCCCTTTAATATATATTAATATGCTGTTGAGAAGTGTTCCAATAGACTTTGGCACATTATGTTATATAATTACACCCGTTTAGCCTGATAGTCCACAGCGGCCCTTGAGATGTAAAATTGTTTTAATTGGTTACTGACACATTCACATTACTAGGCAGCGCTGGTTTAACCACATCGCTGCGGCGGCTATTCCGCCGCAGCGCTAAGTGGGCGGGGCGGCCGCATGCTGATGCCGGAACCGCTCGTCATCAGCCGCAGTTGGGCTGTGCTCATGACGGAGCGGTTCCGTCATGGCCCCGCCCGCTCAATAGAACGCGCCGCGCAGGCGCAAAATCAGCTCCGCGCAGGCGCGGCTGCAGGGCCATGCCGGAACCGCTCCATCATCAGCACAGCGCCACCGCAGCTGATGACGGAGCGGTTCCGTCATCAGCATAGAAAGGGCTAAAGTCACAAGTCAGGCACAAGCTCCACAGATTCCTAAAATGATTACAGTGAGAATGAGTCGGAGGAGTTACTTATAACCTGAAGGTTTTCAGAGCCTGGAAAATTGAAATGATTGGTGATAAGTGGGTTCCTCCTCACCACACAACTCAGGTGTAATAATGTGTGAGGTGAGGGGTTAGATGGGTAGTGAGTCACTAGGTGATAATTTTAGAACAGTTAGCTAAATTGTTAGGAAAAACATCAACAGACACCTTTAACACACAAAAACAGTATGTGTTCCGCATAAGGAGTATGCATAACACATCCTCACTAATCCCACTCCCTAGTGTACCATGTCTCCTTCTTTTTGTCTTTCTGTCTTTCTTTTCTGTCCCTCTCTTTGTACCTCACTCCTTCCTCCTTACTTTTTCTTGCTCCACCTCTCTGTCACACTCGTGCACACTTAGGGGCATAATTACATAAAAATGTTGGAGCGCAGAGCTACACCAAATTTGCCAGCTCCGCGCTCCAACATTTTCAAAATGCAGGAATGCGCTCTATTAACAGGAATACAGTGCACTCCTATGATTCCCCTAGCACTGGTGCAAAAAAAGCTGCCTTGCACCAGCGCAGGCACCCTGCCTCCACGTTGCAAGGGTGCCTGCCCTGCAGAGACGATTTTTTGTATGCAGGAAGGGACACCTTCCTGCACATAAACAATCAATAATGGTGATTTGCACTTTCTATGTGTGCTGCAGAATGCGGCATACATGCAAAGTGCAAAAAATGAGGAGAAATTAATAAGTTTTCCTTTTCTTGCCATTCTAACGCCTGGTATTCCATAGCATTAGTTTTTGACGCTGCCTCAGCCTTGTAAATCTAGGGCAGCATCGAAGATCAATGGGTGCTGTGGTGGAACGCCCACTGCAACACCCATTACACGCTTCTTTGCCGCAGAGGACCATGTCAGAAAGGGGCATATTTACAAGGTGGCGTTAAGCCACGCAAAGTGGCTCAGCACCATCTTGTAAATATGGAAAATGTTGCTGTGCCACCGGAGCGTACAAAAAGTGACGCTTCGGTGGCAGTGAGGGCTTGTAAATATGCCCCCTAAAAACAACAAGCACACGTACACACAATTGTGTTTACCCACATACATCCTCAAATCGTTTGATGAAACATTTTGATAGATAACCATGCACAGACATTTGCCATAACATTCATACGTGTCACCCCTTTCCAGTAATGCAGAAGCTCACACATCACACACACACACAAACAATATTGCCACAGAATCTAATGGAAAACCCATGTCATATACCATCTTTTTCTCAATTACAGATAGTTAATGCAAACAAATTAAGATCAACCATGATCACACAGACACACAGAAATATACACACATTGTGCCCACTCACATGCGCACACACACCCACACAGGTGAGTGCATGTATGTGGTATATAACCACACACCCACATAGTTAGGAATCCTCACCCATCAAGTCATCACAATAAAATAAAACGGTAAACATTTATTAACTTGTGACAAAAATATGAACACCTTTTTGAAAACAGTTAATTTGTGACAAAACAGTTGAGTAATTGACAAACCGGTGTGCTCAAAAAGTAAATCAAATCTTAAGAAACTGAAAATGATTTGTTTATCTGCGTCCCTTCCCAGGGTGGCAGATTAGGTACACAAATAAAGTCAAATAAATACCGGGGCCAATCCCCAACAGTGGCGAAGTAAAATGACGACTTCCCCCTGCAGAAAGTGATGAGGGGCCCTGGCGTCTCCCAGATCGCACAGACTTTCATTAGTCTTGGGCTCAATTGGGGCCCCCTGATGTGTTGGGGCCTTCCTACACCGCAATGGTCTGCATTATGCCCCTGCCATGGACATTGAGGCATTTGGTACCTTTTGATGGACCTCTGTCTGTCAGGAATATTAAATAAATAGTGTTGATGTTCTGTTTCTTTCTGCTTGAGGAAGCAGAGTGGCTTTCCCAAGCTTTTAAATGTTTCTTATTCCATGCCATTGGACGCATTTTGCCAGCCATATAATGGCATGGCTTAAGGGATGAGGGGGCCCCTCCAAAAAAAGGAACACTGGCCCTACCCCTGCACCTCAGAGGTTGAGGGGGCCTCCTTTACGCCCCTGCTCATACACATCAACAAAGTTTAGCATTAGTGCAGATAAATTAACAACTCGAACCTGAGCCCAGAATGCAGATTATCTGAAACAGTAATGCATGTACTTTAACATTTATTTTTGAATACCAATTGAAAGTGGATTCATTAAATTTCCCACTTACCGCTTGCTTTTACCTGATGCCCTGGTTGTGATGGGCAGGGCCAGACTGGAAAGCCAAAGCAGCCCTGGCAATTTTCTTCGACCTGCCCCTGGGTAAGCACTGTCTGGCCGTGGGAGGCTAGAAATGCTTGGTTGCTGCTTTTGCTACTGGAGGCTGATATTGCAGCCCCGTTGCAAAACCAGTCCCCACCCTTCCAGCCTCCCTGGGAAATGCCCGATGCCTGCTACAGCCAGTCTGGCCCTGGTGATGGGTCTGCCTAGACATGGGTCCTGTGCTCACTGTGCAACAGGATTCAGGCTGCTCCCTTCTGACGAGGCCCAATGATGGCAAAGCTGGTCTGGAGTTCATGAGGTTCCCTTCTGAAGCACATGAGAGGCTTGCCTGGCAGTCCAGAAGGCCCTGTTTCCACAAGGAGGGGGGTCAGCATGGGCTGGCATAAGACAACCTCTGTCTAGAGAGGCATGGCGGGTGAAGAACCATGAACTAACATGCGGCCCTACGTCACCGTCAGATGCTGAGATGAATGCAAGCATTCCATACATCACTGTGTTCTTTGTTGTGGCTTTTATCCGAAGCACACTGTAACAATTATGATCGAAATCGGGCCTGGTTGTGGTGTGGCTTGCTCTGCTTCAGGTTTGAACCTGCTGGTCCCTAGCTCAGACATTGGCATTGCACCACCCTCTGTTCCCTACTCTCTTGCAGCAGCTTGTATGGTTGCAATTGACTGCAAGCACCACACAAGGCACAGTATTCCATCATGGCGGCCAGCCCCAGTCCAGCAAACACAGGTGCCTGTGTATCAGCTCGTTGTGAGATGAGGCTGCACATGTGTTTTGGCTTATATGCGGTCTTGCAAGGCACTGGTAGCCAAGGAGGCAGCTGGAAAATGAAAGTGGAGCATGAAGGGAGCAATAGAGTATTTAACAAGTGTTTTCTCGCTGCCTGTGATTGGTTTGGGAAATGTGGAAATGTGGCAGGAAGCGATCTTGCTGTCTAGAAGCTGTCCTAACCGGCTGTTCCCTGGTTCTGTAATATTCTTCAGTGCTGAAGCAAATTGTAAGATGAGTCCTATACCAACAGAAGTGATTTTTAGAAGGCATTTTGTAGAGATATGTCCCCTATCTAAGCAGTATTTATGAAGTTTAGAGCCCCTCTATGTCGATATGCGTGTATCTAAGAGGGGGAAACATCCTTTACCCCACAGTCTTTACAACGACCAGCCTTTACAAAGAAGTCAGTATTCCGCATGCGACGTTACCACGAGTATTTTTAGTACGCAAGTGGTTACAACAACTTGTCATAGGGGGCTCATTGTTGGACCGCTGTTGGATTTTTAAGTCCAACACCTTCCCTACTGTTGTGTAGACTGGAGTTTGACTAGTAATATTATACTACTCCCAGGTCCAGCACCTCCTAAAGCAAGTCATTGTAATGACTTGCGTGCTAAAGTAATACGTGGCAACATCGCACATGGGGTACTCACTGCGTTGTAAAGGCGTGCACGGTAAATGCCTGGGGGTTTCCATCATGCAACCATCTAAGAGTATTGTTGTAATACCAGCCTGATCCTCAGGGGACTTAGATAAATGTTTAGGACTATCCTATTCTTGTGATTCACTCTAGTTACATAAATCTGGCCTTTGCTGCTCCATTCCGAGTGGAACTGTAGTTGCGGTAGATGTTCATTTCCTCAAAGCAAACACTTCATAATAAGTATTATGGGTTGTAATAAATACAGGAAAACTGGATAAGGGGGACCCAGGCCATCAGTAATAGCATGGAGCTCGGCCACAGATCATGTATGTGGCAATAATGCAGCTGTTCCAACATTGCCAGTCCCCTCATGAGAGCACAAATTTGCATGTTAAACATGTTCCTGAATGGAGATGGAGCCCAGTAGGGGAGGGAAGTAAAACAGATCCCAGAGAATACCTCTCTTAGATGCTGTAATATACATGTCACGGAGGATCATAAGGGATTTCCTAAATTAGTTCACCAAGGCACAATTGGCCAGATGAAGTGTACAATCTCAGAAGTCTCAGGAGTAGACATAAACAGTAACCAGATCTATTCATGTGAATCCTATACAGATGAGGCTGGAAACAATTTTAAGAGAAGCCGGAAATAGACACATAGTGGAACAATCAAGAGAATCCACAACTGAAAACATATAGCCATTTAAGCCGCCTATGCCTTGGAGCTAGATAAAGCCAACACAGTTACCTGGGGAACATCTTGAAATGCTTATCCCATGACAATCTTATGACAATCTCATCATGCCCCAACAGGCATGAAGCTGAAGCAAAAGAAAAATCTAGGCATCCACTGTCAAACTCATCTGACTCAACAGATGCTACTTCTGAGGTGATAGACAATTGTCAGATATTCCTGAAATGTTCCCGGCTTCAGGATATTCAACAGCATGGGTGCTGAAGTAGCGATGAGCATCCCTTGGGAAAGAGAAGGTAAGAGTAAAGGCTGATATCTTTGAGGAATTGAACCACTGTGGAGATGCACAGGATTTATTAACTTAGATTTAAACTGAGTGTCAGTAGTGAGACTGACACTTTCCCCTCAGTAGCAGAACAAGGATGGACCTACCTACAATGATGGGATATTAAAGTCAACTGAGAGAAATGTTTTCAGTAAGAAAAATGAAACCTTTAACTACAATGTGAGTCCTGCAATGTAAGGCTAATCAGTCCCTAAAAATAATAATTCATAAAAAATACACAAAAGAGGCTTGATCTGTTGCCATTAAGGAAAGTTAAGAGTCCACTTGTTGAGAAGTGGAAATTGCTCCCAATACCATGGTTCAAGGACGTTTTGTTAGGTTTAAATTCTATGGGGCAGAGCTGAAGCAACCTGGGAGAGAGAGAGAGAGAGAGAGCGAGAGAGAGAGAGAGAGAGAGAGAGAGAGAGGAGAGAGAGAGAGAGAGAGAGAGAGAGAGAGAGAGAGAGAGAGAGAGAGATGCTATTCAGGGTTCGAGAAACCTCATTATCACCAGAAGATCCAGACACATCAACCACATCTTGGCCACATTTAGTCCTCGATTAGGATTGCGGTGATTCCACATCCTCCGGGCCGGCGGAAGTCACCGCCGGGCCGGAGGATGCGGAATCACCGCTGTGGTGAATGGAAAGATCCTCCGCTACATTAGGATGGCTGGGGGGTCATTGGCGGACGGGAAGACCGTCCGCCGCTTTTCCGCCGCGGTCACCTTCCGACCGTGGCGGAAAAGCTCTAATATGGTGGCGGTGTCTAGCAGACACCGCCAGCCATATTAGGATATGGTGCAGGACATGCCTTTCCGTGGCGGCAATGTCGCCACGGAAAGGCATACGGTCTTTTCTTTGGGGGCCCGTTGCGGGCCCCCAGGGTGAAGGGGGGGGGGGTGCACATGGGGGGTACCTATGGTACTCCCTGCAAAAGCGGCAGGCACCGCGCGGTGCCTGCCACTTTGTGCATGTAAATGCTAAGCATGCATGTTTAACCTTGCGATGGGTGCTGCTTCAAGCAGCACCCGCCGCAAGGTTAAAGATACGGGATGTGACCGCCAGGGTGGCAGTCACATCCTAATTGGCATGGAGGGACCGCCGCTGCCCCTGTGGAGGGTCCCTCTACCTCGTGGGTGGCGGACGGACGCAGGTCCGTCCGCCATCCTAATGACCCCCCTTATTAGTTCCACATTGAGGCAAGGAGCATTTTAACTTGGTCAGCATATTTCGCATGCCTATGCTTAAGGGCATCTGCCAACACACAAACTAATTATATCTGGAAGCTTCCACTCTCGCCGAAGGACAGACTCCCTACAACTAGAAACATATGCATTAAAACAACTAGAAACCTGGAGGACGCTTTCACAGGGACACTCACAAATTATGGAACGCCATTCCTCTTACCATTTGGACAAAACCAGATCATTAGTACTTTAAAAAAAGGCTAAAATGCTTCTCTTTCGTCAACATCATCATTATAATGGGGGCGTTCCTACATCAAAAAAGACCCTGGATCCAGATGCACACTGTTAGACCTGGCATCCGTGGTGTGGTTTTCCCGCTAACTTTTAGCCTTCAGAAGCTCCGTTTGCTGACTTTATTTTTGCTGGCCTTAGGACTCTGCACACTTTACAGCTGCTAACCAATGCTAAGGTGCTTGTGCTCTCTCCTTAAAACATGTTAGAATTGGTTCATATTAATAATAGTAGCATTTGTCAAGCGCAACAGCTACCTCAAGCAGAGGTGTCCCAGCGCTTAGCAGTAAATGAAGGAGAGGATCAGGCCCACAAAGGAGCTAGCCTTGACTAAAAAGCCAGGTCTTCATGGTCTTCCTGAACTCAAGTTCTGATTCAGTCAAGCGCATATGGGAGGGTAAAGAATTCCACAGACTGGCAGTCCTAACTGTGAAGGACCTGCCTCCTATTCTTGACTAAGCATAGCGAGGTACACAAAGCAGATGCTGGGTTTTGGATCTCAGTGTGCATTTTTGTTGATATGGGCAAAGCCTGCGCCTGAGATACCCAGGGCTCTGTCATTCATAGCTCAGAATGCCAGGGTCAGGGACTTGAACTCTATCCTTTTTGCTACCGGGAGCTGGTGAAGTTGTCTGATGTGGGGGAGATATAATGACGGAACTGGACCTGTTGTATTAATCTCCCTGCTGCATTCTGTACTATCTGTAGTCTATTGATCAGGTAGAAAGGCATCCCCAGGTACCGACTGTTTGAGTAGTCCAGCTGAGAGGTCACAGTAGCATGGACTATGAGCCTGCGACTTTCCTCCGGCAATAGGTGCAGGAATTTCCTTAAGCATCTCAACTTCCCAATGCAGGAAGATGATATATGGCGAACTTGGGCCCCAAAAGATATATCCGTATCCCATTTGATGTCCAAATTCCTTGCTGAATTTGGCAGTGTTGGTGGTGAGCCTAATTCTGCATGCCACCATAACCCTGCAGAGGTTGGGGAAGCCTAACCAAAGAACAGGACCTCTGCCTTGTCCGCATTTAGTTTTAAGCTGTTATTGTTCATCCAGCCCGAGATGTCCTTCAAACACCCTTTAAATCTGGCAAACTAATCAACGGAGTGATATACCCAATTGGAATATTTAATTTACTTGTATGACCTTAGTAAAGTGGCACTACCCATGCCTAGGGCCTGTAAACTAAATCCTACTAGTGGGCCTGCAGCACTGATTGTACTACTCACTTACATAGCACTTTAAATATTTCTCAGTCGTGCAATTGCAATCTGTGTGTGCAGTTTTAGACTGCCATTTCAACCTAGCAAACTAAACATTTGGCCATGCCCAACCCTTCCTTTTTAATACATATACCTCACCACTAAGGTAGGGTCTGGATAGCCCCAATGACAGGTTGCATTGTATTTCATAAATATCACATGTACTTTTGAGGTTTACATTTCCTAGTAGTGAAAAACGTTTAAATCAATTTTTTCACCACTGCAAGGCCTACCTCTACCATAGTTTAACATCGGAGTTACCGTATTACAATTTGTAATTTCCAAATGGGACCAGTTAATATATTTGGTGTTTCTAGAATTGTAATGAAAAATCCTGATTTATGGTGAAGTCAGATTTTAAATTGCAATTATTAAAATACTACTTTTAGAAAATTGCCATTTTTCTGTTAGCCATTTGGTGCCTGCAGCCTGTATCTGGGTCACATGACTGTGTATAGGTGACAGTTGGGCTTTTTGTATTCCTCCTAGACAGCCACACACAATGAGAAGCTTAGGTGTGACTGGATGGGCCATCACTGACATGTTGAGAGAGAGGAGCTGGGCCCAACCTCACTTACACTTAGACCTGCATCTCTTGAATCTAGAACCCAGATTGACTTCAAGAGCTAGTTAACTGGCCTCCTGATCTGAAGTGCATCTGCACCTGGAATTTGCCATCTGTGAATCTACCCTGCCAAGTGATGCCACTTCATTCTTGGACTCTTGGAAGTGGGCCAAAGGTGCATGCCAGCCTCTGTGGATGCAGTGGAACAGACAAATCTCCTCTGCTGCCCTGCACAACCCCAAGCAGAACTGATGCATCTCTGCTGCTTCGTGGATTGGACCTGTATCAAAAATCTGCATCATCTCCGCAGCCCGCAATGCCTTCTGAACAGCTGCAGCCAGGGAAAGGAGTTCCGTGGGGCAGAAAGTCGGGGCGGGGAGGGGCAGGGTGGAAGGTACTAAACACGGGAATATGGATAATTGGAGGTAAGTGAACAATTAAATAAATAAATGAATTTCGTAGCACGCGATGCATCACATTTTGCGATGCAGGGCACACAACGAAATTCGTTTTATTTATTTAATTGTTTACTTACCTCCAATTATCCATATTCCAGTGTTTAGTACCCCCCACCCTGCCTCTCCCCCGCCCTGCCTTTCCGCCCCACGGAACTCCTTCCACGGGCCGCGGCTGCTTTTGAACCACCATCGCACGACACATCTTCAGCGCAGTCTCTTGCGTCCCTCGTTGACAGCTACCTCGACGATGGATTCCACATTGCAGCTTTGCAGCTATTCGGAACCAACGCATCGACGCGACTACGCACCGAATCCTCAACGCCAGACATCGCATTGCAAGCCCCGTCGACGGGAACCTCGATGATGACGCAGGCCCTTGAATCACAGCCTTGCTCCATCTCAGAGTTGAAAATATTTTTGCTGCTTGTTGACACATCTTCGACGCTGATCCTCGCAACGCTCTTCAAACCAGGAATAAAATAACTCTGTTCAGTGGGCCTGACTGGGTGCCTGTAGCCAGCCCCTGCTCAATTGTGGTTGGCCTGAACGTGCAACTTTGTCCCAGTCTGGTGTGACCAGATATCCACAGTTGGCACTTTGTGCTTTTTGACGCTATTTTCTCTAAAATCTTTAAAATTACATATCTCCGGTTCTATTAATAGGATTCTTGTTGAGTTGATCTTGTTTTATTTATTAAAGACAAATCTAATTTTCAAAATTAGTGTGGGATCCTTTTCGTGTGGTGTTTTTACTTTATTACTGTTTGAAGTGCTGCACAAATACTTTATAGATTGCATCTAAATGAAGTCAAATCTACCAGGGCTCACACCCTGTTTCTGTGACATCTACACAGCGCAATTAGCTGCTCTGTGGTGTTTGGTTCATGTTATATAAATATGCATAAATAAAATAGATGAAACCAAACATCTTTAAAGGAGGAAAACAAGAGATATCTTTAAAAATAAACCCTTGGATTTGTGGGGATTATTTAAGGGACCTGAAAGGATTTAGTGTGACCACCTTACTCAAGGTTAATAAGGACACAGTCCCGCACTTTCAACCTACAAATCAATGAATTCAGGTGTGTTTGTCTAATTAGTTTGATGGAAGCAAAACAGAACTACAACAAACAGAACACATTAGGCTATCACTCAGGGACTGGAAACAGTCTCCACAATGACCTGGAGGGAGGTGGTCAGTCCAGGAGTAGACACTCAGAAATTACGACTGTGCAAATAACACAGATTATGGGGTAGCATTTGTCTTTAAATGTAAACTACAATAGTATGTGATATGGCAATATTAATCTCCCAGCCTACCTTGTGGTTCATAAAGACATGACTCAGATCAAATAAGATTTTAAGATCTTGAGTTATTAGTTCATATTCATATTTGGTGGCATAAACCTTCACTGATTGTTCCATTTTACTGCAGTTTGTGCCCATGGACTCACACATTTTTTTTTAACCTTGGGAACTTTACAAAGTGTGAAACTCAAAAAGCTGATATAAGTAGGGGTTGCTTTGATGCAGTTAGAAACTGTTCTGCTGCTACAATCTGTCAGAGCCATGGAGAAGCTGATGCTGTTAAACAGCTGTCCTCTATCCCTGTTCTAAGTAGGACAGGAAGGCCCGGACGTGGGTCCTGTGCTCTCCATGCCACAGGAGTCAAGCTATCCTGGCTGATGAGGGGTGAAACCCTGAAACTGGTCCTAGGATGCTTGTTTCCAGTCCAGGGAGGACCTGGCCTGACAGTTCGGGCGGGACTATTCCCAGATGGATCAGAATTAAGACTGATTTGCATATGGCTGGGTTCAAACTAGAATGGCATGGTGAGCAAAAAAATGATGGATTTAGGCCCAGTTCTCTGTACTGTGGTGAATGTATGATATTGTTCTACATTCTGTCCATCAATTATTCTTTTTGCATATGTCACCCGAGTGGGACAGTTATGCCCAAACGTGGGTCCCGTGCTCTCTATGCCACTGGAGTCAAGCTAGCCTGGTTGATGAGGGGTGAAACCCCAAAACTGGTCCTAGGATGTTTGTTTCCAGTCCAGAGAGGACCTGGCCTGGCAGTTCAGACTGGACTGTTCCCATAGGGATCAGGGTCAAGACTGATTTGCATATGGCTGGGTTCAAACTGGAATGGCATGGGGAGCAAATAAATGATAGATTTAGGCCCAGATCTCTGTACTGGGGTCAAGGTATGACATTTTTCTGCATTCTGTCCATCAAATTTTTTTTTGCATAAACTCCTTGCCCCAACGTTAATTTTTTCTGGTTGGCTCTCCCTGGCTTATAGTATGTTGTCCTACCTGCCTGTGCCATGCATTCACCCACCTGTTACTTTCGTTTGCTTGTCACCGGCCCTTTTCTCTGTTTTTGCTCTCCTGAGACTTCTTACTGGTGATTGAAGGAGGATTCTGCCTTTTATATAATTTGTGCTTCATCAAGTGTCACCGATGGCTCACCTCGACATAAATCAGGAATTTTTTCTATAGCTGATGTAGTTTGTGAAAATGTGAAACTTAAGCCGACTTCATGAAGGCCAAATCGGTGCACCCTCTTTCACTGTATTTCTATCTCTTCACTATCAAGGATTATTTGTGTTATGTTTTGGAATTGAACGTGAAAGTTCAAAAATATTAATTATTAACCACTCTTTCAATCATCAGTTCGTCCCATTTTCTAGTGGCATGTCACGTTGAATTATTATAACCTAAAATTAAGCTGTACACTCACTTTTGTGTTTTAGGCCCTGTACATGAACCATATAATATTGGCACGATAATTCAAAGTTTTCAAATGTGATTCCACTAAATGTTATTACGCCCTTGTAAATAATGTATGCCAGATATACCACACAATCGTGCCTCTATGAACACATTCCCTTCCTTGAGGTAGATGACAAGTTAAAACTCTCATGATGTTTACCTGACCAGGTAAGCTTTAGGCTTGATTCACAAAGCTGAAAAACTTAAATTTACGGCCTAAAATGTTCTGCAAGAAATTCACACAAAAAAGTCCTGGCAGATGTTAATGGTTTTCCTACTGCAGATTCCGCTGCCACAGGTGTGGAGAAGTCCACTCAAGCAAATCCCACACAGGGGTGGGAAGTGGGGTGTAAAAGGTATGTTTAACCTTGTTTTTTTTAATGAAATTGAAATGCGAACCATTTTCACATTGAAATCCAGCCAGCGGCTGGAGTTACTCCCCTTTTAGGACTGAAAGAAAAACAAGTAACCCATCCGTTTTTTTTATTATTTTTATTTATGAAGCTTATAGAGCGCACAGCTACCTCCGGCGGAGGTGTCCCGGCGCTAAGATTACATGATTGTCCCCATGAAGAGAAACCAGAATCCTATCTCACAGGGGGACTGGGAAAAGCGATAATCTGATCGTGCCAGGTCCTACCGCTTAGTGAACAACCAGGTCTTGAGTTTGCGACGAAAGGTTGGCTCGGATTCGCAAAACCTGAGGTCAAGGGGGAGACCGTTCCAGAGCTTGGCGGCAGTGACGGAGAAAGATCTGCTGCCAGTCCGAGAAAGCTTGAATCTGGGAACCATCAGCAGACGAATGGATGTGGTGCACTGGCTTCTCCACAATGAAAATATTTTCCTGCAGATAAAAAACGAAAAATAATTATGCTTTTGCAAATATATTTAGCCTACCTTTCCATTGTACATTGTTCACTACCTGCAGTAGCACACATTGGGAATAGGAAGCCTACAGAAGGTTGCATGACAGGTTCAGGACCACCCTGGGAATGCAAGAAAGTAATCCTTCTTCAGCACATCCTGCAATCCTCTGTACAGAGCCTGATTTCTTAACTGAACAGTAGGCCAGAGATGTGGAATCATACCTAGGAATGCACCTTTTTTTGCAGGCCTTCAACGAAAAAATACTGGCCAGATTAGTAAAAAGAAGCCGAGGTGACAACCATTAATTCCTCAATCAAGCAAGCACCTGTAATGAAAAATTGATTTCACGGTCTTCCTGGATGATCTTTCCACTCAACTTCAATTTAGCCATCCCAAATATCCGAGAAGAGCAAAGTCCTTCATCCATTGCAATGGCCATGCACCTATTGTTAAGGTAGGTTTGCCGATTTAGAAAGGGATATGTATTAAGGGTCTCCGGCTGCTATTCCTCAGCCTGACATTCTGCCTTTACAGGTGTGATGGAAACATACTGGTAGAAAAGACATGTGAGACAGTTGCCCAGGTAGAAAGATCCAGAGCAAAATCATTTCCCATTTTTTAAGGTCCAGCTCCATGCTTTTCTCTAATTTTATTGTTTGGTGGATCAGGTCACTTAATTGTATATCTGGAGCTAGATGTTATACTTTCCTCTACCCTCTACTCCATCCTTGAGTATGTGCTGTCAATGATTCATCTTCCTCCAGTTCTGTTGCATTAATGTTCCCAAAGAAACCATGAGGTGGGGCGGAGTGGTGAATGAAGTATCACATCTCACTATTTATGGACATTTGAAACATCATAATGATTGCTGTTGTGCTCTAGTGGACCTTACATCAAAGCTCAGTAGGGCAACCCCCAGGATTAGCCTCGAAGAAAAAGAAAGTGAAACCAAACACAATGTAGCTGGAAATAGAGGCTTGGAGAGGACATTTATGGACTTCTCCGTACCAGGGTAGCTGTAGGCACCAGGATAAGTATGTTGTATGTTTGTATTTCATTCAATATGGCTACTTGGTGTCAGTAGTCCTTTCTTAGTGTTTCTATCTTCCCAACCTCCCATAGTACCTAAGAGTGTTCTATCCGGTATGTGAAGATTCCAGCCTTGGCAGTTGATGGTCTGGTCAGCTGTGAGGTTTTCTGTTCTGCTATGTATCTTAATAAATATATCTTAATAACCTGAAGACGTGTCCTGCTGCCTACCTAATCCACTTACAACAAATGTGATAAGGTAAAAGATTAGGTCAAAGAGGAGAAGGGAACTGACAAGCCAGAGGGGAATAAATTACATATGTTGCATATGAATGTGAGATGGAATCCGGTGAAGATGGAGATGAGAGGCAGTGGTGTAGGTGAGTACCGCTGGTAATAGCAAAAATAAAAGGATTCAAAGGAAAAAATGATGCAAAGAAAAAGATACAAATGAGAGAGTGTGAGAGAGAGGTAGGGATTCAATGACTACAGCAGAAAAGAGATAGGAAATCAGGAAAAGATAGAGGTGAAGAAAACTGGCTCAGAAACGCTGAAGATAGAATGAGAATGGTGCAATGCAGGTGATAGAAAGTGAGACCTGTGAAAGCAGAGGTTTTCATGTGGTTGAACTGATTGTGAAGTTTGTAATATCATACATGATATCATGTGTGAGGTCATGAGCAGTCCGTGTCAGGCGAGGGAGTTATTGTTGCTTTGATGACCACGACAGGTGAATGTCAGTAGTTTTTACGTGATATTGAGGGTTATTAACTAAAGATTTCTAGGGGAAATTTCTATTTTGTATTATTGACATGTGTTGATTTCTTCTGAGATCTTAACCATAACTCCCATTCAACAAAGTTTTTTTCAGTAAATTGCCTTGGCTTGTCATGATATAAGTGAGGACACACTAACTTCAGTACTGCAGCACAATGTTTCTTTATCATGTATTCTCACCAACATTTCTGAAGGAGTGGGTACTGCCTGCTTACAGATTTTGGTCTGACTTGGTCGTGTTGTTAGCGAATAATGTTAGGGTCGTCAGCATCATGTCCGAATCTATCTCAAGTTTCTGAGGTTTTGTTAAATGTATCCTTCATTAGGCAGTCTCAAATTTTCTGCTGTAATGCTTTGATCGATAAGTGCCAGTTGTAATGGCATCCCTGATTCTGTGCTGTTCTTCTCCACTTTGTGATGGAATACAAAGGCTTTTATATTAATTTTATAGGCCATTGCAAAAACCTTCCTTGACTATAGAGTCGGTTTGTTTTCCTTTTCTTTACAGTCTTGTATGTGGAAGAAAACACATGTAGTGAATTGCTTCAAGTTGATAACCACGACTGATCGCGTGGTCTGAGCTCATGGAAGAGAATATAGTGTCATTTTAAAAACTGAATATTACATTCTTGTACCTAGATGCTATAATTTTGGACAATGTAAAAAAAAGAGTTTGCATATTTGTTTCAGAATCTGAAGTCACCAGTTCATTGATAGTTGAAAGCATCCAAGAGGCACTATCTTTGGAACAGGCAATGGATTAGAGGATTTAACCACTCCTCTAATCTTATCCATCTTTCCTCCATAAATGGTATGACATATAGTAGATATTTCAGATCCTGGATGCGTAAGTATTTTGTGCTGTGGTGTAGTGTTTTGTTGTGTTATGTGCATGTTATGCAGAGAGCATTCTATCATTAATGTGGCCTTGCAGTGTATTAGAATTCTGATACCTTCCTTCCCAGGTCTCGAGGATTCTGTCACAGAGCAGAGTAAGACTTTCAGTTGTCGTGGGCTGAATGCTGCTTTATCTATGTGTGTTGGACTTGGCACTCTTTGCAGGGTCACCCTCAAACCTTTTACCTCCCCCTTCTGTTTTCTGAACCTGTTTTTGTTGGCTTTTCAGACTCTGTGCACTTTACCTCTTCTAACCAGTGCTAAAGTGATTATTCTGTATCCATTACACCTGGTAAAATTGGCTTAAATTAAATTGCCACATTTAATGTATTTATAAGTCCAGAGTAAAGTGGTACTACATGTACCCAGGGCCTGTAAATTAAATGCTACTGGAGGGTGGCCGGCAGCACTTATTGTCTCACCCACTAAAGTAGTAAAAAATGTCTCACGCTTGACATTGTAGCATGTATGCAGTTTTAAACTGCCATTCCGATCTGTCACAACAAACCTTTTCACATCCCTAAAACTTCCTTTTTAATACATAAAAGTCAACCGTAGGGTAGGCTGCAAACTGCCCATAGGGCATGGTCAGGTGTATTAAAAAAGGTGAACGGGCTGTTTCCCCTTATGTAGTGAGGCCACAATGTTTTAAACATATCCTGATTTCCAGGGAAAATGAAGGTTACCTATGATACTGACAATCTACATGAAACCACATTTACATGATGTCCTTTATTATTAAAATAAAATAAATAGTAATCCAAGCCATGTTTAATGTTTTTTCTTTCCTGAAGTCATCTTTTTTTGAATAACGTCATTTTGAAATCTCTTACTCAGAAAACCCAGATGTATACCAAGCCATAAATATTAATTAGTGATAGACAATGTAGTAGAGATTTGTTCCTTATTCATACTGGATTCACCCATCCTTTAAGGTATTGTATTTCTTTACTACCCCACCTCAATACACTGTTCTTTAGTCTATACCATATAGTATTGAGAATTTGTTCTATATTTACATTGTTAGTGTTTCCACATGATTAGTATTTGCGTCTTCACCATAGCGGCATAGGGGTATGTTTCTTCTCTATGTCTGAATGTACAATGTTTGAGATGATGAATGAAAATTTGGCGGTCTAGCACCCAAAATTCTGAATTCTAGAAACATTGTTTGCCGAGGTCATCATTCTTTGGTGATTTGATTTCTATATCAAACCTTGAATTCTCATCTGAAAACTGGACTGATCGCTAAAGAATATGAAGTTAGCTTCCTTCTACTTCCAATAATAACTGTTTTTAAAGGCCATATTACTGAGGGCTTCATTACTGCCTAATTCCATCCCTCAAAGTCATCGGTAACTTTAAAAGGCCTGTGTTACTTAGGAGTACCTGAGGGACCAAGAGCCCCACCTGAGAAATTAGAAATTCCCAGGGAAATTGGGAAATCTGTTTCAACTTCCCTTCATTATTCACACATTTCTACCTGGTATTGTAACTTAATCTGTAGGTGACAAACATCAGATACATGGAGTTATCACTGATTTTGCAATACTGATGGGCCAAGTAGCTCTATTTACATACCCCATCAACATTTCTCAGAATCTCGTATTGAGGAAACAATGGGATTCTCCTTAGGTACTTGAACAGTCACTATTGGTCATTATATTAACCTGTTGGGAGGTAAACCAGTATTCAAGAGACTATGGCCACCAGAGCTAACCTACCAGCTCAAATGTGGGCTTCCTAGATGCATCTTGCAGTGTTTGTGGGCAAGGGTCCAAAGGTTATTTCATTTGTCAATTTACAGACATTGAAATACAAGTCACAATCATTTGGGAACTGGTTTTGAAGCTCTTTATAATAATTATAAAACATTGCTCATGTTTTGGCAGCAGTCCACGGAAATATAAATGTATTAAATTGTAGGGAAAGCCATCCTGACAATTAAGTTTGTTTTTGTATTTACAAGGACATGTAAAAATATACCTAAGCGTAATGTAATACCTGAATAATTCTTATTCTGAGAGAAGCTTTGGTTTTGTGGTAGTGCTGCTGCTAACACAATGAAATTCTGAAATAGGATCGGTAAAGAGAAAGAAGGAAGACAGAGAAACGTGTAGGTGATGGAAAAGAGTCAAAGAGAATCCCTGGAGCCTGCCAAGAAAGAATACGATCTGGACTGGGGACTCTGGTCTGATCATAGAGAAACTTTATCACACATAAAGGAAATATAGTAAAGAACTATGAAAAAATGTCTGGAAAAGACTCTTTTAATCATGTATGTAGAAAATTAAGTCAGAATACACCAACCTGAATTCTGCATCCATCATAAGCGGTGAACATTTGCTCAATTCTCCGTACCCACACCCAACCATATACAAACGTAGACCCGGGGAGAGGGGAATGGGGTATAAAGTAAGAGAGAAAACAGTGACACTGAATATCTGACTTGTTACTCTGCTGGGCACTGAATCTACTAGAGCATAATGTATATCTAAAGATAAGATTAATATTTTAAATACTTTATTGCTGTATTGAGGCCTCTAACACACATTAAAAATGATATACCTTCAGTGTATATCTATGTATCAGACTCTCTGTTTTTTTTGTGAAAGTCTAACATTCCTGGAGCTGGCCATAAATAATATTTATGTAATCAATGTTATTCCAGTTTTGGCACTGTGAGTACATACTCTCTCATTTTGATATATATTCAAGATTGTTTTCCTGAACTGTAACATAACAATCATACATTAGAGTGATACAATCCGCGCTAACACCAAATCACTTTCTTAAGCAGATACCAATAACTGAACTACAATGTGTGTCACGAAAATATCAAGAGTCTTTAAATAAGGTGGGGATCCTTCCCATTCCTCACATGGCTTAGTATTCAAATATACAACAGAAAAAATGACTTCATACACCTTCAAGAATATCTGTGAAACAGTACACTTAATATATTGAGATTCCCTCCCAAAATATGACAGAATTTCGAACAAATTCCAAATTGATAACAGTTTCTGCTCTGATTATGATGTCGGACAGAGTTTCCTCTTCCCGACATCATCTCAGTCATGGGATTGACTGACACTCGGTCATTGGTACTGACCAACCAATTAGAATGCGACCGAACATTGTTCGGGCGCATTCGCATACTTTACAACAGGAGCATGTAGTCTGGCTGGAATGCGTGCTCCCATTGTAAAATAGGAGGTGCAGTTCATCCCTGCACCTTGTGGCAGTCACCTCAAGGTGCCTGCCACAGGGTGCAGGGATCAACAGGGGGGCACCATAGTTGCCACCTTAGCCTCCAACCGGAGGCTGTGCTCCCAAAGGGTCCTGCTGGGGGCTCCCAAAGTCGAGTTCTGACAGCCTTTCTGTATATATATATATATATATATATATACATATATATATATATATACATATATATATATATATACATATATATATATATATATATATATATATATATATATATATATATATATATATATATATATATATATATATATATATATATATATATATATATATATATATATATATAAAGATTAGTTTGGGCTCTCAACCGACAAGTGCCAGAGAATCACCTGTACCTCACTGGGAGTTGTGTTGATGAACACTCCTCTGCACCAGCTGAGGGCACTCTTGCGCACTGCATTTCTGTTCAGAAGTCTTTTCAACAGTGTTACCATGTTCACAGTTACCATATGAATTATTCTGAATGGTTGAGACTTTTGCCAACTTTGAAAGATTCCACCAATGGACACTCTTGACACAAACAGCACTGCCAAATACGTTGTCAATAACCAGATGTTTCAAAAACTTTGCTTCACCTTTACTGACATAGGAGCATTTCTTTATTTGCACATAATTCCCAACCACAGCAGATTTGTCTCAAACACTTTTTTTCATATCATAATAAACCTTCTACTTAATTTAATATGAGTCACATTCTTTCTCACAAGCCCGCTCATACTTTCAGCAGACACCTACTGTTTCAACCATCTTGACATCCATGCAGGTCTGTACTGATTTGTAGGTTTTCTACCTCTGAGTAGTTCAAATGGGGATACATTTGTAGATGACTAAGGCATGGTCCTATAGAACCACAACATGGTTTACACTGCAGTGTTCACAACACATCTATTATGCAGAGCCCACCTCACACAGTCTGCCAAAACTCAATTGAAGCATTCATTGAGACCATTTGTCTGCGGGTGATATAGTGAGTACCTAAGATGCCTTATACTGTTCATTTAGAAAAATACTTCTACATCAGATGATACAAATTGTACCCTGTTATCTGAAACTAAGTTCTCCGGGAACAATTCCCACATACAAATATTTTTTAAGAACTCAAAGACTGATTTAGAGTCCAGTTCCCCCACAAATCTTTCCTCTGGCTACTTGGAGTAATAAGCAATGAGAACCAGAGAATAAATGGAATGATTGGGAAGCTAGTTGAATGGACTCACTAAATTGATCCCAATTTTCAACCACAGTCCAGCAGGACATTCAATGGGAGATAACCGGGGTTAGACGTTTTCCAAGCTTTGTCACTACTTGAACACACAACACAATCTTTAAACAGTTGATAAAATTCCCTGTCCACTTGTGGCGACCTAAATGCAGAGCGTACTCTACACTTAGTGAAAGTGCCTCCTAGATGCCCTTCATTGGCACTACTCACAATCGACATCCTGAGTCTTATTGGAGGAACCAATTTGCCAAGTCCCATATTCAACCTATCCTCCAAAGATAACTCTTCAGCCACCTTAGCAAACAGTTGTATACTCGGATCAAGCATTTTTTTCTCCTTCAGCCAACCCTCCTTGATATAAACTAAACCTAGCACTACCTTCTCACTAGCGAAAGTCTTCCATTCTGCCTATGAAAAACGACAAACCTTTCCAAATTCTACTGCTGAAATAATACAAATTTCATCCTCAAAGTTTGCAAACTGATGGTTTGCAGCCGGCACACGAGCAACCGCGCCTTAGTTCCAAACCGCACCTCGTACACAGCTCCTGATTTAGAGGACTTGGTGCCAAATTCTGATCCAGGCAAATTGAACCCACTTGGATCTAAGGACTGTCGTATCTTGTACATACTGTCTTGAAAAAGACCCGCCGCGACCTTAGATACCGGCGCCGAAGGGTCTAAACGTCGACATTTCTTCATAGGCCCACCAATTCCAGAATTCTAGTGAATTGAAAAAAATATATTGGGTTCTGTAAAAACGTAGGAGTGAATAGCCTTCAGGGAATACATTTGTATATATTTGTATATATTGATTGTATTGGAATCCAACATTATTGTACATATTGTGTTTTTATCACAAGATCACAATTCACTCTTTTTGCACTTGAATAATTGTGTTTGACAGTCATTGTATTAACTGTATAGAGAATTTTTTTGAATGAATATATAAAAATACAGCAAGCCAAGTACAGGTCTTCTTTTCATTTATTGCAAGAACCTGATTTCACTGTATTTTGCCTTTGTCAGAGGTTGGTTTTTTTTCGTGTTGTAAAGTGCATTGAATAGCATTTGCAAATCACTTGTGTTGTTACCCGACAGAACCATTTTTGTTTAACCATTATTTACCCAGGTTCTGAGGGACACAGGGTCACCCCTGTTTTCTTAAATACTACCTATGGGGAAAGCAAGAATGGTGACTACTATGTTTCTATGATGCCTTTCCTTGTCAAAGTCTCTAATTCCTTTTCCAGGACATCTCTGATACCTAAAGGCACCCCTCTTAATTTGTGTTTAACTGTCATTGCGCCCTCCTTGATTAAAATCCTGTGTTTAAACCGTCTTATTTTACCAATTCCCCTGAAAAGATCCTTGGGAACAGGTTCAGCATTTCTTCAACTATACCGGTGTTGCTAAAGACCAAAAGACTAAAACCTGTTCCTTAGCACCAGGCCTCAAGGCCATGCTGAACAAACCTTGATGAAACCACCAAAGGATGTTTAGACCCTTGACACCCACATAGATATTACCAAATATGCATCTTCCTTTGAAAAGAAGAGTGTCCTTAAAACCCCTACCAAATAAATTCTACTTCCTTTATATGACACCGGTGTTCTGTCAGGTGGCAGCAATGTCTTGTCTTCCCACATGGAATGGAACAATTCTTGAATAAACAAGGTGATCCTCAAACCTGAATCCACCAGCAAACATAACAAATTGAGATGCATCACTGCTTTTAACTTCACTATCAACCACCACTACAAAAACTCTTTCTTACATGTTAGCCACCAGGTCTTCAGAATCACTCCCCTTCTTGTCAGGCACTGCTGTACCCTGACATTTCCTCGGTTTGTGCCTTGGCACACTTTAGCACAATGCCCAACCTTGTTACACATTCTGAAAGAAACATATTTACCTTGGAGTGGCTTTACCTCTTTTTAATGAAATTGATTCTCACACCTGAAGCATGTGTTAGTTTGATTAAAAACAGAAAAAGACTGATTCAAGGAATTCATTTGTTGACTCTGTTTTCTTTTCCCACCTTCCTCCTTACAGTGAACTGGATTCACCTGCTCAGATTTTCTATCATCTAGTTTTTCAGCCAATTTAACCCTTTCCATACTCATGACGAGCTCAGCTCGTCATGATGCATGGTTGAGCTGTGCTGGTGACGAGCTGAGCTCGTCATGAATCAATAGAAATAATGAAAAGGTAGCATAGGAGGGGAAAACACCTAGCAGCCAAGGTGTTAAATTATGTTTCTATATTCTTAGCTATTCTAATGCTCTCAATTAGCAATGGGTAGCCTAATGGTAGAACTTGCCTAATGATAGACGTTTCTGATTTATAGTTCTATCAGTGCAGTCGCTGATATATTGATCCTGTATCAGCTGGTCACTGAAATTCACATATTGACATTCTGCAATAAGTTTGTGTAAAGGAGAAATGTAGGTATTCACAGCCTCAATGGGTTTTTGTGTTCTGCTAAAGAACGTGTGCCAAAGAAACAACTAAGCTAGGCGGTACATCAAATCTGTTGACTAGATTTTTGACAGCATCTTGAAATTCATCAAGGTCTTCATCTTCCAATAATTCCACTTCTGGAAGATGCTTAAAAGTTGACCTACTCTCAAAACCTAAAGAATGGAGCCACAGCTTTTTTTCTGTTCGGGTCTACATCTCGATACACCAATGGCCCACAAGTATGTTTTGAAGGCATCAAACCACTGCCTCCAGGGAATTGATGGCTCACCCAGAGTGTCCAGAAATGGTGGTGGAGGTTTTACTGACTGCATGATGAAAACACCTTCCAATTAAAACTAAACAATGGAGAGCAAACATCAGTGAACTAGTTATTATGTCCTCAAGTAGCTTGTGTCTTAATATGTGCATAAGGGTGGGCACATCACTTGGTCATTTGGTTAATACTTAAAGCTTCTTAAGGGTGTGCATTAACCCTGGGCAAAGAACTTCGCTCTGCTTGCGGAGTTGGCTGAGTTTTTCGCACTCAACGTTACGCAGAGCTCACGAAGTTCTGAAAAGCTTTTTCCTAGCTCACTATCTTTAACGGCAAGTTGGCGAGAGCGAGCAAGGAAAATCCACCTCCGAGCGAAATGTTTCCTTGTTTCCGATCGTCAACGTCAAGTTGGAGAGTGAGAGCATAGAAAATCAACGTCCTGGCTATATTTCTCAACGCGGGCGGTCAGATTTCTCATTGTGAGTGGTCGTGTATGCTTGCTACCATTCGGGTTGAGAAACCATCTGCAAGCATTGAAAAAGCCGCTGCTCGAGTAAACAATCTACTCTGGCAGGCAGAAAGGAAGCTGAGCCTGCTTGCGCTGTGCATAGTGCCGTTTGCGATGATTACACAGTTCGGAAAAACATCCGGCGCTAAAAAGGACTCTGAAAACCACTGCGAAAAGCCTTTATCTAATGCACTCTGCCACTTGGGGAGCTCCATGTAGCGCGGCATAGTTTTTTTTACACTTCCCGAACTCCGCCCAGGCTTAGTGTGCATATCACCGAATACCTCACAGTTCATGATGCATAAGGGTGTAAATATGGCTGCATGCCACCACTGGTTGTTTGGTAAATACTAATAAATAGGGTGAGCAAATCACCATGTGCAGCACATCATGAGCAAAATTAATTCCTGGTTGAGTGTTAAATATTTGTGGGTGTGCACATCACCGTGTACATCGCAACATGAGCATGATTATTCCTGGCTCAAAGGGTAATTTTTTTTTTTAAACAGGAGTCTTGATGTAAATTGTTGGATAAATGAGGAAAAACAATCATATATTATTAAAATAATACAAATGCACTTAAAATGTCTTAAAATCCACTGGATGGAATGTATTTTAATTGTGTTCAAATATTTTAAAATGCTGGTTAGACCCCTAAAATGGCTGCAAATATTACCTTAGCAGCATGTTAGGATTCAGTCTTCCTTCGTGTTGAAATGTGCCTGGACATACAAAAAGGCTGCAGTAGATACCGTCATAGCACTACCCTTTGTAATGCTTGCCCAAGCTGCTGCACTTGACACAAATGCCTCCTCAATTACTGCCTGGACTGTTACAATGGACGTTGCTGCAGAGTGTAAGTAGTTCTTGACCTGTGCATAAGAAGAATGTCTCCACAGAAAATGCCTGGTCTCTTAAGATGGCCGCCGCTAGTGCTCATTAAGAGCCAACAGCCTGCATTACCGCCCCCCCCCCAACCCACCCCGGGCGTTCCACAGATCAATACCCCTTTAAAATCTCCAAACCTTACATGGTGTTGGGGACAACGGTCCTGAGAGCACCCTTGGAGCCAAAGTTGCAGATAGGGTCCTCTCCTTCTCTCTACCACTACGGTATTGTCAGCAGCCCTCGACGGTGCAGTTGATGAAACTGTTCTGACTCCTTGTCACCACAAATATGATGTAGTAATGGCCTTCATGGGGCCAGTCTTGAAGGTTTATATTTAATTGTAGTCAGAAACCATCCCATGCAGCTGGGCACGCAGGCACCGCCCAACTCGGTCCTTCAACTCTCTCAAAACGCTCCAACGAACATTCTCAGAACTTTGACTACACACCAGCATTCTGCATGATGTCATTAGCCAGGGTGGAATCTAGAATACTACAGATATGTTTTCTAGATTTCTATAGCAATGCAGAGGTCAGTTTTCTATACTTCTGACATTAAGGGCTTAGTTATCCCAAATCAAAAAATTAGTTGTACTGCAACCATTACACACCCCACGGAGCAATATCTGAGCAAGATGTGTTTAAGATTACAATGAATCACAAGATGTTACAGGGACAATCAGTGGAATTCCAAATCTTGAGGCTCATTACGATGGCGGATGGATTGAAGTCAGTCTGCCATTGTTTTGGTTTCAGGATTGCCTGCCTAGGAGGTAGCCTCCCCACAATCCGAATTATGTGGCAGGGATACGGTTAGCAGCCCCTGCCGCAATGTAAAAAAAGCCCTTGCATATCCCTGCACTACGTGGCAGGCACCAGGCCCAGGGATGAAGGGGGGCCTGCTACGGGCCCCCAAATCTGTTTCCGCCTGAATTTTCGTGGCGGGTTGACCGCTGCGAAACGACTGGCAGAAAGGGGATACCATAAACCCAACAGCATTGCCTGGCAGGCACCGCCACAATGCTGGGCACTGTTGCTGCTCTGACAGGCGGTAGGAAAAAGACCACCTGTCGGAACCATGGCGGACGGTCTGTCCGACCGCCACGCTCCCCCAAAGCTTCCCCCGCCATCAAACTATGCCGGTGGGAAATTCGCATTGCGATGGCGGGCCTTCCACCATCGCAATCATGCCCCTGGTTTTGATGAGGAATGACACACCAATAAACACTAGAAATCAAAGGATAAATTAATAAATTATTTATTTTAAAACTAATATACTATTCTAGTGCACACAATGTGAATTGTAACCAAAATGAAGACAATGAATAAGGCACCAGCAAAGGTCACAAGAAGAGTAAATAATAGGTTCTTATCTATGATTGGCAAGCTCTCATGATTACTGTTAATAATACATAAAAGCAAGCCTACTAACTTTTAGGAGCTCATCTAATTCTAAAATGTTGGCACAGCGGAAAACAAAACCTATTACAAGCTTCAGAGATGGTGCACACCCTAATACCTGTGTCAACAATGAATTTCTGCATTCAAGAAAATAGCAAGGCCTGCTATTGTTGTCTCACAAGGCCATCTTGGCTGATAACGCAGTCCGCAAGTTCTAAGTGCCACAAGTTCTGGTAGCCAGCAACAAGAAATGGAGATATGATGTACTACTTGCCTCAGTATCTTCTGGCATAAAGACTCACATCTGCCGTTCATTTTCTGCGCTCAAATTTTTATAGCATAATAACATTGTTATTACCAATTCTCAGTGAAAACAACAGGCAGAAAGGGGCCTGATGCACTTTCAATTATTTTCATTCTATGAGACACAGGGGCATATTATCAAGGGGGTTTATCTCCGCTTTTTTGGCTTTAAAAGCCAAGAAAGCGGAGATAAAATTATCTCCCTATTACCTAGCTGTCGCTAACACCAGTTAGCGGCAGCTAGTAGGAGATAGCGACCATCCTGGGCCCCACTTTGCATTTCAGTGATATTTATCACTAATGACATGCAAAGTGGGCGTGCCAAGATGTTAGCGACTGGAAACAGTCGCTAACATCGCTATCTCGTCTTACCAACTTTTGGAGATATTCGCGCTAAGCGCGAATATATCCAAAAGCTAACACCTGCCCTGAGCAGTTCTTAGCCATGTTATCCAATGGGAGGTGGATAACATGGCTAAGAGCATTAGCTCGGTAATGCATGAATATCGCTGACTTTTCAGTGATATTCATGCATTGCGGACGATTTTTATCGCATTTGCGATAAACCTTGGTAATATCAAGGTTTATTTGCGATAAAAATCGCCGCAGCTCAGTGGTAAATTTTTGTCTCTAACCAAGCAATAGCGATAATTTTCGCAATTGCTTGGTAATATGCCCCTGTGTTCTTTGCATAGCAACAAAAATGAGGCACACACTTATCAACCTTCTAGAAAGTTGTAGAAATTATTAACAAGCTAATGTAGAAAGAGTTAGCAGTTAAATAAAATATTGCAAATATATTCACGTAGGTTTGATTGTCACACTGCAGAACATAATCACATAAATCAAATGTGTGTGATATAAATCATATATGTTCAGCATTTTTATGAATTGTTTACCACATGTAACGCAATCAGGGAAATGGGTATGAAGGTAAACACTCAATATTCATGACCCTAGACATCTTTAAATGCAATGTGCATCTCAATTCATTTTTGTCAGCCTCAAATAGATTTTAAAAAATTCATATATATATAGAATGGCCTTGTGACAGCTCTCTTCATCAACTGGTATGTTCAACTGACAATCACATTTTGTTTACACTCATTATACGATGAAGCATGTGCCACCTTAGCCACTAACTCTCTTGCACTGTGAGTGAGAGCATTTTTCTCTTGTAGATGTTCACATTCACCTAAAAAGAAGTTCTTCTGGGACAGTACCTTACTTTGTCAATGTTTTTTTTTCTTTCCATTCATATCCTTTTTTGTCATTATTGTATATTTAAAAGATATCTTCTGGTTACAGTAATTCAAAACAAACGTAATCTTTGCTCCAATAATAATCACATTTCCTGTGAATTACATAGAAAACTGTAAGTAACTGTTGTAAGTACATCTTTCTTCTACAAACCTACCCAGACATGTTCTATTAACATTGAATTGATTTTTTTATATTTATTGTAAATATGTGGTTGTCATGTTTAGGATTCAATGTCTGTTTTTGTTATTTTTATTATTATGGCATATTTTTGCAATGAAAAATAAAATATAGAATATAGATCATCAAACAAGCTTAACAAGACCAGGAATTTTGTTTTTGCAAATGCTTACTTGTAAATAGTTCTCATCACTACATCAGATTTGCTTCATTTTGTGTCAAGACTGCAGAATCCAAAAGTCTAACAATCTGTTTTTCTTTCTCTATAGTGTAGGCTTTATTTTTGATTTGTTCATTTTTAAAGACGCTGCTTATTTCTTACCAGATCAGTTTGTCTTGATTTTTTAAACTGGAGACATCTTTCCTAATTTGTACCTCAACATAGTTAGAGAAAGTAAATTTCCTCAGTAAACTTAGTGTAAACTGAGAAAAATGCACTACTTGCTAAAGAAGCAGCACTGGGCTTCCCCAAATTGATACCGGTGGTGTCAATAGTTCTAGGACTGTGGAATTACCCGCGGCTAGGTTTGCCAACTTTTTTTAAGGCCTCAATAGAAAAACAAGTCAAGGCGGCAGCCCCACATGTGGCCTACATGTTGCCCTCTCTAAACCTCCTAAGAAATACAGAAAAGAATGCAGAAATTGGTGTTACCATGCCACTTCTGCCTGGCGTTCTAAAAGTCCATGCATTTTTCCTAAGGTTTAACTTGAGCATAATTCCCTGGAAACCAGCATGGTAATATCACATGCAGTATTACTCCAAGTCTCATTCTACAGATTTTGATGGAAACTCTTGTTTCTGCCCAAAGTGCCTAAGAGTCCGCTCTAAGGGGCTCATTAGGATAGCGGATTTTCTGCATCCTCTGGGCCGGCGAAAGCCACCGCCGGCCCGGAGGATGCGGAAAATCTGCTGCGGACCCACCAAAGACCCACCGCCACATTAGGATGGCTGGTGGGTCCTGGTTTCAGTCCGCTGTATTTCCGCCGCGGTTGGCTTACAACTACGGCGGAAAAGCTCTAATATGGTGGCGGCGTCTCTTAGACACCGCCAGCCATATTAGGATGGGTTTTAAAAAATGCTTTTCCGCAGCGGGTTTTCCGCCGTTGAAAAGCATGTGGAACTTCACTGCAGGGGTCAGTTGCGGGCCCCCTGGGTGAAGGGGGGGTGGGGGGTGTACATGGGGGTACCTATGGTACCCCCCTGCATTTGTATGCAGAAATTGGCAGGCACTGCACGGTGCCTGCCCCTTTCTGCATACAAATGCAATGTATGCATTTTTACCATTGCGGCGGGTGCAGCTCCAAGCCGCACCCGCCGCAATGGTAAAAATAGAGGATGTGACCGCCAGGGTGGCGGTCACATCCTAATTTCACAGGAGGGAACTCCGCAGGCCATGCGGAGGTACCATCCTACTCTGGGGTCGGGACGGAAGCAAGTCCGTCCGCGATCCTAATGGGCCCCATAATGTGGGCCAGATAATTAACCACTGTGAGAATTAAAAACACTTCTACCAGATTGCAGGTGAATTGTGCACTTACACATAGTGACAATAGCGGCCCGTGGTGGGAGTGCTGCTGGGCGCTGCCGTGGGGAGGGGGAGGGGCAGGGTTGGTGTTGTAAACTACGGATTACGGTCGATTAGAGGTAAGTAAACATATAAATAAATGAAACTTATTTTGTTGCACACGCTGCATCGCCAAATGTGAGGAAGCGCGCGCAACGAAGTTCGTTTATACACATAAAATATTAACCACGCTGTTAAGATGAAAAAAGTCCAGTAGCCGAGATGTATGGATGAAGCTTTATTGATCTTAGTTGCAGGTAAGTATATAGCTTAGTTCTTATGGTAAACAGCCTCCCTGCTGCTAAGCCCATACTCCAACTGAAACGCCACACCTCACAGGCACCCTAGCATTTCATTCCATCACCATGCACGCCAACATTCCACACAGCACATCCCCACTGGCTGAGCAGCAAGGACCAGAGCACCAGGGAAGACGCATAGTACAATACACCATACATTATACACGCTCTTCAACCTGCAACACAAACCCACATACAATGGCAGAAACACACACACCTATATGCACACTCAAGTGCATACGTCCTCACTTACCCCACCGTTTAAACCTTTATCTGCACATACCAAATTGCATCCTACAAACATGCCTGCAAAAAAAGAGCCTTGAAATGCTACACTCCCTGCATAAACAAAACAAGTGAAATATCTGAAATGACAATTTGAAAATGCATGCACAGAGCATTCAAGAATAACAATGTTTAATTCCTTTCCACATGTTTCCAAAGTGTGATCTTTTGAAGGAAAACAACAGTAATTAGAGGAATGAATCACAGATGTTAATTGTTTGTATAATGATGTTTATTCTGGTGCCCCATCTTTAACTGCTTTTAATAAGCAGTTAGAGATTATTCCTTGCACTTAAATTACTCAGAGAGAAAATGGGAATTCCCCGCAAAGAGCCACGTTTCTTTACACATTCCATCATTCTGATAATTTTCTAAAGTGTACATTTTAGTTAAATAATTATTTCACGGCAACATGAAAAGGTCGAAAGGAATTTGTGCCTGCTGATGACACACTGTTTTTCTCCTTAGCGATTTAAATGATGCAATGAATGTGGTGATTGAAAGATTTATGTTCAGCTATTAGTGACTGATGGTTTAGTTTTCAAAATAAGAGTAAAACACATCCTTATGAATCAATTGAAGAAATATTCAGACAATTTAAAGAGTTGTATATAAAAATACAATATAGAATTTTTTGAAGGAAACTATATTCCTTAAACTTCCAATATACTTTTTTCAGTAACATACAAGAGTGACAAAAATAAAAAATATGCATGGAAAATAAAAAGCTTAGCCATGTAGAAAGCTGCATTTTAATTAAAGGGTACTACTTTGATCCTGGAAAGGGGCGACCACTCGGTCCCCCCGAACGTATGGATGAGTGCCTCGATCCCCCCGGGAAGCCATTTTTGGGCGGGAGGCGCGTCTCGGCTGGTATGCCCGAAGCGGCGTAGCCGGGGCGCGCCTTTTCCCGCCCTAGAGTGGGCTGGCCTAGACACCGACGCAGCCAGCCACGCCCCCGGGGGCGGGCAGGGGCGGGTTTTCGCCCGCCCTGAAGACGGATAAAAGAAGGCGCAAGACCAGAAGACGTCCTCTTGTTCTTGTGCTCCGAAGCTGCACCTCCTCGCTACACGTGAGCTCGGGACGGAACGAAGAGCCAATTTTGAGCGTCTTGATCTTTTTCTTTGTCTTTCAGAGACTTCGTCGGAGATGCCCAAGAAAGGCCCAAAGAGAATGACGACCGAGCAGATGGTTCGGGCCCTTTTTAAGGATATGTCCGACATAAAGAAACGGCTGGCGGAGCGAGATGGGGAGGAGGGATCGGGCCAACCACCGGCTGGAGGGAGACCTAAGAGATCGAAAAGGGTTCCAGCTGGAGGGGACGTTCCGGCTCCCTCTGCCCCGCTCGAGGCGCCGACCCCAGTACCGATCGAGGGGAATCCAATCCCCGTTGTCGTCACCCCGACACCTAAGGAAGACATGCCCCCCGAGCTGGCAGCACAGCTAGCAGCATGGTTGGGGGATAGCAGTGATGGCGCCACGGCTGCTGAGGCACAGGCGCTGATCAAAAAGCTTCGTGAGAAGAAGGAGGCGGCTAGAGTGGCCGTACCGTTGGCAGGGATAGACAAGCCGCAAGCGGCAGAAGCTGCGTCCGGTTCAGGTAAGCGGCCATTGCCGATTGCACGGGACGAGTCAGCACCCTCTCGTAGAGAGAGATTGGGACAACATGTGCCTTTAGCCATAAAAGAGAAGATCTGGGCAGGGGAATACGTGAATATATTTTCCTTGCTTGTTGATCATTATGATGTGGAGCATGTAAAAAGTCAGAAGGACCTAATGCATCCGAGTGTTTGGCGCGCAAAAATGGCCGCCTTTAAGGTAAATGAGAACATTGGCAACTGGGGCAATGCCTGGGGTATTTTTACATCGATTTTGGGGGAACGTAGGCCCGAGTTGCTTCCTGAGTTTCCCGTTTACCAATCACGAATTATGGGTTACTCGACGGCGTATCAAGGTAACCATTGGTTTTGTTATGATAATCTGTTCAGGAAGGAAAAGGAACATAACAAGAGTTTGACCTGGGATTGTTACGATTCTTTAACATGGGATAAAATGAAAGAATCGGGAATGTGGGGTCGCCCTTTCGACCAAGTACGAGCACCGACGACCAGTCGAGGCCCGCAGGTAATAATGGGAGAAAGGGTTTCTGTTATAACTTCAACAAAGGGAAATGTACCAGGCCTCCGGGGTCCTGTAAATTTAAGCACGAATGTAGTACGTGTGGGTCATCCCATCCTGAGTCAGTGTGCAGAGCCAGAACGGGTGAGAATGGGGGCAAGGGAGGCGCCAAACAGGTCTAATTTAGTCCGAGGGGCGCCCCTACCAACCCCGATTGATACCTTGGCAATGATCCCCTGGCTCAGTGATTACCCGGATCGTACGTCTGCCGGGGTGCTGCGGAACGGTTTTACACATGGTTTCCGCATCCCGGTGGGGGACTTTCAGGGTGTAGGGATTTGCAAGAATCAGCTTTCTGTCTTACAACATTCATCTGTGGTGCAGGTAAAAATTCTGAAAGAGGTTAGCCGGGGACGGGTCGCCGGCCCGTTTAGTGTACCCCCGGTACCGGATTTTGTTTGTTCTCCGTTAGGGGTGGTCCCCAAGAAGGACCCAGGTGAGTTTCGTCTGATCCATAATCTGTCTGCGCCACACGGCCTTTCGGTGAACGACGCAATTGATCCTGAAGTTTGTTCGGTGCGATACGCATCGTTTGATGAGGCAGTAGCCATCTTGAATCGCCTGGGGCCCGGGACGTTGATGGCGAAATCAGATATCGAGTCAGCGTTCCGGTTGCTCCCGGTACACCCAGACGACCAGCGTCTTTTGGGATTCGGGTTCCAGGGATCATTTTACATGGATAAGTGTATGCCAATGGGATGCTCTATATCATGTGCCTATTTTGAGCAATTCAGTACTTTCCTGCAATGGGTGTTCACTAAGAAGACGGGTTTTCGAAATGTAATGCACTACCTTGACGACTTTTTGTTCCTTGGCCCCGCCGAAAATCCCGAATGTGCCCAGGCCTTAAACGGATTCTGTGGGTTGATGGGTCATTTTGGCGTGCCGTTGGCACCGGGTAAAACTATGGGTCCCACGACTTGCCTCGAGTTTTTGGGGATCGAGTTGGACTCAAGGGAGGGGTGTTTCCGTTTACCGGCTAGCAAAGTGTTACAATTCGGGTCAGCCCTCCGAGTATGTTTAAATACACCCAAGGTTACACTGCATCAGTTGCAACAATTAGTGGGGAAGTTGAATTTTGCCTTGAGAGTAATCCCAATGGCTCGCCCTTTTTCCCGCTCCATTGCCCAAGCGATGATCGGCCTGAAGGAGGGTCATCATCGCACGAGGTTATCGGCTGAGGTCCGCCAGGACATGCGGATATGGTTAGCATTCCTGGCGGGCTTCAATGGCCGAGTCGTCTGGAACAAGCCAGCCGTGTCCTCGGAAGAGCTTGGGCTATGGACGGATTCAGCAGGAAGCATAGGGTTTGGCGCCATCTTCGGCACAAGCTGGTCTGCTCAAAGATGGCCCCTATGGTGGCACGAGAAGGGGCTAACGAGTAATATCGCTTTCCTTGAATTATTTCCCATTCTCGTTGCCCTGAGAACCTGGCCAGAAGGTTTCAGAGATCATTCTGTCGTTTTTTGGTCCGACAATATGACCGTGGTAGAATGCATCAACAGTCAGTCAGCCCATTGTAAATTGATTTTGAGGCTGCTCAAAGAAATTGTCTTACTATGTATGCAACTGAACGTGGTTTTCAGAGCAAAACATGTCCCAGGGGTGTTGAATCAGGCTGCTGATGCACTGTCTCGTTTTCACATGCAGGCTTTCTCGGGTTTCCTTCCTTCAGCGGACCCGGAGCCGGCACCCTTCCCCGAAGCTCTCTGGTCTCTCGGTGCCCCGAACTTCGTCACCTCGTGGGAGAGAGTCTAGCACCCAGGACAAGGAAGGCATATGAAGGGGCGTTCCAGGCCTATTTAGCCTTTTTGGGGGCAGAGAGAGGGGGTCTTTGGGGGCAGGAAGAGTGGGTAGTACTCTTTCTTATGTCTTTACACAGGGCTGGGAAATCGGTGGCTACGGCCCAAAGGCATCGTGCCGCCATTTCCTTTGTTGCCAGGGCCCATGGCATACTGGACCCAACAGCGTCTTTCACAGTTCAGAAAGCGCTGCGTGGGTGGCAACGCCTAGAGGGTCGCAGAGTAGACGTGAGACGACCGATAGGTCTAGACAGGTTGTCCCTGTTACTGGCCACACTCCCGAATACATGCTCGTCCCCTTTTGAGACCTGTTTGTTCCGGACTGCATTTACGCTGGCGTTTCACGGGGCTATGAGAGTTAGTGAGCTGGTTGCACGGAACAAACAGGATGTGACGGGGGGCTTGTGCAGGGAACATGTTCAGATCAGGGGGGACGCGATGATTGTCTCCTTTTTCCGGTCTAAGACTGACCAAGATGGGAGAGGGGACTGTACGATCATTCGCAGGAACCCCGAGTCATCCATGTGTCCGGTACAGTGCTTAGAAGATTACCTAGCACTAAGAGTGGCATCATGGGGGGGGACATTGTTGAGGCATGCAGACGCCACCCCGCTGACGAGGTTTCAGTTTCAACGGGTGCTTGCAATGGCCATTGCCGCAGCGGGCTTGGACCCGGGCGAATTTGGGACCCACTCCTTTCGTATAGGGGCTGCCACTGAAGCTACAGCCAGGGGTCTTAATGTAGAACAAGTGAAACGTGTGGGGCGCTGGTCCTCCAATTGTTATAAGAGGTACGTGCGATTGCACATGTTGTGAAGCTGTATTCATGTACTCACGCCTCTTGTCTTTTGTTTATTTTCAGTTGTGCAAGCCTACGCGGCAGGGCAGACTGAGCAGTCGACCCAACTCCAGGCCAGCGGTCGCACGTCACCGGCTGTGAAGAAGGAGGTGTGGGTCGTGGGCCACTCATACGTGAGACGGGCCGCAGACGTATTCAAAGCAGGTGACATGATTCACGTGGCTGGGGAATACGGGTACAGAGTGTCCTTCTACGGAAGGGGCGGTCTCTGTATTGACCAGTTTCAGGAATTTTTTGAGGGCCTGTTAGGGCGGATGAGGTCACCGCCGTCCATAGTCATAGTACATTTGGGGGGCAATGATTTGGTCACCACCGGTAGACGACTGCTCCTGGAGGCTATGCTTTCCACGGTAAGTTGGTTAGCGAGGAGAGTTCCGGGGTGCCTAATTGCGTGGTCTCATATGATCCCACGAAAAGTCTGGCGGGGGGCTATCTCGATCCCTGCTTTGAATCATTCTGTTAAAAAGTTGAATAACAAAGTGAGTAGGTTGTTCCGGTCCAAGACATTGCATTCAATCTCGCATAATTGTATTAATGATGATAGTATGTATCTGGGGGATGGTGTGCATCTGTCAAGGGCGGGGAATGAGTTACTCATAGGAGACTTCCTAGCCTGGTTAAAATCGTTAAAGCATGACCTTTAGGTAGGAGTTTTGTGGGGGGTCCGGATAGCCGGTCAACTATCCGGACCTGTGGCGGTAAGGTCATGATCGGTGAGCACTAATTGGTAGATCCCTATGAGTGGGCGTCACCCAACACGGATGGGAGCGCTCGGGAGAGGTGGCCATTGGCCCCTCAGTGGGGAGGCGGTCCCGTCTAAGGGCGGGTCGCCGGAAGTAAAGGAAAGGCGGTCAAGGCCCCTTCCTTTGTAGGAGGGGTTACAGCCCCCTCCTGGGGAATTTCCCGGGGCCAGTGTCATCTGCGACGGCAGATGCGGTAAGTTGTGTGGGGTGGGGAGAGGTCAACGATACCTTCTAGATACCACACACAAGTGTTCGAACGACCTTTAAATGGCGTCGAGTCTTAAGTGCCCCCGTCAAGTCAAGGGAAATTGTTAGTAGTTGCACTTGTGGTAAGCCCCTGTGCCATCGCCCCTCCTAAGTGGGAGGGGTAAGTCTGGTTAGGGATCTTGACACCGGTTATGACCTTGCCGTTGGCCCTTAAACGTTAGGATGTACAATTTCAGTGTTCTTAGAGAATGTTTTGTAGGATGCTAGTTCGGCTAGGAGAACCTCTGTATTAGAGATTATGTTAAGGTTAGCCAAACATCGTAATGTGATAATGAAATTGTACATAACATGAAAACGTTTAATGTTTTAATTTTTTGTTTTAATAAATACGGCCGGGATGGTCACTCCATCCCACATCCAAAAACTTTAAGAACAGTTTCCGGTTTCCCTTCCTTTTGGGGATTGTGTTGAGAGGGGGTGGCGGGTATCTCAGCCATATGGAAAGGGGCGACCACTCGGTCCCCCCGAACGTATGGATGAGTGCCTCGATCCCCCCGGGAAGCCATTTTTGGGCGGGAGGCGCGTCTCGGCTGGTATGCCCGAAGCGGCGTAGCCGGGGCGCGCCTTTTCCCGCCCTAGAGTGGGCTGGCCTAGACACCGACGCAGCCAGCCACGCCCCCGGGGCGGGCAGGGGCGGGTTTTCGCCCGCCCTGAAGACGGATAAAAGAAGGCGCAAGACCAGAAGACGTCCTCTTGTTCTTGTGCTCCGAAGCTGCACCTCCTCGCTACACGTGAGCTCGGGACGGAACGAAGAGCCAATTTTGACCCACCCACCAGCCCCTGAGGACAGCAAAGTTGTTGTGCAATAAAGTGAATTGATAAGTTTGTTTTTCCGTTTCGTTTACAGGCTATAACAGTTTCAGTTTGTGGTTAATAAAGATGGTGAATATCGTTTAGGTTGTTACGATTAAAATGATTTGATGTGATGTTGCATTTTTTAGCATGTTCCTTCGGTCGTAGCGACCAATGTTTTCATAGGTTAAAGAATTGTCGTATTTAATTTTGGTAGGCGGTAAGGTCATGATCGGTGAGCACTAATTGGTAGATCCCTATGAGTGGGCGTCACCCAACACGGATGGGAGCGCTCGGGAGAGGTGGCCATTGGCCCCTCAGTGGGGAGGCGGTCCCGTCTAAGGGCGGGTCGCCGGAAGTAAAGGAAAGGCGGTCAAGGCCCCTTCCTTTGTAGGAGGGGTTACAGCCCCCTCCTGGGGAATTTCCCGGGGCCAGTGTCATCTGCGACGGCAGATGCGGTAAGTTGTGTGGGGTGGGGAGAGGTCAACGATACCTTCTAGATACCACACACAAGTGTTCGAACGACCTTTAAATGGCGTCGAGTCTTAAGTGCCCCCGTCAAGTCAAGGGAAATTGTTAGTAGTTGCACTTGTGGTAAGCCCCTGTGCCATCGCCCCTCCTAAGTGGGAGGGGTAAGTCTGGTTAGGGATCTTGACACCGGTTATGACCTTGCCGTTGGCCCTTAAACGTTAGGATGTACAATTTCAGTGTTCTTAGAGAATGTTTTGTAGGATGCTAGTTCGGCTAGGAGAACCTCTGTATTAGAGATTATGTTAAGGTTAGCCAAACATCGTAATGTGATAATGAAATTGTACATAACATGAAAACGTTTAATGTTTTAATTTTTTGTTTTAATAAATACGGCCGGGATGGTCACTCCATCCCACATCCAAAAACTTTAAGAACAGTTTCCGGTTTCCCTTCCTTTTGGGGATTGTGTTGAGAGGGGGTGGCGGGTATCTCAGCCATATGAACCTTCACGCATTATCAAATAGCTAAACACTTTAAAAACATTCCTCAGGTTACTTTGTAGTCCTTCCAACTGTCTGTCATTTGTTTACTTGCTTTTTATGCAGAGTGACTTTCAATCAAAGTAAAAATTGCATCTTGACTTTTTTATTGCTGGCGTCTGGGATTTGTACTGTGCAGCTCAAAGAAAACAGATTCATCCTACCGTCTCACCTCGGTATGATTCACAACAGTTGTGAAAGTTAAGTTTGAGACAAAAAACAAGTACGCGAACCCTAACTGCACAGTATTTCTTAATACTAGAACACTGCTATGTTGCCTCATCAATGTCTCATGCTGAGAGAATAGCTACAGCAATGAGAATCTGCAAGTGAATCTTTTAAGTTGCCCAAGGCATTTTCATACCATGAAAAGGAAGAAATGCTGGTGAAATATTTAAATGAATTCTTCCGCTGTATGAATGTCTTTCAAAGAAGACAAGTAAGCTTCACCCCCCCCCCCCCCCAAAAAAAAAGATCTACACGAGAGACATTTATTTATTTATTTATTTATTTTGGGAAATTTGTTAAGCGCACAAATACCCGAGGGTGTCTCGGCGCTCAGTGTCCACTGAACTAGTCCATGAGTAGTTATTGCTTGAACAGCCAGGTCTTTATCTGTTTGCGGAAAGAAAGAAGGGAAGTAGACGTTTTGATATGGTGTGGAAGACTATTCCATAGTTTGGTGGTGGTCACTATAAAGGATCTGTCTCCCCAGGAGACCTTCTTTTGAGACATTTGTGGCTAGCCTTGGCCATTATCACAGAAAGCTGACTCTTTACTAAATAAAGTGAGTTAATTGTCTACAGCCCTGTTACGCAAATAGTCTCCTACTAGTCCAGTAGGGGACAATCTAATGAGGATCACATATCCTAAACATTGAAACCAACTAGCCCCCTTTGAAATACCCAAATGAGTAAATACATCTTCCTTCTTACAACACATATAACACTCCTTTACTGCAAATCAACCTTGCTTAAAGGATGACCCAAGAATGCATGAAATATTCACTATTTCAATTGACCTAAATTGTATTCACAACATCCTTATTGCAAGAAAATTATGTCCTTTAGTCTCCTCAGAAACTTAGGACACAATTATGACTTCAGCAGTCTTACCGCTGTACGCCCGTGGTGACGGTCACCCACCCGCCATATTACGATGTCACCGCTGGGCCAGCGGCGGTGTTTCTGGCGGTGGGGATATGTATTGATGCAGGGGTGTATATTTTGACTGCAAGGTACACAAATGCATGACTCATCAAAAAGTACCTATTACCAGTACTTCCCCATTTCTGGAGTTTGGACCATATGTGCCTAGTTCACTCAAAGGGTAAATAGTACAAACAGACTTACCTGGACTTCGGCGCCAACAGGATCTTTTTCCTCAGGGTCAATATGCTGCAGCTAAGGGGGACCTGGAGGAAGGGATCCACGTGGGAGAATGAAGGGGAGGAAAGGAAATGGGTGAGTATGCACCTCGATTCCTTCGATTCTGCCAACTCGAAGCAGGCAGTCTTCCAGTTCAAGTAGTTGGAAAGCCAACTTTTAATTTGGAAGGTTATGACCTTCTCTGTACTGCCCTCTGACAGCTGCCTTTCCGCCCTTACCCCCATCGAGGCGGTCTGCGAATGACTGTCGGTGGCAGCGGTGCTCCAGGGATCTTTCGTTCTGCAAACCGCCAATATTGCAGTGCAGCGAGTGGGCCGCCAACTGTGCTGCAGCGATTCTGACGCTATGGTGGTCCCAAGACTGCCACACTTGTAATTAGGCCCTTAGTCATTTGAATCAACCCCAATTAGAGCTAAATATTTCAACTAAAAAATGATAGTTGGTTACAAAGAAGCTCTCAGGGATTTTAACTAAAGTCAGTTGTGTCCCTGTTGTGCCCATGACATTTGTTCTTTATTTTAGTTTCATAGGAGACACAAGAAACAGCAGATTGTTGTAAGAAGCCTTCTGTCTTAGCACCCAATATAATACAAGATTATAAGAAAAGTTGTGGAAAATGACTTATTTTTTTTAAAAATTACCAAAATTTCAGGAACACTATCCAGAGCGATGCATACATTACACAAAATGTACTTTGAGTGAAATCTGAATGTGAGGCATACCTCACATACAAAAGTCCCTCCAGATACCAGCAAGGGGGCTGCTTTAAGGATACAATGTCTCTTGTAACACATGTTGTGCTCAATACTGTCTTTTGAGAGATATCTTCTGCTAAACAAAGTCCTCCGCACTCAAGCATTTTGTGAAAATTCACGCTGACATAATTTCTCTCATTTTGCATAATTTCCACAATGTGAAACTGTGTGATTTACACAAATTACACAAGCGTAATGGAACATTTTACATTGGTCTATGGCTGACTGACAGGTCCATCAAACATCTCTCTACATCTACTAATGCGAGTATGTAGTGTAAAGATGTATCTTTTGACCTTGTATTATTAAAATGTGTGCTTAAACTGCTATAGAACCCCAAAAAGTTTGTGTTTTTCTCCCTTCCTCCTTGGGTAACTGTCAAGATGTTGTCTACATACATACAAGGGAAGAGGCAGAAGTACAAACTGTTCATTTCTCTCTAAGAAATTCATGAAAGACAGGGAAAGTTTGGAGAAATGCAATTAAATGAAAACAGAATTTATAAAGCACAACAATCACCCGGGGGTATCTAGGCGCTAAGCAGAACCTGACAAGCTGGGAAGATCCAGAAAATTGCATTATTTGGAAAAAAAGCCAGGTTTTTAGAATTTTCCTGAACTCTAGCATGTTTGTCTGAGTTTTAGTTCTGACAGAAGTGAATTCCATAATCTTGATGTGAATAAGATAAATCCTCTCCCACCTCAGTTGGCTTTCTTAAGTCTGGGGATTAGCAGGTTACCACTTGTGGATGAGCGCAGTGGGCATGCTGGGATATATCGTTGAAAATGCTGTATAATGTAGTCTGGGCCAACAGCATGTTGTGCCCCCGAGGCAATGCAGATGCAGCTCTTGGATGACTACCAGGATACCTTCGGGAATATTATATCTTTTTAGCGTCTCCCATAGGCATTCTCTATCAAGGGATGGTGCCCAGGATCTGGAATACACTCCCTCCAGAAACCAGACTTATCTCATCCATGGCATCCTTTAAAAAAGAAGTAAAATCGATTCTCTTGGCAAAATTTACATGAATATAGGCTAAGGATATCTCAAAAACACTCGCATCTTCACCAGTATTCATTTTATGACAAGGGTCAGCTACACCACCTAGGTCCTTCTGTTGCCTTTGCCTTGACTTAATGGGTCCTCTTTGTCTTACACCGTTTTGCTCAACGTTGCACAAAATGTTATGTTACATGATTTATGTTGTATGTATAACCTCTATGTGTGTAAAGCGCTCTGATATCCGCAAGGATCTTGTTTGTGCTCTATAAAACTTTCTAAATAAACAAATAAATAAATAAATGGGGAGCCAGTGTAGTTGAATGAGTGCTTGAGAGACTGATGCATGTTTTGGAATGTCCAGCAATAGCCTAGCTGAGGCATTCTGTAGTGTTTTTCAACCTATGTAAAAAACGTTTTTGAATGTTGATAAACAATGCTTTGCATTAGTCTACATTGGATGAGATCAGAGTTATGACTACTTTCCTTAAGGTTTTCAGAGTGAAGAAACACGAAGAAGTGATGTGATTTTTTTGTCCTTCAAAATATAACTTAATATCAATAATCACCCAAAGGTTTTTTGCTTTTTCCCTGGGGTTTGGCAGACTCTACAGTTCCTGGGGCCACCACTTGTTTGACCAGAAAGAAGGGTTGTTGCCAAACAGCAGGACCTCAGTTTTTGAGGAGTTTTATTTCAAGCAATTGCTGCTCTTGCAGTTACTAATATGGAGCATACAGTCGTGAAACTGAGCTGCCGTGGATCCAGGATTATTGATGAAGGAGATAACAATCTGCGTGTCATCCGCGTATGAATAGAACCAGGGGTTAATATGAAATCAGGGTACACAAAGAACCAGAATAATAGTCTTAGCCCCAAGATGTTGCTTGTGTGAAGATTGCTCATTCAATAAAACCACATACCAGTCCAGTAAAATCAAGGCCACTGATGCAGTTCAAGGATTTTAAGTCCTTCCTCAAAATGAAACCAATTTATGATGTTTTTAGGATATGATGAACTCAATAAAGTGTAGGAGGCCATGGAGGACTGGGTCTTGCCAGCTAATTTAAACACACTGGGTCAAGAACAGACATTTCCGGGTCATGGCCAATAGAGGGATCAGGCAACTATTCAATTGTTGAGTGGCTCCCACTCCCACTCTAACTTAGTTTCTATCGCTTTCTTTCCACATTTGTTGTTTTGATCCCTTTCCCGTTTTGTGGCTACAATGGTCCCTTGTTGTCTTACTTCCTCTATTGCTAGATCAATGTTCTCTGTGACCCATGGTTGTTTTGGTTCCATTGCTATTGCTGCTTTGCCGTACTATCTTCAGGTTTTTTCCCGGTACCTACAGGGTACGTGACTGCCATCTACTCTGAAGTATGTATACTATCATGTGTGATCCCTATATATGTTTATTTATTGTCATTGTATCACTTGTATTTATGAGGATTTCAGCCCCAATTATGAGATCACTAATTACAACTCCATCTACTTCAGGCATGAAGTTCCTGGGGCCACCACTTGTTTGACCAGAAAAAAGGGTTGCTGCCAAACAGCAGGACCTCAGTTTTTGAGGAGTTTTATTTCAAGCAATTGCTGCTCATCCAGTTACTAATATGGAGCATACAGTCGTGAAACTGAGCTGCCTTGGATCCAGGATTATTGATGAAGGAGATAACAATCTGAGTGTCATCTGCATATGAATAGAACCAGGGGTTAACATGAAATCAGGGTACACAAAGAACCACATTAATAGTCTTAGCACCAGAGTGTTGCTTGTGTGAAGATTGCTCATTCAAGAAAACCACATAACAGTCCAGTAAAAGCAAGGCCACCAATGAAACCAGTTTATGATGTTCTTAGTATATGATGAACTCAATCAAGTGTAGGACATTAGCCTGTTTTAAAGGCTAGTAGGACCAACATTAATTAATGTGAAAACTATGCGTTAGGGACAGGTAGTAGTTACCCATTTTTGTTATATATAAATTGGTTGGTCCTGATGGATACAGGGATGTTGTTCCTGGGTCCTGGATGCATAGATGGAAAAGGAATGTTGTCATGTTGCTTTTCTTCTATATACTTCTTAGTCGCCAGTTGGAAGGCGTCCTGGTTGCAGGTGAGACATGAACCACCAAAGATGCTGAGCTAAGATAAGATGCAAGGTAAGCAGTGGTGCTGCTTGTGATAGCTTTGTAAAGGATGCAGCTGGTTCTGAAGGTGGTGCAGGCTGGCAAGGGGAGTCAATGGAGTTCCATTAGGATGTGTGTGATGTGATCATATTTCTTATGGCCCTGGATAAGGCGAGATGCAGCATGTAGGATACCCCTAAAGTGTGGAATATAGAATTTGGGAAGGCATGGAGTAGGGCATTACCACCCCCCAGATGCGATTGTGGAAGGGCTTGAGCAGCAATTTTTAAATTGCTTTCTGGAAGAAATGGTTTAACTTTCTTTAGAAGAGAGAGCAGCTACGAGGCAATCTTTGTTAAAGGGAGTTAAATACTACAATGAGAAACAGCATTATAAGTTTTAAAGAAGTACACATGCTCATTTCAGTGAACTGGGGAAAGCATGTAGCCTTACGGCTAGAGCCGTCGACCTCGAAGCTGGGGAACCGGGTTCGAGTCTTGGCGACGACGCTCAACATCTTGTGATTCTGGGCAAATCACTTAATCTCCCCGTGCCTGACAAAAATTAATGTGCTCTTCTGTAAGTAAACCGGTGCTTATGTAAAGCGCTCTGATACCAAATGTCTCGGGTCTAGTTTGCGCTATAAAAAAATGTATAGGATGCATGTGAAAGAAGAATGTAAGTGTATCAACATATAGCGCATAGCATGTTTGATTGTGACATTATTGTCTTACAACAGAAGGGTGTATTTGGACAGTGCAATAGTCCACCATTTATCTGTGACAAGACACTGTTCAGCCTTTATAATGCAGCAAGCAATCTAACATCATATGTCAAAATGAGGAAACTAGATGAACTTGCACCAGTAGAACCTCACTTCAGTTCTGTGGTTCTGTGCCCAACCAGAGTAATCTGGATGTGGCCATAGATCGCATAGTATGTCAATACAGAAGGCATTGCGCATGGTGATGTCCTACAACAAGATATTTTTATTTTCCCAATCAAGCAGTGTGCAACCATGTCAAGCATCATTTGCGGTGAGAAGTGTGACTGCTTCTCAAGCATTATAAAGATATTGATCCTTTTCCTATAAACCCACTTTCTCTGATATAGTGAACCCCAAAAAAGTTGCCTGTGTGACTTCATTTCTTATGTTGTGAGCATGTAGTTGGTTGGTATTGAAATTATTTTCACTGGTGGATGGGTAGTGATTAGCAGGTGTGTTCCATTTGTTCGGTGCATTGTTGCAATAAGATGCTTCTAAGTAAAAAAAAACTTTAAAAAGTATTTCTAAGTTAAAACAAACTGATATTGCCATAAGAAAAATGTTTAACTTTTTCAAATTTCCCTTTTGTTATCTGCTGCCACATCTGTTTTCTATGAGATAGTGTTGCAGTATCAGTGAATGCCCATGTGTGGTGTTTGCCTTCGTTTTTTAATATTTACCTCTGAACAATTTTTTATAGTAAAAATCACTCACCGTAACTAACATTAATTTTAGTAATTTTTAGATTATTTAGCTACGTTGAAAATTTTTGTTTAAAATGTAAATGTACTATTACATTTAAAAATGTATTAATTATATTTAGTTTTTAACTTAAAATATGGATTATATGCACCTTAAGAATGAATTGAACTTATTTTACATTATTTTCTATGGGGCCTTTGCCGGCTTTTTTTTCTTTTTATTATTAACAAAACATTGTCACAGACTTACAATAGTTCAAGGCAAATAGCATAGAAATCGATAATACATTGCACACAGTGCTATATAATCATTTACAATTTTTACAGCAAAACAGTGAAATATTAGGGTTTTTACTCTTCTAGTGATAGTTACGTTGGCAGAGCAGGTGGTTCACAGATATTACCTCTGTAGTCACTCCATTTTCCCCATATTTGCAACCACTTCTTAGGGCAGCCTCATGCTACATACATTGTTTTTTCACGAAAAATGCATGAATCCATGTCGCTCTCCCATTCTCTAAGTATGGGGTTGCACGTACCCCCCATTTTCCTGCTAATTTCCTATTGGCTAGCATCAATCCCAGTGTCACCCAAGTTTTTTCTTTGCTACTCAAGTCCGTTGGTTCTCATATATTTAGGAGATAGTGTTTAGCCTCCATGGTGATTGCCTGACCCATGACTTCCCCATGCATGAGTGGACCTTTCTCCAATATCTAGCTATATGTGGGCATTCCAATAGTATGTGGAAAAATGTGCCTTCTTGGCCACAATACCACCTACGACTAGCAAATAGCATGAAAATCGATAAAACATTGCACACAGTGCTATATTCTCATTTATAATTTTTACAGCAAAACAGTGAAAATGAAATATTAGGGTGTTGACTCTGCTAGGGATGGGTACGTTGGCAGAGCAGGTGGTTCACAGTTATTACCTCTGTAGTCATTCCATTTTCCCCATATTTGCACCCACTTCTTAGGGCAGCCTTGTGCTACATACACTGTTTTTTCACGAAACATGCATGAATCCATGTCGCTCTCCCATTCTCTAAGATTTGGGGTTGCACGTACCCTCCTTTTTCTTGCTATATTCCTCTTGGCTATCATTAATCCCAGAGTCACCCAGGTTTTTTCTTAGCTACCCAAGTCTGTTGGTTCTCATATATTTAGGAGATAGTGTTTAGCCTCCATAGTGATTGCCTGACCCATGACTTCCCTCATGCACGAGTGGACCTTTCTCCAGTATCTAGATATATGTGGGCATTCCCATAGTATGTTGAAAAATGTGCCTTCTTGGCCACAATACCACCTACAACTAGCGTCAGCGCCAAATCCCATCCTGGCTAGTGTAGGCCCGGTTACATAGATCCGTTGAAGTATTTTCAGTTGCACCAACTTCAACTTAGAGGATTTTGCCCCCTCCCTTGGAGATGCCAGTTCCTCCACCCACTTGTCTTCATCGAGCTCCTGAAAGACCCTTTCCCACTTAGCCCAAAGCTGCGGGAGGGGATCAGGGGAGTGGTGTATTAATTTCAAGCAAGTCAGGGAAATTGCCTTCTTGGGCATGCATCCGTCCAAAAGCCTATCCTCGAGAGGAGAGGCCTCAGTAGGGGCTTTTCCCCTTGGGATGGCTGCTTGTAGGGCGTGTTGTATCTGGAGATATCTGAATCTTTCCGATTCTGCAAGTTCATATTTCTGTTGGAGGGCTGTGAAGGGTAGAACCTCTCCCTTTGTGCACTGGTCTGCCAGAGGCGAAATCCCTATCAACTTCCATCTATCAAACCCCTTAGTCTTCCAGAGATCGCCTAGTTATTCTGAGTCCCACAGTAGGGTGCTTCAAGTCATGGTCTTTGCCCATCCCATATTTTTCTGGACCATGTGCCACACTTGTACCAAGTGTTTTGTGGGTCCAGTCAGAGGGAATTTTGTGGGTTTTGAGTATAGCGCTTGTTTCTAATTTCTTCCTGGGAGGAGCCATCTATCCATGGCATAGCCTAGGTCCGGTATATGCAGTCATTGATGGCCGCCAGTTGTGCTGCCCAATAGTATTTCTTAATGTTTGGCAGTCCTGTTCCTCACTCATACCATCCCCTCACCAATTTCGGGAAGGAGATACACGGTGGACCAGTTCCCCAGAGCAGTTTTCTCTGTGCACTCTCCACCCGTCTAAAATATACTGCAGGGACTAGGGCAGGTGAATTCTATAAGACATAAAAAATGGGGTAGAGACATCATTTGGAACAATGTGGCTCTCCCCAAGAGTGACAGTGGGAGAGACTGCCAGTGGTCTACATCACACTCAAGTCGCCGCAGCGGAGGTAAAATGTTAGTTTAATAAAAATAGCTTGGGATCATTAGTAATGAAAATTCCCAAGTATTTGAACCCCACTGTTACAACCTTAAGTTGATATTCGTAACTGAACCAGTGAGCACAAAGATAAGCCATTTTGGCCAGCTGATCCTATACCCAGAGTATGTCTCAAAGTTAGTATAGCCGGCCTTTATTGTGTCTGTAGGAGTGTTTTGCAGTACCAATATTAGGCCGTGTATGGTGCATGACTTACTCCAAAGTTGGGCTCGACTACATTGAAGCTAGTTTTGTCTGTATTACAGCTGTAGTAGAGTTAGAAGTGTATTTTGTAAACAACAATGGTTTTATCATTTGTGGGTGTGTTTTTATATTAGCAAGTCCCTCAGTAAATTGCTTCTTCAGTTTCCAAACATCACACCCATTTAGTAGTGATTATTCCTAGTTCTCTAGACCCTTCTCTTTGTCCCTCCACATTTACTAATTAATTGATTGGCTGGAATATATGTTGGTCAGCTATATTTCACTTTCATTTGTTTTTAATTAGTGGCATACATATTGTGTGTTGTATTTTGTGTATGTGTTTATGGTTTGCTTGGCTGTTTAAAATGGTATATTGGTTTTTAAAAAGTACTATAACTGCATTTTAACAGTGTTTTTTTGTTGAATTTCTGGATATATTTTAAACATATGTGGGCCTATTCACAAACTTTGTTTTGCAGTACATTTAACAGTGCTACAATATTACTATTAAAATACACAAAAATACTATTTGCAAACCTACCAGTGTAAATCTACACCTCTCCTATCTTTTCTATGGAGAGATTCTGGCATGTGAAAGTTAAACACCTGATTGTAAGTGTGGGAGAGACCAGGGAGAGTGGTTGAAAAACAAGACATACTTACTACAAAATAGGTGGGATTAGGTAGGTGTAAGGAGGGGGTGAGCAACTGTAAAGGAGGAGTTTGGTGAGGGGTGTATGCCCACCCACAAAAAGTAGGCCCATTGCTGTTCACAAATTGCACTTCTAAAGATAGCAAAACAAAAAGGACACAAAATACACTCCACCCCAGAACACAGCTAAAAAGGACATAAAATGTATTTCAGCTCAGAGCTGGAGTAAGTCCATCCCACAAGTGACCAACCACTGGCATTGCTGGTATAGAAATAAATGGAGCTAGGGAGTTAAAATAAAGTCTAATTTTGAATAAAGATAAACTAAAATAAATAATTTAAACAATTTAAAAAATATTTATATAAGTTTCATTTGATGCCAAAAATCTAAAAATAAAGTATATTTAATATGTAATATTACTTTTAATTAGTTCAATGCATCACTTTTAATCATTATAAACAGATAATGAAAATTATTATTTCCCTACACTTGTCTGCTACTAGGGCATACATGCCATTATGGTAAATTATAGGGATAATGTCAAATGTTTATTAAACTTGAAACAAATTGTTCATATATTTTAAAGTTAAATATTAATGTTAAGGAATGTAATATATTTATTTTAAATGAAGAATGAAATTTAAAATGTTACAGCACTGGTAAGTTAATTTTTTTAGTAAGTATTTAATTGGTATGAATATACTAAATATATTAAAAATTTATTTTTAAAGACTTGTTTTTTAAACAAAATCCTACAGAAAGTGAAATGTTTATATTTAAGTATTATGTGTAAACTTCCAAAGTATGTATAGAATTAATTGAAATTAATTTATATATTTTTAATTACATTTATTTTGAAAGAAAAAAGGTTTTTAAAATATGTTATAATTAAATAATATTTGTGTTTAAAATGTATAAAATGTTTAACATTCAATGTAATTTATATATATATATTGTTAAAAAGTTGAAATAATGTATTTTTATTTAACATTGTTACAATGGGGTATTATTTTAAGTCCCTGCCTCCATTATTTTCTTTGGGAGGGTGTTGTAGTATCAGCAGTTTGCCATATTTAGTGCTGGATTACTATTGCTCCTTTTTGGCTGTAGTAACTTCTCAATTTGGCTTCAAACCCTGTTTCTGGGGGTGGAGAAATGTAGGTCTACACTTTTGAGTGACTTTACTCATGTAAATGGTGAACAGCGAAAAGCAATAAAGCTACTCTAAAATGTAAGAGTACACATATACGTATAGATTTCCTCAGGTGTTTACCTTTGTGAATAGGGCCCATGTTGAGGTGCCACTTTTTAAATCTCAAAAAAGACCATCTGTTCCAAAAACATAAACAATTTCCCTTCTTCCAATAACACATAGCTGATTTTGGTTTGCACTGATCGGTGGCTTGTGGCTCACCTCTCTACCTTCCTTGCCTTGCACCTGTTTCCATTCTGTTAATCAATATTTATGACTGTTGCTTTATTTCTCTTGTTTGTCCTATGTAATGCTCTATTTCTGTTGTAGAGCACGTTAACACATTTGGGTAAAGTCAACACTATATAAAACTGCATAAATAAATACATACATATGTACGGGACTGATATATGGAATAGTAGGAGTTGTCAACCAGTTGTCAACTATACTGCTAAACAGTATGTTGATAATCTAGAAACACTTGCCGATAGTGTATTTCTAAAAATTGTTCATCACACTGAATAATTTGTGATTTTTTATTTTTGCGATAGAAAATACCACTTCCCTAATTGAGATTACCAAATTGTCAGTTGCAATTTTGATGTACTAATCATTCTCAAATAGGAACTTCACTAAAACACTAAATTTTGCCCATGCAAAATGCAATATACATATAAATTAGGTATAGTTATTGATGTATTATTTAATTTTTTCAACTGTAGCTACCAAATGTTTAAAACAATGACACCCTTAAACGTTTATTAAAATGTTAAAAAGTATTTAAATAATTTGAATACATAACTTTTAACCAAGTTTAGTAAAAATGAAATTAAAAAAGAAACGTGAGGGTGAGTAATAGTTTTAAATGATTCTTTAAAAAATAATATTCAATAGCGGAGAAAGAGGTCTTCATAGCACGGGGGTGCCCCAAAAAATGGGTCAGGAAATGGTCCAAATGGATTGTTTACCGTGGAGACATATGCATATCACCAATGGTGGAGTTGGAAATGCGCAGAACTACAGACAGAGATCAATTAATGTATATGCTTTGCAGACCCCTGTATAATGTGCAAAGATATGAGTAACTAGTCAATTTATTAATTGGTACTGTATATATGATTGTCATCAAATTCAATAAAAACAAATTAAAAATAATAATAATAATAATAATAATATTCATACATTAAATTATTATATTTAAATGATTTCATTATTTCATGCACATTTAAATTGATAGGCTAATATGCTATATTACTTTACAGTATTAGTTAAAGGTTAATAATAAATACCCAAAGCATTTGAATTGTAAATGTATTTACACTTATGTTAGCCATTGAGATAAATTTAAATGTTTAAAATAAATAAATAAATAAACATTATTAAATTTCTGTATATGTTCGCAAGGGGAGATCTGCAACCAGGTGGTGGAGAGCTCCACCAAAATGTGAAAGGTTACTAGTATTGACTTTACACTACTAAATTATGTTGAAGGAGAATGTAAAAGAAGTGGAGCATTGCACCTAGGTGAAGGAATAGATCTTCATGTGACTAAATATAAACAAGTATGTTTACCACTGTTAATTGGGCCCAGATTATTTTTCGACTCCCATCTCATTTAGTGCCACAGGCCTTTACTTCTTGTTTGCCTACAGTATTCGGACAGCGATATCATTCTTGGGAAAAGGGGGGGAAGCATTGTATCTGCATTCAGCGGCGGATAGTGACCCTCAATATTGGAGGGGTGTTGAGGGGACCAAGAGCCAAACTCAATGGGAGCCAAAAAGATTTAAAAGAAATTTAAAAATTCACTTACCCATGCTCCGCTCTCCTCTGTCTTTTTCTTCTTTCTTCATCTTTCTCAGCATGACGGACCCTCGTGGAGTCTCAGGCAACCCCTCTTGCAAATCCAGACCTGCCCTCATGCTGCTGATGAGCAGCATGAGAGAAAACCAAGATTGGCTAGAGGGGGCTTCTTCGACGTTCCAGCAGGCACAGGGAGCCTGTGCCTCCCCTCCATCTAGCTGCCTAAGACAGCAAGGTGGAGAGGTTTACACTGCGCATGTCAGACCGGCCGTCAAAAGACGGCCAGCCAAAGTGACTTGCTCAATGTAAACTGGTGAAGTGAGCACCGCTCCCTTGCTGCCAGTCAGCAGCAGCCCGCCCCAAACACTGCTCGAGCTGGGAGCAGTAAAAAATAAAATTGTAATTCATTTTATTACCGTTATATTTTTCACATTTTCCCCGAATAGGAGAGGGGGTCGCCGTTGTCTGCATTGTTCTTAACCGCATCCGTGCGGCGCGAATTCCCCGCCCATGCTGACTCCGCCTTGCGCGGGCGGAGTCATGACGGAACGGTTCCGTCATCAGCACAGCTCAACCGACGCTGATGACGGAACCGTTCCGTCATCAGCATCGAAGGGGTTAATTGTGGTTATTATGTAAAAATTATCAGACTCCTATCCATTATGGAGTAGGGCCTTCATTTTCCCAACCAAATGCTCCTCTGATATTGTACTTTTTCAAACCTACCTCAGTGTCTTTATTCAATATTAAACTTACTTTGGTAAATGTCCCTGATGTTATATAAAATGATGTGGGCACTAAATCAAATAGTTGGTATGGGTGATCAAATATGTATGATTTCAGACAGTTGAAGCACACAATAAAGTCTGTGGTTCGCTGGCACCTGTTCACCTTAATACATGCAGACTGATGGGAGGGCAAGCATGCATGCCAGAGTTCATGTATGTAACCATGTGCACAAGTGTATTCGTTCATGTATATGTGTTGAGAGAGAACGAAATTGTCAATCAAATGTCCAAACAAAGAAGCAGTTCCATCACAATGCAAGACCACAGTAGCAGCACAATATACTTAAGGAATCATGTCAGAGTGAGAAATAAAAGAAAGACAAACATCCAATTGTAGACACCATATTCAACTCAAAAGTTTCAGCTATGAGTAAAACCATGGACCAAACATTGCAGAAAATGAGGAAGAGAAAGACAAGAAAACAGTAACATAGGTTAAAAAAGGAAGAGAAGGAACCTGCAATGAGCGAGATAAATAAACAGGTAGTGTAGAGGGTTGGAGTAAAGAGGCTGAGGTGATAAGCCAGTCTTGTCGTTTGGCAATACTGGAATTCTTCTGCCGCACCTGCGGCGGGCTCCTAAGAAAAAGGTTCCCCTACACTTTTTATTTTATAAATTATACACTGGAGTCACACTTGATATTCCATTAGTATGCTCACTTTACGCCCCATATGTCAATCAACTCACCTTCCTGCAAACTAACCTTAGGATCTATGGCTTCCAATGTAGGCTTTGCTCAAAGATCTTGCTCGACAACTAAATCCACTACTTCAACACATCTCAACTTGAAAACAACATTTTTTTCTGCCAAAATTGCTAAAAACATGGAACCCAATTGTGGCCCACATCAGAGTTATTCAAGATCACCTCGTCTTCTGCTGGGTCATCAAGACTTGGTTGCTCTCAAACACATACCTATCACAATCAGTACAAGTTGCTCAGATCAAGGACGACTGGCAGCTGTGCCCTACCGTGGGCAGATATCATGACGCCATCTTTTCACCTCTTCCTCACCTCTGCTCATCTGGGCACCATCTCTTTGTTCTATGATCAGAGCATATGTGAGTGATCGCTGACACTCACACATGACTACCACCCCTACACCTATTTCTCACCTATGCAATCTCTAAAACATGTGACGCCGGCGTCGCAAATTAATCCCCTTGCTGTTTCTGTCTGTTCAGCTGGCACTTATACCTGGGGCCTAGTGCTACATTCAGTAACACTTTCCCATCATTCTCAACCTGACACACTGCATTTAACCTGCTGCAACACCATTAATAACACTTAGGGGCATATTATCAAGGGGGTTTATATCCGCTTTTTTGGCTTTAACAGCCAAGAAAGCGGAGATAAAATTATCTCCCCATTACCTAGCTGTCGCTAACACCAGTTAGCGACAGCTAGTAGGAGATAGCGACCATCTTGGGCTCCACTTTGCATGGCAGTGATATTTATCACTAATGACATGCAAAGTGGGTGTGCTAAGATGTTAGCGACTGAAAACAGTCTCTAACATCGCTATCTCCTATTACCAACTTTTGGAGATATTCGCGCTAAGCGCGAATATCTCCAAAAGCTAACACCTGCCCCTGAGTAGTTCTTAGCCATGTTATCCAATGGGAGGTGGATAACATGGCTAAGAGCATTCGCTCTGTAATGCATGAATATCGCTGACTTTACAGCGATATGCATGCATTTCGGCCGATTTTGATCGTTTCAGAGATGAACCTTGCTAATAGCAAGGTTTATCTGCGATAAAAATCGTCGCAGCCCGGCGATACATTTTTATCGCTAACCAAGCAATAGCGATTATCGCTATTGCTTGGTAATATGCCCCTCAATTCTTTACACAATGATGTAAATTCTGAAGGACTGCTGCTTTCCTGAGACAGGATATTGAGGTGCCGACAACGCAACTCAACGAGGTGAAAGAACCAATCAAATCCATAGAACCATTAAATACCACTTGCCTCATTTACAATATTTTGACGCACACTATCGCAGCAAGCCTTCCTGCTCTGCTGCCATCTGTAAAAATAAAAGGGCAGGAATGAGCCATATCGGCAAGATACGGCGCATTCCTATCCTTCTCCCGTGCACGGCACACAAACAGCAGCCGTGTGCCAACGCAGAACACGTTGATTAATTTTGCAAGGATGCCTGCATTGAGGAGATGATTGTTTTTGTGCAGGAAAAAACACCTTCCAGCACAAAAACTAAAATTGATGGCATTTTCCTCTTTCTGTGTGTGGTGTAGAATGAGCACGCATTGAAAGAGGAAAGAACGAGGAGAAATGAAAGTATTTCTGCCAGTTGCGCCTCCTTATGCCTCCCCTTGGGAGGCGTTGTATTCTGACGCATTCCCAAGTTTACAGAACATTGTAAATCTGGGTAGGTGTCAGGTCCCAAGGATGTTGCTTGGGAAGACCCACTGCAACACCCATGGAACGCCCCTTTAACGCAGAGTTATGCGTGAAAGGGAAACATCTTTACAAGACCATGAAAAGTCACGCAGGGTGACTTTACGTGGCCTTGTAAATATGGGGAAGTTCATTGCGCTGCCGGTGCATCAATAAAAGTGACGCACCAGCAGCGCAATGGGCTCGTAAATAAACCCCCCACGTTTTTATTGAATAGATGACTGAAAGTGACCAATAGGGACAGAGGAAGTGAGTACCAGGTTTTATTGTGAGTACAGAGAAGGCTTGGCCTCTTAACCGGGGGTTTTCTGACAAGAGGATGCTTAGCAGAGGAAGGACAAGACCAGAGGAACATTATAATATTTGTGTCTCTTGAGAGGAAACCCTTGTCCGTCATTGGGTCTGTCACCTACATAGGTCACATGAACCAAGACCTTTCCCATTTTTAAAACATGTCCCTACAGTTATTCAAGGTAAGGCATAGCTCTTCGAGGCCACATCAACAGCATCGCAGCACTATTTAAGCATCACTGACAAACGTGGAGTAGCAAGAGCGCCTTGGGCCCAATGCGAGCAAAAACAATGGCCGCCATCTGCTTAACAGTACAAACAGCTATAACCGGGGTGTAATTTGCCCCTATGTGCATGCGCTCTGGTGCCACTGCACCTGCTGTACTATTGATAGCTACGCCCCTGAATGACAACAATGCAGTGGACTCTCCTAGTAGACTACTGCCAGGCCAGGATTTCTTGCAATTTCTTCCCGCAAATTAATTTCATATTCCCCTTTACTAATTCCCCACTAATCCTGTTTGGGTTCCGGAGTAGCGTGCTACCCCCTGAAAAGCATTTCAACACCTCATTTGGGGTAGAAAGTGCTGTAAAAATGCAAACCCTTCCCTCTTCTATCTCTCCACTATCCTTTTTCAATCAAATAACAAACTGAGATGTCCTCCGCTCAAGCTAATTTCATATCTTCGTCTACTAATTGGCCACTAATCCTCTTTGCGTTCCGGAGTAGCGTGATAGTCGCTGAAAAAGCACTTCGGCGACTCGTCATGGGTAGTAAGCGCTATATAAATGCAATTACAATGATTGCCCTATGATCCAATCAGCCTGTGGTTTATGATTAAAGTCGCGATGTCTAATAATTCATCTCTCTACCCATAGATGGAATGCCAAAGTTTGTGCCAGTTTGTCCAATTAATACAAGACAGGGCTCGAGTCGAGGTACCACGCGGGTGGACGGCGTCCCCCCACTTATTTTACCAGGGGGACGCGGTCCCCCCCTGCCACACAGCTGGACTTCACTCGGACTTCATTCTCAGGCCACTGGGACGAGATCGGAGCGCACCTTTCGTGACGTCACTTCCTGTCGTGACAGGAAATTGAAAGGCTTTATTATTTTATCAGAACTGTCACGGTTCTGAAAAGCGACCTCTCTTTTGTTTACTCGTGCGCGGCATTTTCTCCAACTTCACGCCCCAAAGAAGGTGGACTGGCATTCAACCAGCCCTAGAAACCTGCCCCCCAGTGGCTGCAGTCATTATGAAATACGATGCGCCACAAACCTTGAAATATTTATGTTAGCCGAGAAAAAGTCTACCATCAATAAGACTGCGGACGCCAGAAGCAAAATGTTTGCTGCATAATTTATTTCGGTTACAACTGCATCCCAGCGGGGCTGCAGATTAAACAGCTTAACATGCATGCAAATCACTGGATGTGTCTCTTTTACAGAGAGGCGACCATCCGGCACTTGGGCTCGGAATATACGAAGGCTACTTAAAGGTTGCATTCAGAAATGTAGTGCTGCTGCTTCTGCTTCGACTCGCTGTTTTTATTTAAGTTATCGAATTATGATTTCCAGGCATTTATTGATATAAGTTATCATGGATGTGCGTGCCAATTCTTTAAAATTGAAGATCTGGTGATGGGCGTGGTCAGATTGCATAATGCAGCTCACGTTTCCTCCCAAAGCAAACAATTTGGGTAAAACACACACTGGTCACTTTTCTTGCAAGGAATGCGGACTGCAGAAGTGTGAATTGTGTATTCTGTCACCACAGGCTGCACTGATGTGGCGATGGTGTCCAGGGTCCTAGTGCATGAAGGAAAATGTCCCACTTAAGTGCAGTGGTCCACTCGCACCCCTAGGCACCGGTGCCACTGCGACTAACTCCTTCCACACCTGCCAGCTCACACGGTGCCACAGTGTGACACGATATAGACTCCCATCACAGGGTCTCCCGGTGAGAAGCCAACATCACCCCTCCCTCCCCACTCAGGGGGGTTGGAGGTGCTGCCGAGCTCTTTGCCGAGGCCGGTTTTCGGCCGATTTTGGTACAGGGCCGATTTTGCAGCTAAAACCGGCCCCACCCGTGCGGCGCACCGGGTGATTGCCCGGTGCCCGCTATGGCCAGTCCAGCCCTGACTGTAAATAGTGGTTTTCCAGCTCGTTTTCTGAAGCTTTGAACTGCCGTAGTTGGCCCTGGACACTGATGCTCTTGTTGCTGTGGCTGAACGGGATTTCAGGGGTAAGAAGCTCCTCATGAGCATTTCAGATGCCCAGTAGCAATCACAAAATTCACCGGGGGGCACTTCTTTCTAGAAGGACTGTGCACAGAATATTTGATTAAACGAGTCGAGAGCGGTTTATCAGTTATCGATTCAGATCTAAAGTGTGCTGGACTATCTGCTCTGTCAATGAGAGGGTTAGTGCTTGGTTTGTTGCTCGGGGCTGTAGAACGGAGTGGCTAGCGCTGCTACACCCCCCATGGGTGATTAATCATTGAGTACCAGAAAGGGGCATGAGCATGCATGGTTTGGTAAAATCGTAGGCTTATTTACCTGTACTGCGCCAGTACCTTAGAACCCAGGATCAACGGGCAAGGAGCAGACTAGGCTGTAGGACCTCCAACGGGTCTGTTAGACCTGGCACTTCTTGGCGTGACTACATCTGACTTTTTGCCTTTACCTCCGCTATTTTATTGGCTGACTTAGATGCTTTGGACACTTTGCCACTGCCAACCAGTGTCAAAGTGTAAGTGTTCCCTGAATAAAGTAATGCTAATTGGTTTTCCATGATTGGTATGTTTGCCTTACTAGTAAAGTCCCTAGTAAAGTGCACTATGTATGCCAGGGCTGGTAATGCATATGCTACTAGTGGGCCTGCGGCACTATTTGTCACACCCACACAAGTAGCCTTAAAAAGGGAACTCAGGCCTGTCATTGCAGGGCCTGCGCACAGTTTGTGAAACTGCCATGTTGTTCTGTCAAGTGCACTCACTTGCCAGACCTTACCCTTCTCTTTCTGTGCACCTAAGACGCCACTATGGTAGGTCTGGGGTTCCTCCTGGACAGGGTGGAATGCATGTGAAAGGTAGGACATTTACTAAGGTGTGTGTCATGGCCTGACAGTGAAATAATCTCCATTTAATTTTTCACTGTGGAAAACCAATCTTGCCCATAGGACAGAATGGGAAGGCTGGGTAATATGTTTTTCAGCCTATCTTCCTAAAAGCTTAAGATGGAAAGGGGACGTTTAGTATGCCTGAACTCACAATGTAATAACACATCTTTTTATGTAAGTGGTTTATGCATTGTGTGTTCAGAAGCCACTCTTTTTTTGAAGTGGCTGAGTTTTGTGCTCTAACATTTCAGTGTGTCTCTGCCTGGCTGTGGATTTGAAAGTGATAGGACTCGGGGAATGTCTTAACCCAGGGGAGGAAGTGAGACAGCAACAGGCTCACCTGCATCTGGAGTGTAAGGGGAGGAGAAGCCTTAGAGGTTAAGAGGCCTGGGCTGCTGCTATAAAACAATTGTCCCATCTCCTGCTGAGTGATTGAGAATCCAGACCCCCACTAATCAAAGGAAGAGAGGTGCCACTGGCAGAGAGGCACCCAGAACTGGTTTGAACGGGGTTCAGTGTCCCCTGAAGCACAAAGACTTCAAATCCTTTGAGGGGTATAACTATGGGAGCTGAAGCACCTGTACTTTGGAGAATGGCTTGATCAAGTGTGACCAAGACTGGAGCTACTTCGTGGTCAAGAGGACCTTTGCCAAGAAAGAAACAACTGAAGAGACTGATGGATAGGACTGCTCTTGCTCTGTGATCTGGGGCTGGCCTGCAGTTTGTTGTTTCAACCAAGGAACGGCGAAAGGGACTTTGCTGTGTGCTGTGTCCCCCTCCTGGAAAGACTTTGTGGTGTGCTGTGTCCGGAAGTAACTATTCCCAAGCGCCTGAGGTGTGCTGGCTCCCTGTTTGGAAACTCAGAAATATAAAAGTTGCCAGGAGAGTCTCAGCAGCGCTGTGTGTGTGCACCTGTTGCAGTCTGAGACCCTGGTAAAGACTACCTGTGATCGTAGGCGCATGGCGTCCAAATGAGTCTCAGTGGCACTGTGTGTGCGTGCTTTGTGCAGACTGAGATCTTCAGGAGGATCAATCTGTGATTGGGGGTACCTGAAGTCCAAGGAAGGATGATCGACACGGTGTGTGTGTGCTTTGTGCAGCCTGAACCCCTTTGTGAGGATTGTCCAGTGATAGTGTGCCCCAGAATCCAAGTGAGTCTCAACACCGTTATGCGCGGGTGCGTTGGGCACTGTGAGACCTTCATGAGGATTTGCCATGTTATCGTGTGCACCAGAAGCCAAGTGATTCTCAATGCCGTCGTGTGCGAGTGCCTTGTGCACCGCAAGACTTTCGTGAGGATTGGCCTTGTCATTGTGTGCACCCGAATCCAAGCGAGTCTCATTGCTGTTGCGTGTGGGTGGGTTGGGCACCGTGAGGCCTTCATGAGGATTTGCCATGTTATCGTGTACATACCGAACTACCTGATTAGTGTATGACGCATGACATTTTTATCTGCATAACAAACTACCTGATTGTCACATGATGCATTGCATTGTTTCTGAATAACAATCTACCTAATTAGCGTATTGCGCATTGCATTTCTCCTGCATAACAATTAACCTGATTAGTGTATATGCATTGCCTTATTTTTGCAGAACGACATATCTGGTGGTGGTATCACGCATTGCATTATTTGATCATGCAAAGTGCCTGATTGTTACATTACAAAATAACAGTATTATTACATTGCAAAAGCATCTGATTCTAGCATTACGACTGAATGATATGATTTTCGGAGTACAGGAGAATGTTTAGATGTGCTCATTGATATCGCCAGAACTTACAAGGGCTGGCTGGCCTAACAGCCAGCTAGAAGAAATATTACACAACCTCATATGTTGGTTTTATATCGTGTGGCTTTATCGTATACCTTTTTACATAAAGTTTATACTCGTTTTTACAAAACTTGTGTGGAGTCTATTTGTGGTGTCCTCATTGGGTTATTGTGAGCGTGGTTGCGAATATTTTACACATTTGCCTTGAAGATAAGCTTGGCTGCTCGTGCCAAGCTACTGAGGGGGTGATTGGGGATATCTAAAAAGGTGACCTTCCTTTCCCTGATGTTGGAACGTGGGTCCCTACTTGGCCTAAGGTACCTACCTCAGTCAACCAGGGATCCCGGGTCAAACAGGGTCACTAAGGAGCAAGTGCTGGGCTCCTCTTGTGCAGAAGCACAGCCACTGGAGAAGTCGCTGGTTGGTCCGCTGGAGGAATAAAGGAGGAAAAGAATACCCTGCCAAGCACGGAGCTTGGGGCTGTGATGGAGCAACCCCTGGATACAAGCCCCACCCAGCTGTCGACTTTGCTGGGTGCTTGTGCGAACACAGGGCACTCAGAGTCAATGGTTCATTGGGACATATGCAAGGGACAGTGCCCCTCACTGCATCCCCAATGCCAAAGTAGACCACTGCTGTGTTGTTCAGTTCAGTGAGTGGGATGCCACAGCAGGGCAGTTGGGAGGACCGAGCGGAGCATCTGTGAAAGGGTGCCGGGTGAAATCCAGGGGGGATCTGGCCGGCCAAGTAGCAGGGAGCAGAACACTGGTGAAAGCTGCAGGGAGGACTGTAGACAGTGGTGAAAATTGGTAGATAATTGGGCGAGTGGGAGAAGCGGCTAAGGGGGACATGGAGGTTAAGCCCTTCCGAGTATGCCTCGTGTAGTGTGCAAGGGCCTTGAGACAGAACTGGTATAAGCAGGGCCGCAATTTGGAGCCACATCTCCACTGGTCTGTAAAGCTGGCAGACCGCCCCCGAGGGGTCCCCCTCTGCTGCTCGGCTGTTTTTTTGGGCTGCTTCTGGCCTCCTCACATTACACTTCTTCTCAGCCGTCCAGCCCCACAAACCTCCTGCTAGAGAGTTCCTCTTACCAGGGATCCGCTTCAACTTCCTGAATTTGTCTCATCTCATACAAGCGTATCAAATTTGTGGAAGGCGTTAGACAATAAAGGGTTGACATTTACTATTCCCACTCCAATCCAACATATTGGAGGAAGGTGTTGGAAACTAAAGGGGTGACATTGACTATATCAAGTCCAGTCCAACAATATTGCGGTTAATGTTTTGGACACTTAGGGGCCGATTTTGTTGCGGTCAGATGTGGCTCTGACTGTCGGTCGCAGCTATTTTCACCGCATCGAAATGTCCTGTTTGGATTCCTTTCTGACTGACCACATTATGATATGGTCGGTCAGAAAGGAATCCAAACAGGCTTTCCGAATGGCTTCTGACTGGCTCAGAGAGCCCACTTTCCATTCCTGAAGCCTCCAGAAATCCCCCAGGGGCTTTTTTCGCCTGACGGGTTATGATGGCAGATTCTCACAGTCTTTCTGTGCCGGCCTTTCTGACACTGAAAGGCTGTAGGAGTCCGACTTTGGTGGCCCCCAGACGGGCACCCATGAATGCAAGGCCTCCGGATTGTGACCTAGAGGGCACCTATGGTGCTCCCCTGTTGATCCCTGCATCCCGTGACAGGCACCTTGAGGTGCCTGCCACGGGGTGCAGGAATGAATTGCACCTCAGCTCTTTACAATGAGAGCATGCAATCCGGTCAGAATGCATGCTCCCATTGTAAAGAATAGTAATGCGACCAAACAGTGCTCGGTCACATCCTAATTGCTGAGTTGGGACCGACGATAGGAGGTTGTTTGGTCCCAGTTCCCAAACGATGTCGGACGGACTCAGGTCTGTCCGACATCGTAATGAGGGCCTAAAGCGGCGGATATTTACTATTCCTACTCCAATCTACACCATTCTGGGAAAGGCTCTGGCCACTAAAAGGGTGACATTTACTATTCCCACTCCAATCTAAGCCTATTTAAAAAGGTGCTGAACGCTAACTACTTCAATAGAAAACATTTTAAACAAGGTAATACATATTAAACAACTTAAATACACAATTAATACTGCATATTCATACACATTTTTTAATCTAAAATTTAAAAAATGATCTAAAAACACACTAGACAAAATTGCAAACCTGCATTTATAAATTTAAATATTAAACTATACAAATATATATATTTTTATTACTATGAATAGTTGAAATAGTTATTAAACTTTTTTCTAACATTCCTAAACTTTAAAAGATAAAATAACAAATAGACTATAATTTCAAAATTAACAATCATAAAGCTCAAAAAGATGTATGTACATTTTTTATTTTTATAAATGTAAAATATATGTTTTAATCAAATTATAATTATATAACAAACAAATTGAAAACCTTACTGCAATTTGAAATAAATGTTTCCAGAAATTCTAAAATAAAGCATCTAAATATTTTAATTGATTAAAAATGTATGTTTTTAAATTCTAAATATTATATTAATTAAAATGAAAATGTATTATAAAATATAAATATAACAAAACATATTTTTTTAATCAAAATATTAATTAGCATATCTTTACAATTATGAAAATCTATTTTAATTTAAAATATATATTTTTTTTAATGTAACTCCCCTTTCCCCTAAAAATCCTATATATCCTGCTACAAAATGTACAAAACTATTATTTGTACACATTACTACAACTAGCAACCAAAATTCAGTACCAATATAGAGAAACCAGAATCCAGCACTCCAGGATCTTTTTAACAAAGCCATATGCTTATTTCACTTTAATGCCTCCAAAATGCGTTTCAGCCGAACTCAGCTTTGTTCATATATGGAGGAAGAACTTCACACACATTTTTAACGATATGTCAGTTCCCATGTAATGTGTGTAATGAACTGAATATTTTCCCATCTCTTTAGTACTGTTAAAAGGGAGTCCTAACATTGTGCATAAAGTGTTAGACTGCTTTAAATGTAATGATTTATGAGCAAAAAACATGTGCATGATTTATGGGATGTGATGAATTTATGGTTTCTGTGAAAGCATTGAGGTTTGCCCACTTGTGCTAGATTGAATCTACCTGCAAATGCTCATACATGAAAGTATTTTCTTGCTATTCATTATGACTGAGAAAATATGTGTTCACAAAATAAGCCCACTTGGGCTAGTTGTTTCGATGAAACAAGCAAAAAAAGTGCTTATATCAGTTTGAGTTTTGATAAATTATGAAATCTATTTATTTTGAAAATAAAATCAGCAGGAAAAGCACTCTCACAAAAGTATTTCTTTGATGTTCATTATGTCGCACGACATGTGAGCACTTAAACATGTTAAGTAAAATGGCAGACTCTCTAATGCGAATGAGGCCGAGTTTGGCCGAATTAAGCTTCTGGCTTTTTTTAAAAGATCCTGGAATACTTGCTTCTGGTTTCTCTGCATTACGACCTCATTTTGGTGTTATTTTACGGGTGGACGATTCTGCAGTGCTAGCACCACCCTCACAAAGGAGCACTGCAGCAAACAGTGCTTGCCAGAGTTCCTATTAATACAACCAAATATATAAAGTTCAACTATTTCATAACTAACAAATAATTTTACTAAAAACACAAATGAAAAAAAAAATATTGCAATAGAACATAGGACAATAAACTCATACTAATTAACACTTAGAAACGATATTACATTCAACGATATTTTCTTCAATATTTATTACAATGATATTAAAAACAACATTAAAAGCAATATTTTTACCTTCGATATTTCTGTGGATGATATTTTGATGTCCCAATATTCAATAAATGGCTGAGACTGAGTGTGCATGTGTGCGTGTGCATGAGTGCCTGTGTGGACCACCCATTCCCCCTTTCTAAAACTAGAGCCCACCACTGGCGCCAGTCACTCCCTTGGCATGTGTAGTGGGTCAATCAGAATTGAAAACCCTCTTGCTTTGGCATAAATGTCCCTTTGACAAAGGGTAGTGCAGAGGAGAGAACACTTCAAAGGAATTGACCCCCACAACGCAAATTTCAAAGACCAAACACTAAAACACATATGTTTCTGGATTTGGATAAAGGTGGGAGCAGTTGCCCTAGAGTTTGTTAAACAGCACAATCTCCAGAGGCAAGAGAAGATCACACAGACTTCTTTGGTGCTGGAACCAGGATTAGGTACCAGGGTCTGCCAGTCTTCCTGCTGGGTTAGGGGATATTATCCAGAGAGTCAAGACCTCTTGCCCTGAACCTTAAGCACCAGCCCCCTGCCTTCCTGACAAGACAAGAGTACCAATGAGGTGCCTAGAATCTGTCTGTCTGCCAGGACTAATGAGCCCTGTGGGGAGGAAAGTGCCTAGAGGTTGTCTGCCTGGCAACATCAGTGCTTCCTGTGAGGAGGGGAGCAACTAGAGACTGTCTGCCTGCCAAAACCAGCCAGGCCCTGGAAAGAGGAGGGTAGCACCTGGAGAGGTTCTCTCAGGATCAGACAAGATCCTGGCAATTGGATCCCAGTGAGTTAAGCGTGAGACTGTTGGGTCCAAGCAGGACCACAGCAGGAGTGCGGGCCACCCACAATGATTCTGCAAAATTCATGGTCCGCCATGTTGCCAGGAAGGAGATCACAGTAAAATTGAGGCTATCACTCATGTGTGCCGCTGTGTCAGCAAAATCCGTGTGAGCAGGAAGAAGGCTGCCATGAAGTGAGAGCCGTCCCCCATGAGGGGGCCAAAACTAGTGAACTGCAGTTGACCATGAAAAGGGTGACTGTGAAGTGGCAATTGTCGTCCGTGTGTGCGCCGGAGTTGGTAAACCATGGTTTTTTTTGTTGAAATATTTTATTAACATTTTTGTAATAGAAACTCATTGCATTGCAATACATATAAAATTGGCTTAATTTCCGGTGCTCTTCGACATTGGGCATTACATCATTTGTCTGGGTTGACATCTATCTTGAACTCAATACAATTGCTTCAGTAACCAATGAACAACATTGAACTGGGGGGTGAAACTGTTATTGCCAAGAAGAAGGCCATTGCGAGGATTTGGCTATTGTCCATGTGCGGGCTAAGCTCAGAGATCCTGAAGGAGGCAACTATGGGATCAGAGCCAATGCTATGGTTCATCATGCCTAGGAACCAGGACCGAACATGTAACAATCACCATTGGAGTCAAGTGCGGATGGCCAATATCAACGCAGCCCATCCATAGACTGAGGAGGCCACTGCTTCAGCAGGGAAAGACTATGAAAGTTCACCGACTCTCAGTAACAGGGTACCGGAATTCACAGAGGAGTGTCACCGGTCTCACCGGATTGCCGGCTGCCATTGAGCCAGAAGGACTGTTCCAGGCTGTATGGCCTGCTTGGGCCTTACATGAGCTTAGCACCTAGATGCTGCCAAACCTGAACTCTTAAGGCAAAGCATAAGGCTTTGTGGAACATGGGACTAGCATGAGATGCATTAGGTAGTAACTTTGGGGCAGATTCACAGAACTAATCTGAGATAAAATCCTAAACTTACTACTTTTGGTTTTCACAGGCGGCATTTAGTAGTAGTAAAGTTAGTACGTCTATCTTTACTACTACAAAACTGAGAATAAATCCTAAACTTGCTACTTTTGGTATTCACAGAAGGCATTTAGCAGTAGTAAAGTTAGGACTCCTAACGTTACTACTACTAAATGCCTTTTGTGAATACCGAAAGTCGTAAAGTTAGGATTTTGTCTCAGTTTTGTGTGTTGAGTTGTGAACCTGTGTTGCCTTGCTTTAACTTTACCCCGAGAAGTCTTTGACAGCTCGACTGGTGCTACCACTGAGAGTCAAGTTCTGGGTGGGGTAGGACTTTGCACAGTTATTCAGGACCCATGGTTGGTTGCATTGTGTGCCATCAAGCATAAAAGGGCACAACCCTCACGGTTGGGCCCCGTGGCTGATGCTTACATCGTTGTGCTCTGTAAGGGGTTCTGACTAACCCTGGGTGAAGCAGTACGCTACGCTCGCGTAGTTTGTGCAACTTCGCACTACGCGAGCTGCACGTACCACAGTGCGAACACGCGTAGTGCAGCGTTGCGTAGTGCAGTGGTAATGTTTTGCTTGTTGGCGTCCTCAACTTCATGTTCGCGACCGCGAGCAAGCAAAATGACATCCCAGCGAGATTCTCAACACGGGGAGGCCCGGTTTCTCATTGCGAGTGGTTGTGCATGCTCGCAACCGCTCGCAATGAGAAACTACCAGTTCACGTTGAGAAAGCTGCCGCTCGAGTAAAAATCTACTCGAGCAGCAGAAAACTACAGCTCTCGCTGTGCAAGATGCCGTTTTCAATGATTGCACAGTGCCGGATGCTTGTCCGCACTGTGCAATCGTTGAAAACGCATCTTGCACAGTGCGAACATGCTACTACGCAGCTCACGTAGTGCTACGTGACGTTCACGTAGTGCGAAGTGCACTTCGCGTAGCGCTACTTCGCGAACTACGCCCACCCTTAGTTCTGACAGTGTATGATAAGTGAGTCCAAAATAACATCTTGTTTGGACACTACAGTGTCCCCCCACTAATATTGCATGCCTCTTAGATTGTATGCTGTATTGAAGTCTTTCCATAGTAGACATGGTTGAATTCACAAAGAACGTCAAAGTAAAATTGCCCACAGCACAGCTGTGAAGACTAGTGAGATTACATACAAAACTAAAGGAAAGTAGTCAAAGAATTATATACCACCAGTGCCAGTTGCATCCTGCATAGATTGTGATTAAAAAAACATGAATCAGAGGCGAGGCTCTAACAGCTACAAATTTCTGATCCAAGGTATTTTGAGGTCAGTGAGGTAAAATAATTGCTACAGACCTGGAGATCAGCTAAGCTGCATTTGGGTTGAATGCGAAGACAGCTCGATGCTGATTTGTAGCTTTGGCACTGCATCCGCGAACATAATTTACTTTCCCTACTTTTCATAAAGCATTTATCATCAATAGTGAATTGCCAGGCCTTCACGGTCAACATTGCCAAAAAATTGACGTCCCGTGGCCCAACCCTTATCCTCTCATCCCACATGGGCACCCCCACCCACAGTTTGGCACAGTCTCTGGAGCCTGCTAACAAAGGAAATTTGGAATACGTAAAGTAATATATTGTCCTCTTTTTCATACTCACACATGCCCAAAATGGGCATACATGGATATATTAGAGAACAACCTGTACAGAATAAAATGACTGTGTCCTCTTTGCACTTTTATTAAGAGTAAGCTGGACGTTTTGGACCGATTCACGAAGGCGTGTAATAGTGCGTAAAAGATTACTACTATATCACTGCTTCCCATTCTCATGAATGCTTTTGTGGACCGGCGCCTGGGTGTTTCTTTGGGTATGCTACCCAAGGAAATACGCTATAATACCCCCAAAATATACTGTAAATGATAATATGAATTAAATTGAAGCCTTAAAGCGAAGATCGGTGGGGCCAATGGCAGTATTATCAGCTGTTCCATTTATGTATTTGCTTATATAGCACAAAGTCCACCCAACTGGGCTTCAAAACGCTGTACAATGCATATTTTAAAATGGAACATCACCTACATGCTGACAGTGGTATAGATTTGGAATTTGTTTTTGCAATTTGAAGGGCAAATGTGAATGAGCCCCTCTGTTTACATTTGTCTGTCTGTCTGTCTGTGTTTCCACTGGAGCCTGCCCCCTGCATATTACTTCTAACACCTGGACACCTTCTCCTCTTCCAAATATAAGACGCCATTATTAACACATTGTTATCAGAACAACGGCAACACATTGGATATTGCTAATATTTCCCCAGGCACAACTCGCCAAGACCTGTCAAATGATGTATGAGGTGTCTGGCCTGTGTGCCAGAAACATTGAAATGAATGTGGGATGAACAGACATGGAGGGTGCCTCCACCCTGGAACGTCTCACTTCTTATCTAGAGGTTGAGCCCGCACTGACAGGCCAGGGCGGCTCTAGGCTCATGGCGGCCCTGGGCAGGGAGCGTAGGTAGGGGGCCCCGGAAGAGGGGGTCTGGAGCCCCCCGGAACTCAGGAAGGTGTTTTAATAAAACGTCCAGAAAAGGCGTTAGATACCCAGTACCTGCGAATGCTCCTACCCTTCCGAATTCATCTTAGAGCAATAGAATTTAGGAGTAGGAGGGTATTGTGACACACGACGTGAGGGAGTGGGTAGGGAAAAAAAGAAGCCAATCAGGAGCCAGGAGGATTGCAGGCCGGGAGGCCAGTGAAGAGGGGGGGGGTCAGGGTGTTTGTGGAACAGAGCCGAAGGCCGCCAAATCCCTGCCAGGGGCCACCACGCAAATATGTATCCATCCTCAGAGGATTATTATATTAAGGATATGTATTGGCGTGGGGGCCCCTGGGGTTTGATGGCCCTGTGCAGGTGCAGAGCTTGCACATGCCTAAGGCCGCCCCTGGACAGGCTCTCTTGCTTTATTACACAGGAGGGGGGGGAAAGCCCTGCTAGGCTCGGTTACATACAGGTTGTTTAATTACTTTGGGATTTTATCACCTAATACTATTCTTAGTGCATAGGATGAGGGCTATGTATGGGATGAGACTGCACCGGGTATAGAAAGGATGCCACATTCCTCTCAGTGCCACACAGATGCTGTCGCTGCCACGCCAGCTTGCTTAATGCTTAAAAAGAGTCTAAAATCATACAAGCGCATTGCTAAATGTCACTGACCTGCCCACGAGCTCTCTTTCAACCAATCACGATTCTGCAGCCTTAGCCAGCGTTCTAAAGGAAGTTCACAAAGCGTATTGTTGTGCAGGGTTTCATTGTGGTTAGCCTGGCACAGGAAAATGGCGCTCCCCTCTCACTGTGGGCCTATTCATGTAAGCAGGCTGCAACATAATGGAGTGGTTTGCTTGAGACATTAAAAAGAGGCTGCTGGGGCATGTTCGGAAAAAAATATGCTCGAATAGCTATTGAGCCGAACAATTGTACTTTTTGTCTTGGCAACCTGGCTAGTCATTAACACTCTAGGCAGTCAGCGTAATGGGTGGAAAGAATGTCACTTGAGAACATGTTGGGAAGTTTAGATTCGCAGGTATCCTAATGCATTCGGTCCTAGGCAGGCTGCCAGTGGCGGGAAAACACCTGGGTGCAGGGGAGGGGGGCTGGCAGCTTGTGACGCAGAGTTCAGAGTTCGAACCTGGCTGTTGGGTGCAGGGAGAGACCCTCCGTGCTTCACACGAAAGAGGCCTTTTCAGCAATAAATGCAGTCAGTGGCATTTACACGCAAATATAGAAGGCTACACGACGAATTGAATTCTCCAGATGTCACCGAGCAGCACAATAAAGTGACGGGTTATCGCACCGAGGGCCGCAGTCGGCCTGATGGGGATGGGGAGTTAAATGGCAAAAGTGCTCGTGACATTCAGTGATGTCCCATAATGAATTCCATCTGGGAGAATACAAATGTCAAGTGCTGCGGCTCTTTGTCGCTTTGCTTTTGCAGTAATTGGATGTCACAGGTTGCATAGCAATATCAGGGCAATGTTTCCTCTCCCTGGTGCTTGGCAGCAGTGTTGTTGTTTTATAGTGCTTCATAACCATGATGGGGATCTGAGGCGCATGTGCCAACCAGGGGCATGGTACATCGTCAGGTGTGCTGTGTTTGGAAGGCTACTGCAGTGTGGCCATAATTTTTGTGTTGTATAGAGTGGTGGTCTTATCCTGTCATTGGTGGCTGCGCTAAACACAACATGTGTATTTGTAAAGCGCTCTTTCACCACTACGGGTATCTTGGCGCTGAATAACGGATGTTTTTTGTTACCCAACTCAATGGTACTTATTTTATCGATCTCAGAAGGATGAAAGCCGGGATTTGAACCTGTGACCATGAGGTCAAACACAAGCCCCTATACTGGACACATTAGTCCACAAGTCCACCAGACATGGCATGCCTTTCATATGAGCGAAGAGGAGTAAGGGAATAGAGCACCTTATGGTAGTTTATTGTTGCATCTGCTTGGAGCGGTGTGGGTAATGATTCTGGCCTATGAGAGAAGTGTTTTGGTTTTGTGCATGATGGCTAGGGTGGACCTCTTATCTTGCCTTCGGTGGTTGCTGCTTAGCATGCAGTGGGGTGATATGGAGTGAGGTGTAGAATGCATTATGCACATTGTTGCATCATGTTGGAAGAGTGTAGGTTGTGAATGTGGACAGTGAAAGAAGTGTTTTTGTGTTTTGCATGAGGACCAGGGAGGATCTCTTATCCTCTCTTCGATGGTTGCTGTTAAGCATGCCGTGGGGTGATGAGCAGTGTGGTATAGAATACATTATGCTTATTATTGCATCAGGTTAGAACGATGTTGTGATTTTGGGCTAAGAGGAAAGTGTTTTGCTGTTGTGCATTCTGACCAGGATGGACCTCTTATCCTGTCTTTGATGGTTGCTCTTAAGCATGTAGAGGGGTGATGAGGAGTGAGGTATAGAATACATTATGGGGCATATTCACAAGGAGCTATTGCCGAATTAACAGCATTTTAGCGCAGCCAAAGCCGTGATAAATGTACCCCCCATTCACAATCTGGTGTTAACAGCCCACAGCACCACATTACCTGCGTTAGCACCTGCAATAAACATCGCCACGGATGACTCCGGAAACTATCGCTAATGAGATGCAGAGTAGGAGTTCCCAAGCAAAAAGCAACCACAACACAACAACTCAACATTCTCAATGACCAGCCAGATCGGCGATAAGAACACAAAACACGCAATAAGGTGCGTTAGCAGCAGGACATTAACACCTGCTCTGACCTGGTGTAAAGTCGGAACACAGCCTGCACCTCAAAAGGGAGCACAGCCCAGAGCCAAACCTGAAGACAAACAGATGCCATGGAGCAATTGAACATGCAGCATGGACACCCAAGAGGGCCACCACACCACACCCAGAACAACCCCTCCCTTGCACACACCGACCAAAGACATGCCACATCAGCTACACCCAAACATGTACGAAATAATCTTCCTGATGTCGCACAATCACAACTGGTGACATGCATGTGTCATCACAGAAATGAGCATAACACAATCACTTTTGAAGCAACAAATTAAACTTTATTGAAATGAACACTGAAATGAAATGAAGACACATTGCGGCTCTCCTCGGTACAATCCTTAGGTCACAGCCTGCAAGACAAAAAACATGATGAGAAAGTGTGGCCTGCACACATCAAAGGACAGAGAGAGAGTGAAGGAGAGAGCGAGTAGAAGAGAGGGAGAGAGAGAGAGAGAAAAGAAGAGAGGGGGAGAAAGAGAGAGAGAAGATGATAGGGGGAGAGAGAGAGAGAGTGAGCCACCCCTGCGCACCCAGGCAGAGCCGTCATCTGAAACAGAGTCCAGATATATGACTGGCACAGTACACACACTTGTATGAGACAACATCACCTGCCCACCCATGCACACCCAGGCAGAGGCACTCCAACCCCTCCCGCCGCCCATCGGATCATGCCTGCCCATGCACACCCGGGCCTCACTGCTCACCTTCCACCACCAGCATGTAGACAGGAGGTTCCACCGCGTGCCGCTGCAAGCCACAAGCCTGGTCCCCCTGGACATGGCACCCTCCACACCATACAGCCATGCTGCGCAGGTCACCAGGTCTCATGTCTGGTGCTGGGTCTTGATTACTCCATGGCATATGATATACCACGTCACTCGGCACCATCGCAGGCTGCACACCTGCTCAGCCCAATGGGTGCCACTAAGCCTGTAATCCCGGAAGCAAGGCCACGTGGCGGTAGGCCCGCGCTGCCTGCTGGCAGGGCCTACACTGTGGTCCAGCAGGGCACACAAATCCTAAGCAGTCCGGACCGCCGGGACGGGGCATCATCGCAGGCTGCACACCCGCTCAGCAGCTTAAGGTGCCAATGACTCAGTGCACCCAAAGTCACCGTCCCGTGGTGGGGTGCCTGTGCCGGCCGCAATGCACTGTGTGCCACAAACCCTGTTCAACCCTAGTCAGCGCCACGTGGTGGTTGGCCTGTGCCGGCCTCAGGTTTGTCATCCAGTCACCACCGGCAGAGGGGTATGTGACATCGTCGGCTCCTTATATTTGCGGGGTCACATGGCCTGTGACGCCTGTGCCGGAAGGGTGTGGTGTGCATGCAAACCTGCCCTCAGGGAGAGGCTGTGACATGCTGACAACTAGACCAGTGACCAGTGACCTGCACACCACCAGCGAGTACGCCTGCGACGGGTAGCAATGAGACCCCCCTCAGAGCATTAGCGGAGTTGTCTGGCCTGCCGTATGCCGGAACAGTGCAGGGCTTGCAAAAATGACTTGTGGGCACTGGGCATGGTTCAGTCCATGTCCGGAAAAGGAAGTGGCTGATGCATGTGTCTCTGTTGTGGTGTCCACGGGACCCATTACACAAATTGCTAAGTAACACCCTCTGACTGGTATCCCACAGGATAAGCATCATTGACGCAAGGGAAATCACTGTCCCTACATTCATCCACACATATATACATGAATGATGAAAGGCATGACACAGCAGTGCGTCACTGGATGTTTATTGCACATCCAGTGCAGTTCTGCAGCCGGAGTGGTACAGGGCAATGCCGAGCACACTACACAAAATGGGCCCATAGAGGGCCAGCCAGAGTCCATCTGGGGATAACAAGCACCGCGGAAGAGGAAGGGTACAGTCCGCAGTCTGTTTGTTGTGTCATTGGTCATCCAACAAGATGTGACAGTCCATGCCGTTCACGGTGAGGGCATCTGAGTGAATCGGGGGTCAGTGGAAGGTCATGAGGCCATGTGCGGGACCAAGCAGAAAAAGGCCAGGTGGCGGAAATTAATGCTACTGAGTCCTTCTGATCACAGGCACATCCACGTCCTTGTCCCCGGATGAGTGCGCTGCCCCACCTGTGGGTGTCGCTGTACCGGCTGAGGCACTGTGTGCCACTGACACATCAGGGGCCTGAGGTGGATTGTTGGCCGCACTGTGCCCCACTTACACATCAGGTGCTGGAGTGGTTAGGCCTGCTGCACTGGGAGGCAGAGACGCACCAGTCGGCGGAGATGTGGATAGTGTGGGGGTAGCAGCATTCATCATCGCCACACCTTGTGGCAGCAATGCCATGATGAGGATTTGCAGGGCAAGGTTGATCCCAGCTACATTCCGCTGATATACAACGGTGGCTGCCATCCTTTCCGCCTCCATCGTACCATGTCCTCCATGAGCCTCTGCATGTGTGCCAGCTCATGGCTGGTATCGCTGAAGCCACTCTGAGTGGACAGGTGTTCTTCTCTCTGCATCATGACTCCAGCGATGTCAGTCAGGGCTGGTTGAAGACCATGGAGTGGGCCTACACACCCAGGAATGGCATCAAGTTTGGTAGCCATGAGGCCGAACCCCACCCGCACCTGCTCAGCCGTCACCCTCTGGCACTCCAGCACAATGCGTTGGAAGGCCATGTGTTGTTCCTGGGGGTCTTGGGGAAGTGCCGGGGCTGTGGGTGCCTCCTGCTGGGTGGTTTGGGTAGTGAGTGGGGTGTCCTCGATGCAGCTAGGCTGCCCCGATCCTGGAGGTGAGTGGCGGATGAGGTCAATGATGCCTTGGATGGTTTGGGTATTGATGCTGATGTTGTCCTCCTCGTCATCAGTGAAGAGTGGCTGGGACTGCTCTGCACGAGGTGTTGACGGTGCCCCTGAAATGTGAAGGGGAGATGGTGTACTACAATGTGTCCACATGTATGTTGCGGCATGGTACATGTTGACATTCAGCATTATACATTGTTACAGTCTGTAGATCTGGGCGAGGACCCAGATTCTTTGTGGGTGTGCACTGTGCTCTGCTTGATTGTGCATGTGTGCCATTGTGCCCATCTCCACCCGTCCCCCCAGTACCTGGTTGTCAGTCACCATGTTGTGGTTGTGTTGTGTCTTGTCGAACAGTGTCCGATCCCCCAACCCTGGCCACAGTCTCCACACTGATGACTGTCGACACCAGCTCCTCAATGTCATTCAGCTGGAACTGTGGCGCTGGGCCCCCACCTCCAGTCTGTGTTGCTGCCTTGTGGTTGGCAGAGAGTTTGTCCTTGGTCTTCCGCTTGATGCCATTCCATCACCTCTTGACCTCGTCCATTGTCCTCTTTTGGTCTCCAACATCATTCACCTTGTCAACAATGTCCCACCATATTCCATTTTTGGTGCCCAATGACACTTTGGAGGTGAAGAACAGTTATTGATGGTGTTCCATCACATCCGTGACTATGATCCTGTTCGCCTGCGGACTGAACTTCACCTTCCTCTTCTTCTTCTCCTTGCCCTTCCCTGTCCCCGAGGTCCCAGGCCGGTCGTCCGGGGTCCTTGTGGGGTTGCGCTCATCCTCTGTGCCTGCTCCGGCTGCCTCCATCATGCCTGGGTGTTGGTCAGTTTGTGTTTGGGTGTTTTTTCTACTTTTATGGTGATTTTTACCACCTGCCAGGTGTGTGTTGCAGGCCTGGTGCTGCTTATCGCTGATTTATTCATCGCGCTTTGGCCAACATCTCAGGTTTTTTGGTGTTGTAGTTTGTGTTTTTGTCTCCATCGAGGTGGTTGTATCGCAGACATTGTCCCCGCTTTCGGCAGACTATCGCATGCTACCGCCATGTTGTGAATTCCACGTTGTCATGGGGTTATTTTCCTGTGTTAGGCTGCGATGTTGAAAGTTGCGTTACGCTACTCTTGCGCTAGTTATCACACATTCTTGTGAATACACCCCTATGTGTCTTGTTGCAACAGGTTGGAAGGGGGTGGGTTGTAATTGTGGCCTACCTGGGAAGTGTTTTGGTGTAATGCGTGATGACCAGAGTGATGCTCTTTTGGTAATGCCACTGGCTGCACTAAAGCATGTAGCAGGACAAAGAGGAGAGTCGCATACAACACACTATGTTTATTGTTGCATCTAGTTGAAGGGTGTTGGTTGTGAGTGTGGCTTTTGTGGGAAGTGTTGAAGTGCGTGATGACTAGAGTGGAACATGGAGCGGAGTGAAGGATAGAACACATTATGTTAGTTTATTATAATGTCTGGTTGGAAGGGTGTGGATTATGAGTGTAGCTAACTTCAGAAGTGTTTTGGTAGGGTGTGTGATGACCAAAGTGGTGCTTTTATTCTGACAACAGTGGATGAAGTAAAAAATGGAGCTGTGTGAGGAGTGAAGAGTAGAACACATTAAAAGCTAGCTTTAGCCCTGCTGGCACCTAGTGGGGCAATCTTTTTTGGCGCCCCCACTCCCCATGACCTCCTCCTTGTATTCCCTCGCTACCACACCACCCAGAAAAAGTGCTACTCATTTCTCCATGGTACTTCTCTCACATACAGGTAATTTGTTTTAAAGAGCTGGTAAAGTCTGACTATACTAATCCACTCAGCTATCCACATAAAATACAGATCTGTTCTTTGCAGCAGACAAATTACCCTCTGCGTTACTTTATGGTGAGTCAAAACTACCACAAGACAAAATTCTTATCTCTCTCTTTAGCAGGAGAATTAATCACAAGAGTTATCTTGACATTTTTATTGCTGCTTGAAAGCTGGATGCAATAGGAACTCTGCAGCAGGTGCTTTTAAATTGTAAGTTTTTGCTAAACACAGGGGCTCTTCCAAGGTCAGTTCCCCCCTCCCCAGATCAGCAACCGGTGCATTTGTCCGATTAGTTCAACAAAGTGAGCCAAAACTGCACCAATTTGTGAAATGGAACTTTATGACTTTATACATGTCACTTTGCAACATGGACCATCCATCTGACCTATAATAGTTACAGTAGTACTTATGACCAGCAAATCCACAAGTGACTCCATTTAATGTAAACTGTTGCAGCAGTAATATAATAATTAAGGAAACATGTGAAATTTGTGTCAGCATAATATGGGCATACTACCTAACCAGTGAATCTTTTCAAAGTATAATGTTGCCATAGGAAAATGCATTTTAATGTCATTATATGTGACCATATATACTTAGGCTTAAAGATGTTCAGACCATGCATGGAGTTTCGACTAAATATTGAATAAAATATTGTGAGATATAAAAATCAGGTCAAGAATGTATATATGACAAAATATCATTGACAGGAATATCAAAGGTAAGAATATAATTTTTAGTGTTGTTTTTAGTCTTGTTATAAAAAATATAATTTGTAAACTTTTCGTTTTTGTGGTTTAATTCTAAGTATTTTTCTGTAATTTGTTTTATTTTAGTTGTATGTTAATGTTTATCTTAGTATGTTTTGTAATAATGATATGTGTACAAATTTACCAAATTATTTTTTTGTAAATGGAATTAATGTTTACAGTGAATGTATATTTAACTGTGTTATAGGAGCGGGATGTTGGATTTTCAGAAGAAAAGGGTGGGTAGATTATTAAATTTAAAATTCTGAAAACGGGAAAGAATCCAGTGTAGGAGACCAAAGCCGACAGCCCTTGTTTTTCTCTGCTGGATTTATTTCTGTCTACAGAAGATCGCGGTACTCTCAACCGTTCCATGGCAGTCTGATTCATTAGCCCGCATATCATATGTTGTAAGCCTTAGTCTCCACGGCAGGATTCTTTCCCGTTTTCAGAGGACCACGATACTCTCTACCGCTTCGTGGCAGCCCAATTGTCACACGCTGCAGCTTGGCCAACACCCTTTCTCGTCCTGATGAAGACCCTTTTGTAAGGGACAACTTACCCTACGCCGTTCTGGGTCAAAATGTAGACTACTACCCGCCGTACCAGCTTCTAACCCTAGCAAGAATTGTACTGCTGTCTCCAGAAGTTTGGTTGCTCAAAATCTTACGAACATTTGATGTATCAATGTCTGGCTCCCATTTGAAGCCAGTTCAAAAATTCTGTTTGCCTTTGCCTCTAAATAAGTATGTTTGACCTGCATCACGTTCCCTACCTTGCACCACTTCCTACCACTTCACTTTTTTCCCCTTGCCCCTTTCCTTGTCATTGGGCACTATTATTTGTCAATTGATACACTCATGCAATGTACCTAAAGATGTGTTTGAGTACTCTGTGATTAAATAACTCTGTACTCTAAAGCTAACGTATTTCTCCTGATTCGTGTGTTTTATATGTCCTCCCGTTCTGGGACCCCTCTTTCTGACCCATTGGCTTTGGGCAATGCACTGGCAATCCCGTACCCTTTATTTTTAATCTTTATTTTATTGCTCTGAAATGGTCATTATCTATGTTGGAACAGTAAAGTAAACAAGCATTGGAAATGCAATAGGTCTCGCAGCATTAGAGTTAGTGCTTTTAGAATTGTTTATGGGTTTTTTTGTAAATCTTTAGCATTTTTGTTTCCTGTAGCCAATGCTAAAGAATTACAAATAAAAAAAGCCATAAACAATTCTAAAAGCTCTAACTCAAATGCTCCGAGACCTATTGCACTGTGTGAGGGTGAGGGGTTGAGGGTGAGTGAGGGTGAGGGTGAGTGAGGGTGAGTGAGGGGTTGAGGGTGAGTGAGGGGTTGAGGGTGAGTGAGGGGTTGAGGGTGAGTGAGGGGTTGAGGGTGAGTGAGGGGTTGAGGGTGAGTGAGAGTGAGGGTGAGTGAGAGTGAGGGTGAGTGAGGGTGAGTGAGGGTGAGTGAGGGTGAGTGAGGGTGAGGGTGAGTGAGGGTTAGGGTGAGGGGTTGAGGGTGGGTGAGGGTGAGGGTGAGGGGTTGAGGGTGAGTGAGGATGAGTGAGGGTGAGTGAGGGGTTGAGGGTGAGTGAGGGTGAGTGAGGGTGAGTGAGGGTGAGTGAGGATGAGTGAGAGTGAGTGAGAGTGAGTGAGAGTGAGGGTGAGTGAGGGGTTGAGGGTGAGTGAGGGTGAGGGGTTGAGGGTGAAAACTGCAAATTCATATGACAAACTTTTTATTCAGGGGTAAAAAAAATTCTCATACGGAGCAACTCCTTTCCCTATTCCACCTCCTTTCTATTTGGAGGGGGAGGGGCCTCTTTCGACCTTGGAAAAAAATACTGACGTAAGCTTATGGATGGGCACATTTTCATGGAGCGTTTCAGCCCCATAACTACGACTTCCCACCTATTTCCAGGTCCTGTGGGTAAAAACATTTTTCTCATTTGATTAAATTCTCATGAAAATCTTCATGTGAGTAAATCCTTTTACGAGTGAAATTCCAAATGTTACAATTGCAAAGCAGACCTACAGATGTGAAGAGCTTTGAGTACTGGTCCATAACATTTTTCACTCCTAGATGACTTTGCAGAGTTCATCTAGGTTTCAAAGATAAACAATGCATTGATCTAATGCTTGCAACACACTCACATTTTTGGGAAGTAAGGAACTGAGGCTCAGTTTGATGAAAAAGCCATCTGCCCAAAAACCACACAATGTGGTCAAGTGGAGTAGATCAAACTGTGAGCGGTCATGTAGGTCCTCAGTGGCAAACTAATTTGTGGACACAAATAACGTAACCTAAAAGTAAATTAGTGTCATTTGCATGAGTTTTCCTCAGAAACTAAAGTGATATATATATATATATATATATATATATATATATATATATATATATATATATATATATAGCAATGGCACAATTAAAAGAGCGTTTCCCTAACTGAGGTGTAATTTGAGCTATGGCATAATGCGAGATATCAGAGCGTTGATGCAATGAGAGCGCTGCCATAATCTGGGCACGTGGGCAGATCGACTAAAGCCCAGGCGCCCATCTACCCTACAGCCCCACACACATACCCTACAGCACTTTCAGCTGGAGGAAAAAGCTCAGACCCATAGCCAGATATACATTTTTAGGGGGTATGACCAAACATTAAAACTGTGTTCTATAAGCGCATTCTTTCCCAAATACTGGATGCACTACTAAACATCATTTTTTAGTAGGCACGGTGAGACATGGCACCGCACACCTGAACAGAGCCCACAAGGAGGGTCAGTCCGTGAAGAACGATGTGGGGAGGCGAACGCGAAACGGGGAGGCGAACGCGAAACAGGCAGACTCAACCTGGCACTGCCAGCGAGGCTGAGCAGCCACAAAGTCGGGGCGCCTCGGCTCACTTAAACGCCACCGCCCCCCAACTTCAAAGTGCGTGCTCAGACCGAATGACACACGGGCGGAGGCGCTTCATTTTAAACGTTAGTGGGTTTGTGTGTGTATGTGTGCTCGAGAGTCACAGGACGGGCAGCGCGAGGCGAACACGTCATTCAATAATAATCAGGGCCGAAATGAACAGGATGCACCGAGGGGCAGGCACCCCTGATCCGGAAACAAAGGCTGCGCCGTTGATGGGGGCAGCCTGGCTCTCTCTCGCGGGACGCCGCGAGGGTGGGCATGCGAGGCGCTAAGGTAGGCAGCGGGCGGCGCCACTCATTCAAGCAGTAGGGCGAGGGGGGACGCAATACCAGTCAGACAGGAGGGAGGGAGTGCAGTGTGTGAAGGTGAGGTCGCGTGGAGACGTCTGAGCTCGGGGACCAGACAGGAGTGAGGGGGTGTCTGCGATAGACGGGGAGGAGGGGGTGGCAAGTGCCAGAGATTGCCAGATAGCGTGAACTGAAGTCTGGGAGGGAGATGGCCTGCAGGTGCTGTGAGGTGGTGTGGCGACACGTGAGATGGGGAGGGTTGCCTGAACTGAGGGGCATCACGAAGGGGGCACTGGGGTGTAATGTGGCCAGACGAAACAAAATGCGTGTCTGCCCTGTGAGGTGGGAGGGCTTCGCATGTATAAGTGGTGTGGACTGAAGTGAGGGGAAGTCTGCCCTAGTCACGTAGAAGCGGTCCAGACATCAGGAGGAGAGGGATGCCTGAGCTGAGGGGCATAAAAAAAAGTCACTGGAAGGATTTGTTGCCAGTGGATGAACGAGGTGCGAGGAGGCAGTGGTTCAAACACCGAGCGAGGTGGTGCAGACTGAAGTGAGGGGGTGTCTGATCCAATCCCGTAGAAGGAGTAAGAGACAGGAGAAAAGAGAGGCAGGAGCTAAGGGGCATCAAACAAGTGACTGGGAGGTATTGCAGCCAATGGATGTTAGGAGGACATGCTTTACACATAGAGCGGAAGCGAGGAGGTGTGTGGATTGACGTGAGGGGATATTTGGACTAGTCAGTGGTTGAAGTGCATAACAAAGTATGGGTACAATGTGGTCGGGTCAGTGACTGAGGAGAGGCAGTCCCAGACAAGTAGCTAAAACAAGACGGAGGGAAGAGAGGGGAGGGGGGAGGAGAAATGCGACACGGCGGGAAGGGGAGGGGGCGGAGCGGGTAAAATAAACAAGACGGAGGGGAGAGGGGAGGAGAAATGCGACACGGCGGGAAGGGGAGGGGGCGGAGCGGGTAAACAAAGACGGACGTGCACGCGCTTTTAAGCTCAATGCGCATGCGCATTGAGCTTAAAAGTCACGGGCACTGCAAGGAATCGCCACGATTCCTTGCAAGTTAGATAAAGAGTAGATAAGTCCCAGTACTCTCGCCTTGCTCGATGCGCATGCGCATCGACAGGCGAGACCTAAAAAGCCAAATTGGCAGGCAGCAAATGATTTGTCAAACAGGAGTGGGATAGAAGTTAGACGGATTAGTGGGGGCGTGAATGCAGAAAGAGATGGATGTTGGGGAGAAGAAGCAAACAAGGTTCAGAGCAAAAAAAAAAGATGGGGCATATTTACAAGGGAATATCGCCACCAGAACGTCACTTTTAGTGAAGTTCTGGTGGCGATATCCCCTTCTCCTCATTTATGAGGCTTAACGTCACCTTATAAATAAGGCCACTTTTCACACTTCCCTTAGCGTGACCAGGGCATACAATGGGTGTTGTAATGGGCATTCCGCTGCAACACCCATTATTTTTTTATGCTGCCTCATATTTACAAGGATGGGGCAGTATAAAAAACTAAGGCCAGGGAAAACCTGATCTTAGGATGGCAATGCTTGGAGAAATTATTAATTTCTCCTCATATTTTTCTCTTTCTATGTATGATACGTTCTGCAGCACACATAGAAACAGCATATTGCCTTTCAAGATTGTTTATGTGCAGGAAGGTGTCCCTTCCTGCACATAAACTATCGCACTTGTAGTGCAGACACCCATTCAAAATGGCCAAGGGTGTCTGCGATGATGCTGGGCAGCTTTTTAAGCGCTAGGGGAAATATAGGGATGTGCTGTATTTTTGTAAATACGGATACACCATCATTTTGGAGTAACACCACACTTCGACATTTTATTGTAAATATGCCCCAAACGTGCTTTAATGGAGTTCTTAACGAAAAATAAAGAAAAGCACCCCAACAAGTCAGTAGTGCACGAATACATCACATCCTATTAGAAGCATGGATCCAAATTATGTCTCCCAATGAGACCTTGTTGTGGTGTCATTCTAGAAAAGCATGCTCTCTATGCAATGCTATTGACATAACAAACTCTTGCAACTTTCATTAGGAGACCAATAACTAATAAATAATCAAACTATCGGCTTGCTTTATTTTGCAATGTTAGGTTATTATTGTGCACTACGGCAGACACAAATTATACTGTGAGTCCATTGGCGAAGATCAGTAGGTGCCTTGGAAAAATATTTTTCCCTGTGCCCCCCAAAAAGCTTGTGTGCACATAAGAGCACAAACTGTTCTGTCTCGGTCTAGCAGATCCACACCATATCTATTGGAGATATTCTTGGATACTCTTTAGCTTCTATGCAAATATATATTTGTTGAGAGTACCTTTGCTGTCTTCAGTCTAGATATAAAAACCTGTGATAATACTGACTACACTTAGGCAGAGAATATCAAGACAGAATATTGATTGGTCATAATATCATGACCATAATATCAAGGGCCAAAATATTGAAAGGTAAGTTTATATAGATTTCCTATATCTAACTCAGTATACACGTACCTAGGTAACATATACATATGTTCAAGATACCTATACATTGAGTTAATTATAGTGTAAGACAGGATAAAGATGGAAATAGAGTACCTAATACAAGATACTAAGTGGCAAACTTAAGGTCGGATAGTGGTGATCTTGATTTGATATAAGAATGTTTCTGAATAAACATAACAAAACAGCGTGTTGCTTTAGGTGACTACAAGTATAAAGACTGTAGACAAAGCTGCTTAAGTAATTTACCTATAGATTAATTAAGATGGATTACAGTTCTTGTTTCATTTGTACTTTTTTATATCTTTGTATTAATAGTAGAGGGCACTTTAACATGAACAGAATATGTGATAGAATGAGTAATACGTAATATGTCCCTCACCTCAATTAAAAGTGCATATTTTTTTAATAACATGAGTGGTCTACCAGTGAATAATAAGTAAGGAGGGTTTTATGAGATATATCAAGATGGCCGCTGTAGTTCTATTATGCTTGACCTGTCTATTTTTTGTAGTGTGACAATAAGGCGCCCGTTTTGGTATATTATATAGTGATTACTAATGTGTAGATTGTAGGCAAAGATGTTAAGATACAATGCCTTGACATTTATTATGATCTGTTGCATTTCTTGTTTCATTTGAACTGCTTTCTTGATGTTCTTGGATTAACAAGAGGGGGCTTTTGTCTTGAACAGAATATCTAACAGAATGCGTGATATGTGATGTGCCCCTCGCCTCTTCTCTTCAACTAAAAGTACAAACATTCTTAGACTGACAGGAGCCGTCTACTGATGGCTCATAAGTAACGATCATTTATTGAGATATGTCAAGATAGCCACCATAGTTCTATTATGCTTGACCTGTCCATTTTTTGGGTGTGACAGTATGGCACCTGTTTAGTACGTCATAATTTTATAAACTTTCTATTCAGGATATTTGGGAATATTCTCCTTTTCGTAAATTGGAAATTGTCAAGATGGAATGTTATTTTATAAATCTGTACTATTATGTGGTTATAGTTCCAGCTTGAAGAATACATTTTTTACTATATGTTAATAAGTGATGTCTAGACAAATAAAGATTGACAGTTGCCATAAGTGGTAGAGGCTGAGATGTCCTTTCTTTTTGTCTACGTAACTATTTATACTGGGGCAATATGGCACACGGAGAATGTCAAATCAAGTTTCATGTGGAGTACTCTCCATACAGTAAGTGTGTAAGTCTAATTTGATTGCAGTCTAGTGCGACATTTATTATGTTTTTTCAATAAGTGGTCTCGTATTTAGTGAGGTGTGGGTCTGGTCTGCTGTTTTTCTTTATTGTGTTGAGTTGAATAAGAAGGGTTTGCTTAATTTGGAATGTGCACTCAGAGAACATTGTTACTGATTTGGAGGTATCACTAGCATGCATAGGTGTTACAAATGGGGGTCTCTAGTTGGCAGGTTGTTACCCTGTTCAAGTGGGGACCCTTCTTCCTCATCAGGATAAGGGATTTACACACCTAAAATAACCCTTACTCCCGCCTTGGTAGTTTGACACTAGCAGTCAGGCTTATCTCAGAGGCAGTGTGTAAAGTATTTGCACATAACATGCAGTAATACAGTGAAAACACTGCAAAAGGACACCACACCAGTTTTAGAAAAATAACCTATATTTATCTCTGTAAAACAAGACCAAAATGTCAAAAATCCAACATACAGTTATTCAGGAATATCAATAAATTAAAATAGACTTATGAAATAGTTCCTTGAAGAGGATAGCTCCGTCCGGGGCTACCATGGTGGTGTGGATCAGCAAATCCCACAGTACCGCCCGACCGCTGTGGTGCAGCCCAGCTGTGGTATCAGAAGACCCCTAAACAGTACCATTGTTCTGGCCGACTGCAGTGGTGCGTGCTGGCTCCGGTGGGCATCGAGTTTTCAGTGTAAAGCAGAAAGTTTATTCCAGTCCATTCACTGCCTAAGACAGAAGCAGCCAATGTGGGGCAACACAGAAAAACACACAGCAAAATGGTATTCTCTCCTCACAGCTTCTCAAGCTTTTCTTCTTAGCAGGTTCCATGATCCAAAAGAGTTGTGAAACCCAAATATTTATACAGCATTTCCCTTTGAAGTTCTGTGGTGTTGGCACAAACACAGTTCTCCTGGCGCACGTAGTCCAGTTCTGTCATACTCAGGCCAGGTTCACTACAGGAGGTGGAGACATCATTGTGGAAGGCAGACACCGTCCATTCAGATGCAGGTGGCAACTCCTCCCACCACTCTAGGTGCAGGGCAGACCCATCCGCCAGGCTATAAGTCACTTATGAAAGGCAGGACACACCTCAGCCCCCTTTGTGTACCTGTCTGGTGTGAATGCACAAACGAGCCCCTGTCATTCTAAACCCCATACAGTTGATACACAAATGAGTAGAGGCACATGGATAGTTAGACAAGGAAATATCTACTTTTCTATCAGCTTCCCCTGGCAGCTACATTTGCAAAAGTGTTACAAAGCAGCTCACATGCTAACCTATGGAAGAGAGCCTTTCAACAGTGAAAGCAAAATCCACAGCATGTCACTATCAGGACATGTAACAAACACCAGTACATTTCCTACCTTTTCCTCACACTGCCTACAGGAGTCCCTTGGGCATACCTTAGGGATGTCTTATTTGTGTGAAAAGGGAGGGTTAGGGTCTGGCAAGTGGGTGCACTTGCCAGGTCGACATGGCAGTGAAAACTGTGCACAGACACTACATTGGCAGGTCGGAGAACACTTTTAAAGACTTCTGTCTTGAGTGGCACAATCAATGCTGAAGGCCCAAAATACAGCATTTGGTTTACATGCCCTGGGCACACACAGTTCTGTACTAGGGATTTAGGAGTAAGTCAAATAAGCCAATCAGGGAAACACCTATCCATAAACACAATTTTCAGTAGTGACATTTGCACTTTAGTACTGATCAGCAGTATTAAAGTGCGCAGAAACACTAATCCAGCAAAAACAAGATCCAGAGTACCACAAAAATCAGGATGTCAGAAGCGAAAAAGACAGGGCAAATACGCCAAAATATTCTAGGTCTAACAGTAGGTGTAAGGCATGTTGCACCTTAAAGGTGATGCAATTCTTTGATTAAATAGGTTGTATTTGTTATTATTGGCAAGTGTTTTATTTGTAGCATGAATCAAAATGAAGAGATATACTTCTGAAGAGATATACTTCTTAAGACAAATATTTCTTTGGGGATATAACTTTGACATGGTGATTGTGTGTCTTTCACTTTTTTACCTTTTAGACGTTATCTTTTAGGCTTCTAGCACATACCGATTGATTCAACCTGATTGTATTTAGATTGCTTCAGGATATGTATGGAAAATTATATATTTTGAGGTATGTGCTATGTTATTTTGTTTTAAGATTGAACACCTATCTAGGTGAGGGCCTGTGTGGAGGGATTTTCTTTCACATGGTGATGGAGTGGCAATTTGTAATGTATCACAAATGGGTGTATTATTGAACCTTGTTATGTCACTGGATTAATTCTTAAGTGTTTTGATTTATTAAGTTGATATACTTTATTGCGAATAAAGTTTTCATAAGTCTATTATGAGGCTCCCACATGGGATGGTTATTTGTAACTTGGCACATGTAAGGAATTTGGTGAAGGTTATCATCACAAATATTTTAGGGAATGTATTTATTGGGTTTGACAAGATAACTCAAATTAGATGTAGTTTGTTTACATTTCGCCCTGATGAAGTTGAAGGCATCACACGAGTACAACGAAACGTGTTGACTAGAGGCTTGAAGAATATAAGTCAAAAATAACAAGTATGGATACTTTTGTTGTTGATTATTAATTACAGTCTGCTCAAAGGTCTTTTCAATAACAGAGCTATTATTAGCTATTGAAGACTGTGTGGTGGCCACCTTTTCTTGTGGAGCACCACAGGTTGGATAAGATACATAGAGGTTGACGTTTAATGTAAAGGAGGGTGTGTGCCTGACAACAATACTCAAACACCTAGTGATGTATGATGAGGGGAAGATAAGGGTAATGCATTGAACACTTTAAGGGATAATTAGGGGCTTTTATAGTTGATGGAAGGATAACATTATGGGATATTTTGCATGGTTTAGGGAAGGGCCGCATTAAGGGGTAATTAAGGGTTTTAATGGCTTAGGCATGGAAAGCGTTAATAGGTACGGTTAGATGGAGTAAATAATGCATGCAATAAAAATGACTTTTAAAATTTGACAATTTTTGAATTGGCATAGGTAACAATGGCGCCGTGACATTATTACCTCAACATTCTCAATTTAACTTTAATCCAGTTGACTTTTTAAAAGTTAACTTTATTACATGCAGCTGTTTCTTTTGGCCATCCTTGCACTGCTAGTGCATAGAGAAAAGTGAACTACTGACAAACTTGAACACGCTTTTATGGGGAATTTTCTTATTTTCTGCAAGGAATGCTGCAGGAATAACCTTTCTCCAACTATTCATAGTAAACAATTCTCGACACATATCCACATACGGAAAAACACAAACAAACATGCACAAAGACACACACACATATATAATTAAATCTTGTACATACTTACCTAGAAAAACTTGAAAATCTAGAAACATCAAGTGATGATTTGGTAAAATGTGGACAAAACAAAACACTCGTTCAACTGAGATGAAAACTGAGAGCATATTGGAAATTAGGTGTTTTGTGATCAATAAAGAGTTATTATTATTATTTAGTGTACTTAACACCTTAGATGCGGCGCAAATATCCCTCCCCAGTGCTGCGCTGTCCATTGGAACTAGTGCTGAATGAACGTCCAATGGACGTGTGCAGCACTGGGGAGGTAGTGCTGCCGTCGGCCAACGCCCCGAAGCAGCACTTAAGAGGTTATAGAGCGCGGTCCTGTCACCCAGAGGGCATCCTGGCGCTTTGAGAGTTACAATGTGAGAGTATACTACAATATCTATTGGAGTAATTTCTTTATTCAGTATACTTTAATACTTTCTGCTAACGAAACACTGAGAGTTGTAAAGGTTTAGATCACCTTCTGTCTGCAGAGAACCCATGTTGTTTTTTTTGTTAAAAAAAACATGACCTCTAAAACCAAAATCGAAAATTTTGTGATATGTCATGGAATGTTCTCAAACGTAGGATGTGCTATAAATTTCCCTATCATATACTGTTTCCCTCCTCTGCTAGCCTATGCTCTCTTTCTCATACCGCGTATACATTGTTTGGAAGAATGTGCGAAAGTTAGGACGTTGTAAGGTGAAAAGTGAGTATTGGCATCATGTTACTTGATGGATTCTAGGGCCCTTTGCCTGGATTTCAACTGAGAGTCCTGTAGTTAAAGCTCTAAATATTCGCTGGTCAAATTCTGAATCCAGACTGAGTTGGACGTATAGGTGCTGTGGACGTTCAGTGAATTGTAGTCAGAGAAAAAATCCTCAGCCCTCAAAGTCATCGCCAGGCACCTTGGAGAAAACTGAAATACTTCTTGGAGGCCACAAATGGACCAGGGTGGGTCACCAATACAGAACCATTTTAAATATTTATCAATTACAGAGTTCAAACTACATTCAACATTTACACAATGTGAAACCAAAGCCTTTTAGGAAAATAGTATGTGTCCAAAAACGGATCAAAAAGGCATGAGCACAGAAACAGTGCTGTAAAATATCCGGAGCTATACCCCCTTTGGTATCGCTTTGTTCACCCTAAGTTGGCAGGGTATGCCCAGATGTGGGTCCCTTGCTCTCTCTACCACTGGATTCAAGATAGCCTGGCTGATGAGGATTATGAATCCGAAACCGGTCCCAGGATGCTTGTTTCCGGTCCAGGGAAGACATGGCTTGGCAGTTCGGGCTGGACTGTTCCCATGATTTGCATATGGCCATGTCTGAACTGGGGTGGTGGAGTGAGCTAAAGAATGGTGATGGATTAAACCCTGATCAGTTGACTGGGGGTGAGTGTTTGATTTGCTCAAACGCTCCGTCCATCATCCCCTTTGGAATCGCTGTAAAATATCCGGAAGCATGCACGCACTGCTGGGCGTAAAAAAGATGGCTGTCATGGAAATGAAAAAATGGCAATGCAGCTGGATTAACACCCTCGCTGGACTGGGATCCGAAGCTTGGCCGGTTGGAAGCACCACTCCCATCTCACCACTGACGCTTTTATTACAGGGGGCCGATATTGCTGCAAAACCGGCACCTGTTAACAAAAATGGCTCCCCAGGGGTCCACCCTGTTGGCTCACCCGGGGAAATGCCCGATGCCCGCTTCGTCCAGTCCAGCCCTGATTACCCAAATGGTGAGGAAAACCCACTGCTTAAAAATAAATGACTAAAGTGGGTGTCTACCATCAAAAGGTTTGGGCTGACTCCCCTCTAGAGAAAATGAATTGCTCATAATTGCATGTGACCTGCAGAGCATGAAGTTTCTCCTGGTCTCACAGCTTGCAAGCTCTCCAAAAGCCATTATGTTAAACCCTCAAGCTTGGTCTAAAAATATGTTTTGCGTTTTTAAATACATTTTTAGACCATGCTTTTATAGGCTATGTAGACATTGCATGACTCTGCTCCAGACACAAGAACAAGGCACTTGCTTGCCAATATGTGAACACAAGTTCTATTCAGGTATACACGCACTACATCAGTGAGTGCTTTCAATGCTGACATCAGGTAACTCCTCAGAGACTGGCTGCTTTAACCACCAATCTCGGAGTCTGTTTCTGAAGAGAGCAGGATGTGGGGAGGGGCTTGAATGCCCTCACACAAAGCTTAAGTGAATACATGGCCCGGCAGATTAATTAATCTGTCTGTTCAGGGATGACTGCACACTCCTTAAGGCAATGGTCTTTAAAATGTTCAATGCCGCTTCACCCCAGTGGGGAAAAAAAAAATCACAGGCCCCCCCTCAGAATTTTTCACAATTAATTTATTAAATTGCCAATTTTTAAATGTCTATACATATTTAAACATTGCAGTTACTTTTTGTTAGTGTTTTAAAAATGCAATCAAATACAACTTTGCCAAACATACTATTCTGGCCAGGCAGGCGCCTTACTAACATGTACTAGATTCCACAGTGTGACTATTAGAAGTGGGGGTGGAGGGTTTGAAGAATATTTGGATTCCCTTCCATTCTGTTACCTTCTCCCAGCTAGGATAGAAATGACAAAATGTTAGTGCTCGCCCATTACAGAGCGGAGTGATGGCACATTACAGAGCAGCTTGGTGCCACTCATTTTTCTTCAGCCTAAAACAAAGCACAGTTATCATCAGAATGCTTCTTTTGGCCAGCGCCTTCCTTCCCTCCCCCCCTAGCCCTCCCCCCCTGCATCACTTGAGGTTGATGAGGCTCTCCTAGCCCCTTCCCGTAGCCTATTATTGGGGGGTGCAAAATGCATTTCACCCAGTTTGTGGTCTAAATTCTGTCAACCCCCTACCCGAACTTAGGGGGTCATTAGGATGGCGGACGGACCTGCGTCCGTCCGGCACCCCCGAGGAAGTGGGACCGTCCGCATGGGCAGCGGCAGTCCCTCCATGCAAATTAGGATGTGACCGCCACCCTGGCTGTCAGATCCTGTTCCTTTAACCTTGCGGCGGGTGCTGCTTAAAGCAGCAGCCGCCGCAAGGTTAAAAATTCATGTTTAACATTTACGTGCACAAGGCGGCAGGCACCACGCGGTGCCTGCCGCTTTGTGCATGTAAATCCTGGGGGGTACCATAGGTATCCCACATGTGCACCCCCCACCCCCAACACCCTGGGGGCACGCAACGGGCCCCCAAACACAAAAGACCACATGCTTTTCCACGGCGGAAAACCCGCTGTGGAAAAGCATGTTTCCGCATGAATCCTAATATGGCTGGCGGTGTCTGATAGACACTGCCACCATATTAGAGCTTTTCCGCTGCGGGACTGCTCCGGAAAAGCGGCGGACGGTCTTCACGTCTGCAGATGACCCCCCTGCCATCCTAATCTGGCGGAGGGTCTTTGCAATCACCACAGTGGTGAATCCGCATCCTCCGGGCCAGCGGTGGCTTCCGCCTGCCCGGAGGATGCGGATTCACCGCAATCCAAATCGGCCCCTAAATTTCTCTGGTGCATTTTCTATGATGGGGTGTTCATGGCGACAACAGACAATCATCGCAGCTTCCTGGAGAACACAACTATGTGCAAGAGATAATTTAACATACCAGTGGAGAAACTTGGCAGACACAATATCATATTAAAAGTAGCATAGCCTTTACTGCACTAATAAGCAGTGTGGAGATAGCAGAAACGGACTGAATCCTGATATTCCTAAATTTTATTCCAGTCACCCCCCATCCCACCCTCCCCTCCCCTTCATACAAGTCATCTAAAAGATCTGTTCTGGTTGTTTGTAAACTGGTCGCATCTCAAAAGATAACCAATTCACTGCTGGATATATCTTTGTTCTACAGCTGTATGGTCAATTGGGCATGCATTTGTCAAACCCTTATGCCTCCATTCCCAAAAGTTGGCAAACCCACTGTCTATTGAAGACAAGGAGCTGGAATCCTCTGTGCCTGCCAAGCAGTGATGCTGCCAGGGTTTGAATTGGTTACTATTATGGTTGGTATGCAGACTGGGCAAGGAGCCCTTCCATCTTTCTTCGTTGCTTTTTTTTCTCAAGTTGTGATTACTGTCTGCATGATAGAACATGGTTTATGTTCGAACCCTGGGGCTGCAGTAACTTTAAAGAAAGCCAAGACATGATGAGACTTCTAATGAAAGCAGAGATGTGCTCGTGGAGAATATTGAACAATCGTTGCCCACGGCCTCTAGATTGCCAAACGAGAATTTAACACGGTAAATGTAGTACAGCTTTTTTTAAAAGGCATAATAGTGTTTTGTTTTAGATGCGACACGTGCCACGACATATATGCAAGAATAGAATTATGCATACAAACCAGGCAGATGTCTCCACCGTGATTCAGGAATTCCTGAGATGTCAGTTTGTTTCTTGCTGTAGATCCCACGGTTTCTGCGTGGATGCCCTGCAGCCATATGTATGCATATAAGGGTAAATGGGGGTACGTAAACTGAGAATCGTGATGCAAAGGGCGGTGACCTCAAAAAGATTAGCAAATAAAAGTGTATTCTTTCCGATGATTCTTTCAGGTCACCTGGGTGTTATCAGCAGTGCGTAGACGACTGGCTGCTTTGCACCGAAGAAACAGTGGGGCAGATTTACAAGCCCCTTGCGCCTCTTTTGCACCGCCGTTGCGTCATTTTTGTGACGCAGCGGCGGCGCAAAAGATGCGCCATGGTGCGGGCTATTTACAACGCGACGCATCTGGGAGATGCGTCACGTTGTAAAGCCCTGCGCCTTAAGGAGGCGTTCTGGTGCGGGGGGGGCGTTCCGGCGCAAGAACGCCTCCTAAAAGTGGCTGAGTGAAATCTACAAGATTTCACTCAGTCACTTTTAGGCCAATGCTACGTCAAAACTCTGCGCCTGCTTGAAGCAGGCGTAAGGCTTGTCGCAGCATTAGTAGAATGGGCCCCCCAGAGCATTACTGGAGCTGCGTCGCGCATACAACGCAGCTCCACCAATGCAATACCTTTACGGCACAGATGCGTGACGCATCTGTGCCGTTTTTGGCCCATGGTGCGCCGCATTGTTAATGCGGCGCATCATGGGTGGCGGAGGCATGGCGCACAATTACTGGTGCATCCCTGCTAATTTGCAGGGATGAGCTGTAATTGTAAATATGCCCCCTAGGGTGCAAGGCCCCATGAGCTTTGGTGCAACTGCACCTGCTGCACTATTCATAGCCATGCCTATGTAAGGATATAACCTTGTAAAATTCGAGCACCCTTCTTCCTAACAGCATCTACTAAGAGCAGACAAAATCATGTTATTGATCAGAATGTTATTGCTTCTGGTAAATGTGACAAGAACAGTATAATACATTGACAAAGATAATCTTTAACTGGTGTGGTCCACGCTCAATGGTGCATCAACATTTTAAAATAAATAGAACTTATTTTCTGGGGGTGAAGTCAATATTAGATCTCTGTTTTCAATCAATACCATTATCCATAAAGAGACTGCTATTCCAGAGCAGCAGCAGTTTTGTTATTATTGTTCTCATTATCTCAGTAAATCGAGGCTGTGTGGCAGGCAGGGTGCAACTGAGGACACTTCCATAGCTCACATGATGAACACACAAAATATAGATTCTTTGTAGAGGGCAAGAAACAGTGTATGTGTGACCGTTAACTAACAGGGGTCTTTGGGGAGATGAGAGCCAAGTGCGAGATATTCCTGGACAACTTCTGAGAGTGGGGCTTGCAGAGATTAGGTATCAATTATGTCAAACAAATGTTTAATTTATTCTAGAATGTATCTAAAAAAAGCTTAAACCCTAATGGCAAGATGTTCGAAGCCATTTAGCAGTTGCAAACCTTGCGTATCTCTAAATCACGGTTTGCAACCACTAAGGGCCAGATGTGCGACCATTTTTAGTGGTTGCAAAAGTGTATTCAACCCTTTTGCGACTGTAAAAAACAGTGGTGGTATGTACCAACGCTATTTTGCAAGTCATAGATTCTCAAAATATTGTTTGTGACTCTCTACAAGGAAGGGACATGCCAAGGGTGTCCCTACCTAATAGCGAGTCCAAATGGTATATACCATTATTTTGCAACTGCATTTGCAATCGCAAAACACTTGCAGTTTACCACCTACTTCAAGTAGGTAGTAAACCATTCGCAAACGGGCAGGGGTCCCCAGGGGACCCCTTCACCTTTGTGAATGGGTGCGAATATAATATTTAAGACCAGGCAGTGGTCCCAGGGACTACTGCCTGCCCTTAAAAACAAGCATTGGCATAGCCAATAGGTCTCGCCTTTTGGGACCTTTCAAGCAATTAACCATGCAGCACATTATCCTGGGTGCTACAACATCCACCGTTACTTCATATGCCACTGGTGAATGACCACACACAGGGATAGGTTTAGTGCTATTTAATGAAAATATGAGGAAGTCTGTTCAGAATTAAGTCAATGTCAAAGTCAAAAGTTTGCTTTATTCGGTTAAAACTTTAAAACCATCAAAGCACGGCATGGTGTTACCTCATACAATTATACATGATTACATACTAACATATAACACCGCTAAAAACATTTTAATGCAATTAATATACAATAAAATTGGCTATAAAAAGTTAAAAACAGTTTGGTACCCAATGTTAGTCTTATCTTAAAAAATTATCCAAATTATATACAAATGACTCTTCAGGAAAGCACTTACAGAAGAAAAAATTACAGTTGCTGCAATTTATTTCTACACCTAATGGCCCCTGTAATGTAACTCGTCACTCAAAAATACACCACAGCAGACCCAAGCATTTGTAGATAAGCCATAGCTGGTCTGACTTGCTCAAAATTGCAGGCCCTTAATAATGGCAAGATAAATTTCTTGTGGGGCAAGACATAAAACTTACAGAAAACAATCATATGGAGCATATTTTGCTCAGAATAGTTATCGCATGGGCATGGCTCTAAAGTCCCCTTTTTAGTAAAGCCTTTTGGGAAGGATAACAACCAAGGTAGTATGTTGTGTTTAAATCTTAACAACACAAACAAATGGAACGGTTTACTTATGTAAGTCAAGTACGGCTGGATGTCTCTCCCTATACTTAACATTACGAAGTTTCTAACTGATGGTTTTAACAATTCCTCTTCTTCCCTTTGTAGCTTTAGCCTATTCAGGAATTGGGACTCTATGGCCTTAATGGCAATTTTGCTTAGCGGACTGGGATTCGTGAACAGGTCAGGACAGCCCATAAGATCCGTTTGAGATTTAATATAACGAATCCAAGGTATTGCAAGGGCCTTATCTAGGGATAAACAATCTTGAATGATTATGTTATGTTATGTTATAACAATTTATTATGCGCACAGCGACTCCAGCGAAGGAGCATCCTGGCGCAGAGACAAGGAGCAAACATAACACAGCAAGGCGAAAAGCAACAGAAAAGTGCTGAACCAAGGGGACTAAAATAGAAATGTTTTTATGGCTCTACGAAACGACAGCAAGTCTTCTAACTGCCGAATTTCAACAGGGAGGGTGTTCCAAATTGACGCAGCTCTCACCCTGAAAGAACGGCCGCCCATCCTGCTGAGCCTAAATCTGGGGACAACAGCAAGGGCCTGACCTTGCGATCGAAGGTTGCGGGTAGGGACATAGAAGGAGATAGAGTTGGCCAAGATCTCAGGGCCTATGCCTCTAAGAATTTTAAAGGTCAAGCACAATACCTTGAAAAGTATACGCTTCCTGACCGGGAGCCAGTGCAGGGAGCGGATAACATGAGACACCGGGGAGAACTTAGGGAGACCAACAATAGCTCTCGCTGCGGCGTTCTGCACCCGCTGCAGGCGAGTAAGCTCAGCCTGATTAGCCCCAGCCAGCAAAGAGCTGGCGTAGTCCAGACGAGAGATGATCGTTGCCTGGACCACAAGCTGTCTGGTCGGGGCGTCGAAAAACTTAAGCACCGGCCTAAGCCCTCTTAGGAGACCAAAGCAACAGGCTGCGATTTTTTTGGTGTGCCCTATGAAAGTGAGACCAGCGTCTAGCCAGACCCCGAGATTCTTCACCTCCGGCACTGGGATCGGAGTGGGGCCAAGCTCCGAGGGCCACCACTGATCGCCCCAAAGCTCCACTCCCTTCCCGACAACCATCACCTCAGTTTTTGTGGCATTAAGCTGGAGACAGTTACCTGTCAGCCAGCTGGCCACCGCCTTCAGGCCGGACTGAAACCTGGGGGCGTCCTGTTCCGCATCCCCGCTGAGAGTAACCGCCAGCTGTGTGTCGTCGGCATATGAGACCATGGTTAGGCCCCACTGCCTAGCGACATCAGCCAGCGGTCTCACGTAAAGATTGAACAACGTGGGACTCAGCGAGGATCCCTGCGGAACCCCCATGGCCAGAGGCTGGAACCCGGACTTGAAGGGAGGGATGGCAACACAGAAGGAGCGGTTGTCTAGGAAGGAGCGGAACCATTGTAGCGCCTGGCCGCCGATACCAATCTCCTCGAGCCGCCCAAGGAGGATGCTGTGCGACACAGTATCGAATGCGGCGCTGAGATCTAACAAGATCAGCGCCGACGTCTGTCCAGCATCCAACCTTGCGCGATTAGTTGATTTAAATTTGGCGGTTTCTGTGCCCATACTCTCAACCACCCTAACAACGGGGCCACAGCGATCTAATCACTAATATGGCCCACCCCCAAGTCTTCATGAACGTTAAAAGAAGATACAGATTGAGGGAGCGACAACACTTTTCTACAAAAGACATTTTCCGTAAATTGGATCTCCTTCACATCAGTATACCCCCACACCTCACTCCCATACAATACCATGGGTACACATTTTGCGTTATAGATTTTCATAAGAGCCGGTAGGGGCTTGTAACCCAAATGTTTCACAAACCCTAACAGGGCACTTGAGGCTCTCGCTAGTGTGTCCTTTTTCAATGCACGTTGCATAACCCATGACCTTCTGTCATCAAAGACAATCCCCAAGTACGGGAAGGTTGGTACTTTACTAAGTACCTCCCCTTTGCAGAAGAATGATGACTTTTTCGCCCGCCCTCCACCAATTGACATGGCATGTGATTTTTTAAAATTAGTCATCAGATCTAAGGAATCCATAAATTTAATAAAACAATCTAATAGGGATTGTAACCCTCTTGCTGTTCTCGCTATTTAGACAGTATCATCGGCATACAACAATGCCGGAATCTTTTTTTGGCCAACTGTCAGAATGTCCTTACATTCCCCGATTAGTGTGTCCCCCAGATTAATAATATAAAGCGTAAACAACAAGGGTGCAAGTATGCACCCTTGCCTTACCCCTCTCTTTACTGGCCATGCATCGGTCAAGCTCCCATTCTCATCATAACGGACTGCTGCACTGGTATTCTCATGCATATCAGCAAGAAAAGAAATCAACACCGGGTCCAGCCCCAAGTGTAACAGGGAAGTCCACAGTTTTTGTCGGTTAACGAGGTCAAATGCAGTGGACAAATCCATGAATGCTAAATGTATGTCCCCCTGCTTTGCCACTGTGTACTTCCCTATGACCAGATGTAAATTGAGACATTGGCCTACAGTGCCTCTTCCCTTTCTGAACCCGTACTGCAAGTCCGAGACAATAGAGTTATCTTCTAACCAATCTGTCAGCCGCTGTAATACAACTTTCCCCATTATTTTTGCGTCCGAGTCCAAGAGCGAGATCGGCCGATAACATGCCGGATCCTCTCTTGAACCTTTCTTAAATATTGGGACAATGGCAGCTTTGCCCCAAGATGCTGGAGGGCCAACTTTGGAAGCCGCATTAAAGACAGAAGTTAATACCTTTGCCCAATAACCTGGATCAGCCCTATACAAGTCCGCCGGGACCACATCCGGGCCCGGAGCTTTCCCCTTAGCAGTGAACTCAATAGCCTCCAGAACTTCCTCTTCTGTAAAGTTGATTTTAACAGTCTGCATGGATACACCTCGTAAGGCATAAGATGACTGATTTATTTCCGCATAGAGGCCACTAAAGTGATCCACCCACTTTTCAGGGGCAATGAGACAATCCCTGATTGTATTATCTGTCTCATTGAACAGGGGGCTGTTGATCACTTTCCAAAATTGAGTGCTACTTTTCAGGACACTCACCTTGTACAGTTCCTCCCATGCCAAGTCTTTTAATTCGTTTTTCCTCAATTTGATAGTTTTTTTATATGTTCTTCTAGCCTCAGCAATCTTCTGTGTGTCCCTGCTAGATTCTTTTAATACTTCTAGAAGGACCATATGAGTATCACTACAAGCTTGATTGAACCAACCTTTCAATTTTTTTGGCCTAGGTTTGCTTTTTCTAATTAAGTTTACTGCTACATAATCTGTAATATGACTAAAAGCACTAAGGATTATTTTAGGATCTGTAGACATGTCCAAACATATGCTCAAGTCCTCAGTGTTACTCCTGAGCAAATTTTCCTGAAAGTCTGCAGGGTTAATCACCTCCCACCTTGGTCTCCGCCCCTGGAATACACTATCTTTTTTTGAATTAACCCTTTCGACGCGGATGACAAAGCCAGCTCGTCATGGGCGTTACCTGCGCTGCGCGGATGACGAGCTGGCTTTGTCACAAAAGCCGCCATTTTCAAATTTCAGCGCACAGCGGGAAAACCCGCTAGCGCGCATGCGGTTAAAGATCAGGGCCGATACTTCTTAGCCTCTGAGCGCCCTAATTTTTATAACCATAGCGAGCGGATTATGATCACTAAGGCCGTTATATGAAACACCTAACGATTCTATTGTGTGTTTCAAAATACATGACACTAAAATATAGTCTATTGTAGAACAATTGCCCTGTCCAATGAAAGTTGGAACAGTAGAAGAAGTGTCTCCTTGTAATGGAGCACACAGATGGTGTACAGCTAAGAAACTCTCAAGAAACATCCCACTTTTAGTATGCTATAAGTGAATTTATTTCTAAGTTACAATGTCAGCAAGTGTACAGGTAGCTTCAGGAGTAGAAAGAGGTAATTAGGGAACAGTAGGCCTGTATTAAGCAGGGCTAGACAGTTTACAGTAGATGAGCACAGCAAAGCAGTACAATGGTCATAATCTGTCACAGCTGCAGAGCATCAGTAATGCGTAAATTATAAATCAGAACATAAGTGCACAGATGAAGGTTGAAAAAGTGGCATAATTAAAATGATGTCTGGTCAAAGTTAGCTTGGGGCGTAGCAGGGTCACGATGCACTGAAGAGCCATCCGTGAGGCAATACGATGCACAGAATCGCTTTTACATATATGTTCATTAATTTTGTCTATTTGGGTGCGTCACCTTTTAGAACACACCCAATCACCCTCTGGCCTCTTTGCAGCATGGAATGCGTTCTGGGTTATTGAGCAAATGACAGGCTTTAAGAAAATGGGGAAAGTAATCTGAATGCTGTGGGTAGAGATGGGGCGTCCCAGATCTGTACTAAAATATGCTTTAAAGCCAACAGTCTTGAATTAAGCTGGTTTTATTATTGGGAGTCAGCGAAGAAACTCCAGGGCTGGTGTGACATAATATGATGACGGTATGCACAAAGCAACATACACCACACTGTCAGAGAGGGCAGGTGTCACGCACATGATCTCTGATGGGCTGCTAGCGAGGGCAGGAGTCATACAAAGTGTCTCATGCAGCAGGGAGGGCAGGTGTCACGCTCATGGTCTCTGGTAGGCTGCTAGCGAAGGTAGGACTCATACAAAGTGTCTCAAGCAGCAGGGAGGGCAGATGTCACACACAGAGGCTCTGATGGGCTGCTAGCGAAGGTAGGAGTCATACAAAGTGTCTCATGCAGCAGGGAGGGCAGGTGTCACCCACAGGGTCTCCACTAGGCAGCTAGCATGGGCGGAAGTCATACAAAAGGGTATCATGCAGTCGGCAGGGCAGGTGTCACGCACAGGGTCTCTGTTGGGCTGCTAGCGAGGGCAAGAGTCATACAAAAGGGTCTCATGCAGCAGTGAGGGCAGGTGTCACGCACAGGGTCTCTGCTAGGCTGCTAGTGAGGGCGGGAGTCATACAAAGTGTCTCATGCAGCAGGGAGGGCGCACATTGGCCTGGCAGGAATACTCTCCCTCTTCCCAGGAAGTGGAGGCCGGAGCAGGAAGCAGAGGGAGCGCAACTAAGCACCCTCCCAGATACGGTGCCTCGCCATGATCTCCCGTGCCAGAAAGGGGAAGCGTGTGCATGATGTCACCAGAGTACTGATAGCCCAGGACGGCTGTGAAAAATGTTACTTCACGCTGTCAGCTTTCATATCAGTCAATGTTTAGAAGTGCGGGGGCAGAGGGAAGAAAACTTATAGAGAACAGAGTAGAGAAAGTTCAAGAAAAGAAGAGGAAATACAACGAGTGAGGGAAGCGGGAGAGAAGAGGAAATAGCGAGCGCGCCTCATGCTGCAAGTTTTAAAAAAACAAGCATGCGAGAGGTGCTTGCGTGCTCGCGCCTCCCGTTAAAAGTAAAAAAAAAAAAGGAGGCACAGGGAGAGTGGACAAAAAGAAAACAAGCAAGCGAGTGGTGTGTGCGGTGTTGGGGCATTTGTACCATCTGGCATTTTCCATCACAGGGGCTCTCCTCAAAACAGCATTAGGTTACCTCGTGGGTGACAGGCCAGGAATGGAATTCGGAGAGCATGTACAACAAGGAATTTAAGGAATCCAGCGTCCCACGAGTGGTGCGTGCAGAGCGAGCACCAAGCCATATGTTTTGAATTATCGCGCCCGTGTCTGGACTCAATAATTCAAAACATATGGCGCCGTGTGGGTAACCGCAAGCAATAGGCCACAAACTCATGAGCGTGTGTGTGGTGAGCCTTTTGAAGCCCTCACAATAAGTCCCGCCTAGCAGCGCATGTGCGCTACTAGGCGAGACCTAAAAATGAAACTGAAAAGGAAACCGAGCTGCATTTTAGAAAAAAACCTGCTTTGTGTAGAAAGCAGTCCCTGACATGGTGGTCTGCTGAACCCAGATGTGTAGTTTGCAACCACTTTTTGCCAATGGAATATTTGCATACAAAGCCCTATTTTATGTGTATGTTGGGGAGTGGGAGAAGGCTTATTTCTGTGTGTGTTCCTTCTGGGTCTATTAGATTTCAAGTGTTGTGAAGGATGAGATGATGGTTTTTCAGCACCAAATAAAATAGTTCACCTTCACGTATCAGTGTATTGAAGATTTGAAGTCTGATAGACCAGAAATCTATGAAACACCAGGGGAAAATGCAATAAAGTGACTTAACAGCAGACTTGGATGCAGTTTTTTTTAAAGATCCTAGAGAAACAAACATTGGCAAAACCAATACATCTTGGTATGAAGTGCTAACATATGCAGTGGGTGCACATTAGAGCAAGACACTTGGGATGGAGCCAACAAGGTCAGCTAGAGAGGGGTGTTGTTGTAAAGTAGTCATGCGGATCAATACTTGAACTGGAATGGAGGCAAAGTAGGCTCCGATCAGCAAATAGCATCAGGTGAGAGATGAATTCTCCACTGGGGTAAGCCAAGAAGTTATTGACAATGCCTCGAACCAATGACTGATAGAGGGTGGTGGAAGAATGCCAATGGTTGAAGGGGTGAAGCCAAAGCATCCTTCATTCATATTGTAAGGAATAGCTCTGTTCAACATCTGTGCTCTCAAAACTTGGACCTAAAAAACATATGTGCAACTTCCCCTATTTTTTTGTACTATACGAATGAAAACCTGTAGGAATCAGGGAAGGCTCCTCCGCTAAGGCAGAGGAGCGACGCCCCACTACTCTCAGAGCAAAAAAATAAAAAAACATAATAGCCTCATTATTATCAATTTATGTTTCGCTGCTGCGGGGCTGGCTTAGGGTGGGGCGGGGCGGGGCTGGTGGTGCAGGGAGGAGGAGTGGTTCATACACACTAAGGGCACTATTTCGATGTCAGGCGGAGTTTCCTCTGCCCGACATCATTTTGGTCATGGGACTGACTGACACCAAGTCGGCGGTCCTGACTGACTAATTAGGATGCGAACGAACCCTGTTCGGTCTCATTCCTATACTTTACAATGGGAGCATGTATTCCTGCCATGAACTGGCCGGAATGCATTCTCCCATTGTAAAATAGGAGGTGCAGTTCTTCCATGCACCCCGTGGCAGGCACCTTAAAGTGCCTGCAACGGGATGCAGGGATCAACAGGGGGCACCATAGGTGCACCCTGTGCTGCAACCGGAGGCCGAGCACCCAAGGGGGCCCTGCTGGGGGCCCCCAAAGTCGAGTCCTGGCAGCCTTTCTGTGTCAGAAAGGCCGGCACAGAAAGGCTGTCGAAACCCGACATCGTAATCCCTAGGGCAGAAAGAGCCACCCTTGGGATTACTGGACGCATTCCAACTAGCAGATGGGCTCTCTGAGCCTGTTGGAAGCCAGTCGGAATGACCAATCGTATTCCTTTCGGACCGCCTCCATCGTAATGAGGCAGTCGGAAAGAAATCCAACCGACATATTACGATGCGGTTGGAAAGGCTCCGACCGACAGTCGGAACCTTTTCTGACTGCATCGTAATTGGCCCTTTAGTGTGCATGACTACCTGGCCAGCTGTCTTGGGCAGGCCAAGCAGTCATGTGTACTTTGAATGTTCCTCACCAGGCTGTAATGCACAGACTGATGAGGAACATGCACAGCCTTCCTGTCCCCGACTGAGGGCTAATTCTCGGCATTCAATCAATTACAACACTGCATTGCAGCATTGTGATTGGCTTAGGGGGGCCTGGATGCTTCCTGTGTCCGGGACTCGCCAAAAGAGAAGCAAAGACAGCTGCAGTGAAAAGGTAAGTGTCTTTTTTTAATTTAGCTGGGTTTTTTTCATCCCTCCTCCCCGGCCCCCTTGTTCCCTGCCAGCCTCCATTGGTAAGAATTGCAATGTGTGTGGTCTGCATTATTCAGTTCCATGCCCCGTCTTCTAACCTGCCATGACTTGTTTGGTGGCTTAGTTTTCTATTATTCTGAAGTCTATCACTTATTGCAAGCACTCAATACTCCCTTTGCCCCTCCATACTGATAGAATTTCTGCCCTAAACCAAGCTCTTTGAAAGTCATCAGCAACCCACCGCACACATCTATGCCTCAGTCATTACTGCTTACCAACCAACCGGATTCCTTCAGACTTTGTGTGCCTCTGGGCAGTAGGAATTGTCCTAATGCTCCCTCTTAATACAAATAGAGCCACATTTTATACACAAGCGAGCAGTCTCTTTCAGGTCATTGATAGTGGTTGTCTCGTTTGATCCATTCATGAAGTAAGCTTGGAATATTTTTTCTTTTTAAAGTAAAACAAATGTTCCTTTTACCCAGATAGTGATTCTGTCTCTTTCAACTTCCAAGCAAGATTATAAATCATTGACTTTCGAACTATTATTGCAGCATATAGTCTTTATAGGCCATCGCACTAATTTATGAACTTTAATATTCAGTAAAAGCGCAGAGGGTCCCTAAACCACTATATGTCAGTAGATTCACCAAACTGGGCTATCATGGCTACTCACACTGCTGCACATTGGCATTACTCCCCTACGCCATTCTTCCTTGTTTACAGATTACATAATGGAAGTGGAGAGTCTTTCACCTGCCATAAAACAGGCCAACACTGTTGACTATTTTGTGCAGTGAATGTAATGGTTACCGGATAGTGTTGACCTGGGAATCCACTGGCAATTGTTGGTTTTTCTGGGTTGGTCTACATTAAAGTATATTGATGTCCCGGCCAAGGTCTTAGAGAAAATCATCAAAAGATACCACACCGAAGACCTCAACGACCATCAACTACTCGAGACCACTCAGACTGGATTCAGACCTAACCAAAGTATGGAAACTTCTCTCATTTTTGCCATGAATGACATCTGCATGCCTCCGGACAGAAGATGGGCTTACCTGCAGCATTTCATACAGTTTTCCACCTCATCCTCATCCAACGCCTGCACGACATTGGATTCCAAGAACAAGCATTCTGATGGATCTGCTCACTCACGATTGCAGGTCAGCCTGGCAGCACCTTGGATGCCCACGACCTCATCCGCAGGATTCTTTAAGAATTTTCTCTGAGCATGACCCTCTTCAATGCCTACATGATCCCTTTAGCCAGCATCATCTGCTCTCACAATATCAGTGCCCTCTCCTGTGCCAATGACGCCCAACTCATTCTCTCCCTTACAGGCAAAACTCACAGTATCCGGTTAAAGTTCAATGCCTGCATGAGCGAAATCACCTACTGGATGAAGACTAGCTGCCTAAAGCTGAACATTGATAAGACCGGAATCGTGATCTTTGGAAAGAGCACATTACTGTGGGATTTCACCCGATGGCCAACAGAGCTAGGAAGGGCACCCACCTCCACCACTCACGCTAAGAATTTGGGTGTCGAGAGCAATCTCGAAATGACCACCCATGTCAATGCTGTCACTGCCTCTTGCTTCCATATCTTGAAGACACCAAGGAAGATTTTAAAATGGCTTCCAATCAGCACCCGGGAAACAGTCAAGCATGCCATTGTCACAAGCAGACTGGACTATGGAAAAACCCTCTATATCGGGATCAACAAAAAACTCACCAGAAGGCTGCAGACCATTCAGAACTCAGCGCCAGAATCACTCTCAACCTCATATGCCAAACTAATTTCACGCCATACCTGAAGGAGCTCCTCTGGCTCCCGTTACACAAACAAGCACAATTCAAACTCTTCACCCAAACTTTCAAGGCACTACATAGCACTGGCCCAGCATACCCAACAATCACATCTGCTTTCAAAAACCTCCCAGACACCTCTGGTGGTCTTGACTCCTACTTGCACAAATCCCATGCATATGGAAAACCAGATCTGGAAAAAATATTTAGTAAGCTTTACGTTTTTAAATTTTATTTTTTTCAGCTTACTGAATACTTTTATGAGCCAAACATCACCATCAATAAAAGTTTAAAAGAAAACAGAACTGAATTTCAAAAATCATCATTAACAAAGGTAACAAAACAAAATTATTCGTAAAAAAATGTTTTTAAAAAAATGCTTCTCCATCTCTCCAAAAAGTTGAAAACAATGTTGTAAATGTAATAAATATGTAGTTTAAAATTTCTAATTTCTTCACACAATTTTTACTATTTAATAAATGATTTCAATAACTACGACATTTTTCACTCAAAATACTAGGATTTTTAAAAAACAAAAATAACCTCCATAATCTCTTTCTTACCCCACACAGATAAAACGAGTGAATTATCAAGTTGAGAGGAAAATAAACAACCATCGTTTACCAAGCCTACAAAGAGTCAACCCACCAACAATAGGACTACTTGTATTCATGTAAATTATTTTCAAAAAGCACCATTAACCAGTTTTTTATTAACCGCTTTTAAATCCTCAAACAGTTTGCGAACGCAAAAACACCACAGAAAAGAAAAAAATGCATATAATATTTTTTTTTACAGATTGTAAAAACACACCATTAAGAATCCAGTAATATCCAGAAAATCCAGAAAAGTTATCAATACACCCAAAAATAACTTCCAAAAGTAAGAAACGTGAAGTAACATATAAAAGCAATGCAAAAAAAGAAACTTCTTTTAATATACTGTCTGAGCAAAACAGCAATGCAAATATGTTTAGTAAATAATAAATGTTTTGAAACTCATTTGAAAACAACTGCATATTACGTGAACCAAAAAAAAAAGAAATAGAATATTAAAGTTAAAAAGTCCAATGTAATTTAAGACATCATGCAAGGAATTTTTTCAAAAAAGCAGAACATTAATTACATTTCATAAATGACATTGCAGACAGACCATCATTTGAAAAAAGAAGCGCAGCCAATTATCTGTACAGAAAATACATTTTCCAGCAAAGCGTCAACAAATCAATTCCAAAAAGGTAAATATATCAATTACAAATGAACATGTGATTAAAATCCCTCAATAGTTTAGCAAATTCATTGACTATTGTAACACCAGAAATGTGCATCAGTAGGGAAAGTGATGGAGATCCAAGAAGGTGCAGAAGTAAGGAAAGTGATGGATAGTGAAGGGGTGTAATTTACTATTCTAACTACAGGAAGGTGCAGCAGTTGGGAAAGTGATGGATAGTGTAGGGGTGTAATTTACTATTCTAACTCCAGGAAGGTGCAGCAGTAAGGTAAGTGATGGATAGTGTAGGGGTGTAATTTACTATTCTAACTCCAGGAAGGTGCAACAGTAAGGTAAGTGTTGGATAGTGTAAGGGTGTAATTTACTATCCTAACTCCAGGAAGGTGCAGCAGTAGGGAAAGTGTTTTATATGTTAAATGTGTAATTTACTATTCTAACTCCAGGAAGGTGCAACAGTAAGGTAAGTGTTGGATAGTGTAAGGGTGTAATTTACTATCCTAACTCCAGGAAGCTGCAGTAGTAGGGAAAGTGTTGTATAGTGTAAGGGTGTAATTTACTATTCTAACTCCAGGAAGGTGCAGCAGTAGGGAAAGTGTTGGATAGTGTAAGGGTGTAATTTACTATTCTAACTCCAGGAAGGTGCAGCAGAAGGGAAAGTGTTAGATAGTGTAGGGGTGTAATTTAGTATTCTAACTCCAAGAAGGTGCAGCAGTAGGGAAAGTGTTGGATAGTGTAGGGGTGTAATTTACTATTCTAACTCCAGGAAGGTGCAGCAGTTGGGTTAAGTGTTGGATAGTGTAGGGGTGTAATTTACTATTCTAACTTAAGGAAGGTGCAGCAGTAGGGAAAGTGTTGGATAGTGTAGGGGTGTAATTTACTATTCTAACTCCAGGAAGGTGCAGCAGTCAGGTAAGTGATGGATAGTGTAGGGGCGTAATTTACTATTCTAACTCCAGGAAGGTGCAGCAGTAGGGAAAATGATGGATAGTGTAGGGATTTGTAAATTACTATTCTAACTCCAGGAAGGTGCAGCAGTAGGGAAAGTGATGGATAGTGTAGAGGTGTAATTTACTATTGTAACTCCAGGAAGGTGCAGCAGTAGGTAAAGTGTTGGATAGTGTAAGCGTTTAATTTACTATTCTAACTCCAGGAAGGTGCAGCAGTACTGAAAATAATAAATAATGTAACCTTTTTTTAAAAAAAAACAAGAAATAGGGTTTTTAAAACGGAATAAAACTACAACCTATTTTTTATTAATCCTTCTACAGACATCTTCTGAAAAACTATTTGACCAGCCCTTTCTTGAAATCAACTTTTTAAAAATCCGAAAAGCAACCTCTACTTAAAGTGAACAGTAAAGAAACAAACAAGGTAAATATATGTTGCCTATGTTTTAAATACAAATAATAAGACTGTAAATGTGTAGACAAGTAAACACTAATAAAATTTAAAATAAACCATATAATTTCAACATATTTTTCCTTTTTTTTTATCTTTTCAGAACATGTCCAGTGACCAAGCAGCCAAGTACATTAAAAGCAGCAAGGGAAACCGTCTGCTAAGCTACAATGGCTACATTTATTGCAAGGAAAGAATTTCAGAACCAAGGAGACATTGGAGGTGCGTGCAATATCACTCATCCCATTGCTTAGGCAGAGCGGTTACTGTAGGTGACACAGTTGTAAAAACATCTGAGCATAACCACTCTGCCTCAGCAATGGAGATTGAAGTTAGAGAAACCATCAACGAAATGAAAGATATTGCAAGCACCTCCAATGACTCCACTGGTTCAATTTTAAGGGAGGTAGCTCAACATGTCCCTGACCACATTGCTAGCAGTATGCCCATAATTCCTAATCTGAGACGAATAATTCAACGACATAAACAGGCAAGTAACCCACAAAGACTCACACCACACACATTCTCTGACATTGTCATTCCTCCTGAACTCTCTTTTACTATTTCTAATGAACCTTTTATCCTGCATGACAACCAAAACCCTCAGAAATGAATAATTATCTTGAGCTCACCCCGTAACCTTGCTAAGTTAGAGAATAGTGATATTTGGATGATGGATGGTAGGTTTAAAAGTACGCCCCATCCTTTCACCCAAATATACTCTATCCATGCTAAAATTAACCATACAGTAGTGCCCCTAGTATACAGTTTGCTGCCTGATAAACAATCCACAACGTACACTGAACTTTTAACAGTGGTTAAATCTAAAACATCCAATAAAAGTCCTAGGAAAATCATTATTGATTTTGAATTCGCAATGATTAATGTTATTACCAAAACGTACACGGATACCCAAATTCAAGGATGTTTTTTCCATTTTTCCCAGGCATTTTGGCGTAAGATACAGAGAAACTCCCTAGTTGCGGATTACATATCGGACAGCAAACTGCAATTCGAATTAAAAAAACTAACAGCACTTTGCTTTGTACCTCCTGAAAGTGTAGACGAGTACTACACTGCAATTACTGAATCTGACTTTTTTACTATAAAATAAAGAAAAATTGGCACCCTTGCTAAATTATTTCGAAGACACATGGATTGGACATCTAAGCAGGTCGGGTCGCAGGAGGAAGCCACGTTTCCATGTGGAGTGGTGGAACTGCTACACGAGCTGCTTAGAAGGAGAGGCAAAGACAAACAATGCCATAGAGGGATGGCACAACTCCTTCAACCACACAATTGGCAAACCTCATCCTAATCTTTACAATTTTTTGGAAACTTTGAGGAAGGAGCAAAGTTTTCAAGAAATGAGAATGTCACAAGCATTAACAGGTAGTCTTAATCCACGTATCTCTAAAAGATCAAAGGAAATGTCAGAACGACTATTGGCTATTTTACAACAGTTTTCGTTGTGTGTGGCTTCTGACTACCTAGATAATGTTGCACACATACTCCACTACTAATTCACGCTACAGTTTTACTTTCCTGTTTTGCCCTAAATTAAACTTTTTCTAATTACAATTGGCATTTTTTAAAATAAAAATATTAAATATAAATTTCAAGTCGGGTTACTTTACCTTAGCAGTTTTCTTTTTTCTTTCTTTTTCATCTTTAAAGCAGGGTGAAACCATCCATTCCCATAAAAAAGGAAATATCAAAAAAAAATTTAAATCCTTTTCGAAGATCGATTTACAACATAAAATCATAACCAAAAATACATTTTATCTCCAAATGTTACCAAAATTCTTCTCCAAAGAATTCTGTTTCTGTTTGATAACTTTATTTCGGTCAACAACCATAAAAGCACAAGCAAAATATGTACATACAATAAAAGACATAAATAATTAAAAACCAGCAGTTAAAACATTATTAAACAATGAGTTATCAAACGAAAAATGGCCATCATTAAAATTAGTCACAATTAATCAAAGTGGACCTTCTGCGCCACATACCATACAAAAAGTGGGAGACCGAGAACACAATGAGGGGGGATGTATCATATTTTAAAATTCTAATGGCTTGAGCACACTGTTTTAGTCCCAGATTTCTACATAGTGGCACCAGCCAAGCTCTCCGAATTGCACTATAAGCTGGGCAAAAAAACAAAACATGGGCAATGTCTTCTTTGCTTTTGTTGCAAACAGGGCAGATTCCCTCCTCTTGACCTGCCCATTTGCAAGTTAATGACCCAAGTGGCAGGCAACCGTGCCTTAATTGTGTATATAGTTTTCTTGCAGGGTGAGGTTCTATCTGATCCAAAAATTCCTCCCTACTGGGCACGAGTTTTACCTGCAAAAATTCCGAAGACAGCCTGCCCATACTTGGCGAACGGTGCAGCAGACTTAGGTTGCGGGGCCTCAGAGAGGCCAGCAGCACAGATCTCCAGAGCACTGGACAACTCTCCGCCGGGGTCTCCCATATTTGGGGCATTCCTATTCGATAGGCAATAGTTTTAATATGGAGCAACCAGGGTATTTTCTTACTCTTCAACGACTCCCAGACAGCAGCGAACTCAGCTCTATAATCCGCAAGCTCCGGTACTGTCCAGAGCCTTCTCCAGTACAGGAGGGGTCAGGCCGCTAATAGTTCAGAGATGGGCTCCACACCTAGGTCAAATCTCAAGGGTATGAGCGGGGTGCTTTGGGTAGACCAAAGAATTCAAATTCGGATCCTTCCACTTCCAGCACTGGAAATCCAAAATCCAAAGAAAAACCACAAAACTATCAATCCACGTGTTCTTTTGTAAATCAGCAGTCCATAAAAAAGCAAATCCAATCCAGAAAATCCATTGAAAAACAATTCCAAAAAGCACACCAAAGATGTTTTCCACGATTCCAAAAAAAAAACCATTTATAACGATCCAAGCTCTCCTCTGGAATATCCATGTTCTTAAATCGATCTTCGTTCGTATCCGATGTATTCCATAGCAAAGATTTATGCAATAATACATACTAAAAGCAATCTTTATGTATTACTTTACATTATTAATACAAACATTACTATAATGTTTTGCAAACACGGGACCCGACGTGGGCATACACTATCAATATGAACGGGGACATGTTGAAAGTACATTTAAACCTTTTATTTAACTAATGTACACCTCCCTATTCTTTTCTTGCAATAAATTACACTCTTAACATTGTTGTACCTTAAAAAAGTAGTTTATAAAGTAGCCTACCTGAGCGCAGGTCTACTTGCTTCTGCTCTGTCCGGCGACGCTCCTCAATATGGCTGCCTACGCATTTGACGTTCACGCGTATACATCATCAAAGCTACTAAAAAAGAAAAAGGACTATTTTTATTTGTTAAATAAATATTTATACTGTATATTAAAAATATTTTATTTAAAAATAAAACAGTATTTATTGTTATTTTTGAAATGTGTGAAAATTAATAAAAAATTATGTTATAATAAAATAAATTTTGATATTGATAAAGTTAAAAAACTGTCTCGTATTCTGTTATTTTCTATTTATTAAATAAGTGTACAATGTTTAATGTTACTTTTAATAATGTTAAAAAACTTTAAATATTATTCTTACCTTCAGCATACTCCCTTTTCGTTGTGTTCCAAGCCCCATAACTCTTCAACAAGGATCCTATTTGAAAGACGCGAGATTCACATAGTGAGCTATAGAAATAAATGAAGGACTTTTCTTTACATTGAAATCAATGTTAAACCGTGAGAACTTTTTTAAAAATTATTTTTTCTTTTTTTAACACACAATTTCATTTTGAAAAATCACTGAAAATATTGTAATTAATTTTCAATTATTTTAAAAATTATAAATCAAAATATAAAAAAAAACTAAGTGTTGAATATTGGTCAAATATAAATAATACTAAGATATGTATGGATTTATGAAGGGGTAGAATATGAATATTCTAATAATTGAGTATTATAATTAATACTTTTTATTTAAAAATTAAATATACAATTGGGTAGAATATTAATACTGTAATATTTGAGTATTAAAATGATTACTTTTTACTAAAAAATTAAACACAAATTTTTGTAGAATAATAATACGCAAATATTCGAGTATTAAAATTAATACTTTTAATTCAAAAATGAAAGATAAAATTGGGTAGAATATTATTACTCTAATATTTGAGTATTAAAATTAATACTTTTCATTTTAATATTAAATATACAACTGGGTAGAATATTAATACTCTAACATTTGAGCATTAAAATGAATACTATTAATTTAAAAATTAAATATACAATTGGGTAGAATATTAATACTCTACTATTTGAGTATTAAAATTAATACTTTTTATTTTAATATTAAATATACAATTGGGTAGAATATTAATACTCTAATATTTGAGTATTAAAATTAATACGCTTTATTTAAAAATTAAATATACAATTTTTAAAAATTATAACATAAAAAATAAATGTAAAACATTATATAATAAGTAAAAAAAAAAGTACCCATAAATGCGTTGTAATGGCATACGTAGTAAAGACATCTGCGTTGTAATGGCATGCATTGTAAAAGCATGCGTTGTAATGGATCTTGCGTTGTAAAAGTTGCGTTGTAATGGTAGTGCGTTATAAAAGTTGCGTTGTGATGGATGCTTCCCCTCCTGACATGACTATCCCTGAAGTTATTGGCAACAGTAACTAGAGCACTATCTGTTGGTACTACCAAAAACACAACCTACCCTCATCAATATTTGAATTTAGAAAAGTTGGAACAAACATGATCTGAACTTTCACTACAAAGGGTTCAAATACAGAAACCTTTTCCCGAATCTGGCCACCAATGGACCAGATTGCGGAAAATTGAATTACTCCTTCTGCCACTGGAACTAATTTCAAGCCTGTTGGAACTACAAAGATTGCTTTTGAATCTGTGTCATATTCGAAAGAAAGCAGTTCATCTACAGTCATTGGTGTGTAACTATTTTAAATGCTTTAATCCCATATACTTCAGTTTTATTTGCATGATCATGCCTTTAGTGACCCATCTGAAGGGTCCATTATCTGGGCTGGGGTTCATGTAGAAAATACGTTCAGGGGCCCAGAGTTTTCCTGATTTCCCCCTTTCTCACTGTTTTCCACTCTTTCTTTTTCTCCTCCAGCTTTCTCTCTTTGTTTCTCCTGCTCTGGCTCAAGGCCTGATGGTGAGGTGAGAAATAAGTGTTGGTGCCCACCAATGAGTGGGTGATGCACAACAACTAAACAAATTATGCATTAGGAGCCAGGTGTGCATAGATTTTCCAGTTCTCAAAGCCCAATTTGCATATTTGGGGTGTTTGCGGCTCAATAAATTCCATATTCTATGCCCTTACCTTTTTTTGCGATTCGGCAACCTATTACCAAAGCGCAAAATGGATTAGTGATTTTTAAACGTAGCTTTATTTAAAAGCAAACACAGACATGGTCATCTGCTGTCCCCAGCAGGCCACCATCTCTGTGTTTTAGTGCTTCCCAATGGGTCACAAATTGCAAACTACCTCATGAATATTCATGAGGTAGGTCAATTGCGACCCTATTAGGAATTGCTAAATGTGTCTAAGAAACATTGGTACATAGGTGTTTGTGATTTCCTAATAGCGAATGCAAAAATTTGCTGTTAGGAACTCACAAAATAAAACCTACGTAAATGTGGCCCCTAGATGTTGTTTGATTGGCGTAATTGATCATACAAATGTTTATGAATCACAAAAACAAACATCTTTTCACTCACAAGTCCTGAACACTGGTTGGGTGCGCTGTGTGTTACAAGACGTAATATTACCTGATTAAGGGCTTAGAGCCCACCCGTTGCTTACCATTAGTTGGCTTCATTGTCACTCTCATTGGCATGCTTCTTATTCCTTAGTGTTTCTGGGCTTTATTTCTCTTTTTGTATTTGTCCTACCTATGGAGCATGGGCACACTACTGTGTCCTTACACTGCTTACTTTTTCAGATGATACATTCTTCTTTTTGTTTAAGCACTCCACAAGAGTGCATATGTTCATCAACTGACTCCCTAGTGTGCTCATGTTCCCCTCTCCACACTACTCTATTTCTCGCATGTAGATCTCTCCCACTCCCCTCCGTGATGCACTCACATGCTCCACCGCTGTTGCTTTCATACCCATGTTCCTCTCTCTTCCCAGCTCCTAGTTGCTTTGTCTCTCTCTTATCTGTTTAGTTTTCTCCACCACCCTCCACACTCAACATTTCTCTCCCTGCCACCCTTTTCCCTTCCTGTAACCTTCACGTTACTTTCTCGCACCCTCCATGTACTTCTGGCCTCCCTGGTTACTTCAACCCTGTCTGGCACCCTGTGTTGGTTCCATACCCCACCCGTGTTGCTTCCCTCATATGCTTTGCCCCCATTCTGAGTCCATACCACCTGTATATGGGAATAATCACTGTCCTGGACTTGTGATTAGCTGTCTGGATGGTTGCAGAAGCTCTCCCGACTCCAAATCCTCAATAAAGGACCTGGGCATGTGGCTGGATAATACACTATTGATGGGAAATCAAGCAAAAAAACTAGCAAACAACCTGCGTTGGTCTACTCCGAATGATTTGGAAGATCAAAGGGCTTTACCCAGAACAGTTAAGGCGAACTGTGATGCAAGCCCTGGTGGTATCACATCTGGGCTATGGCATCTCTCTACATCTGGTCTCACCAAGATATGTTACTAATATACTAATATAATGCTGCGGGTACTGGCAAAACCATTAGATCTAAAAAAAAAGGTGAAAAGTTGTAGTTTTACCAATGCTTTCCCTTGTGCACTAACCAAAACGCTATACTATTCCCTATTATTCTGTTTTATGATAGTAAAAACTGTACCAAACTGACTACAAATTTAACTTCTTACATGTCACCAAGTCGGACCAGGTTTATTTAATAGCCAGGAAAACAGTCACAGATTGTGTTTTCCTCTGTTAAGAATCTCCAAGCCTGCTTTACTGTGTGTTCCTCCTTTGGTATAGAACATAATTTACGTGAAGTGGACTTGTTCATTCCAGATACGCTACCTTGGGATCCCCCTTTTTTATTAATTAAAGTGTGCATATGTTGTGTACCTTATACTTTTGCATTTCACACTAACCTCTAAATGACACGACTGCTCTCTTAAAATCAAAAGGTCCTGGCTTACACAGACCTAAAAATGTCTGTCAGTCTAGCAATGGATGCAATCCTCTTGCCTTTGATGAAGTGAGAAGGAAAGAAACAAACAAAGAAACAAAGAAAGGAACAAGAAAGAAAGACAGAGGGATCAGGAAGGAGAAAAGGAAAGAGAAAAAGAGAAAAGGAAAAAAGAAAAAGTGAGAGTGAGAGAAGGAAAGAAAAAGAGAGAAGGAATGATAGACAGAAAGAGGAATGAAAGAAGGCAAGAATGAAAGGAACAAATTAAAGGAGGAAAGAGAAGGAAAGAAAGAAATAAGAAAGGAAGTAAAGACGAAAAGCACTGATCAAGAAAATAAATTAAGAAAGAAAGAAAAAAAAGAAAGAAAGAAAGAAAGAAAGAAAGAAAGAAAGAAAGAAAGAAAGAAAGAAAGAAAGAAAGAAAGAAAGAAAAAGTAAAAAGTAAAAAGAGGATAACTTAGAAGAATTTTAAATTAGCGCAATCAGGTATGCTCTGAAAGAATATAGCATGTTACAACGTTTGCTATTACATTGCGTGCTTTTACAACACATTCGTTACAACGACTGCATTGTTAGTACGTGATACCTTTACATCGCAAGTCATTAGAACAACTTGCTGTAGGGGGCGCGCTGGACTTAGGAATAGTATTATTTACTATTCCTACTCCAGTTTGCACAACAGTAGGGAAGGTGTTGGATTTCATATCCAATACCTTAGCGCCCCCTACAGCAAGTTGTTCTAATGACTTGCGATGTAAAGGTATCGCGTACTAACAACGCTGTCATTGTAACGACCACATTGTAAAAGCATTGCGATGTTATGACAGTGTTGTAAACACTGTTTCCCCTCTGAAATAATAGCAATTAGAAAAGTAAAACACTTCAAAAGGAATTTACATTACTGGCAGGAGATAGGGTCTGATAAAGATGGAATATGCGCCAGAAGTGTCCTGCTATCAAATCAGGCTCTAAACACAAAGGCAACACTAAAATAATTATAAAGTCAAAAACACTGGCACCCATGGAAGCTAGCTTGTTTGTGGATGTGCTCCACGTAAGAGAGTAAAATGCAGTCACTCAAAGTTAAGCTAACCAGAAGCTTAAGTAGGTTGACCCCTGGCCCCATGCTATATATGACGTAGTGGGTGGAAGCATGAATGACACAGTAACAGATCAATGGATGAAGAGAGGTACCTGAAAGCCCCTTTATGTAAGTATATTATTCATATGTTAGTCGAATCCAAAAGGTCTTGGTTAATTCCAGACCTAAATTGAGAGAATTGAAATTTTGCCCAGATCCCAGAAAACACAAAACCGTGACTTATGGCCATATTATGAGTTTGCCCGTCCGATGGACTACCAAACCCACAATGGTGGTGCGGCTACCACTGCACCAGTGGTTCGACCACCCTATTACAAGTAGAGCAGTTGTATAGATATGGGACCGTTGCAGTGGTCTTGGTGGTCTTGTAGCAGTCTGAGGCCCCTAATATGCTGGTGGTGCGGCTGTGGCACCGCCAAGCCTATTCGGAGAGGAAGCAAAGCGGGCCCTACAGGGTCCCCTGTTGCCTTTGCGCCAGGGGATACATGCAGTGGGGCACACTGTGTGCCCCCTGTATGCATGCACCCCCTGTTCCTGCAGGGCATGGACGTGACAGTCCATGCCTTGTAGGAATGTGCAATGGCGTTCCCATTGCGTTGCCTTGCTAAGGCTCACATATGAGCCTTAGCACTGCACTGCCGTGGGCCAGCCACTGCCCAGTCTGATTCCGTCAGACGGTCTCATTATGGCTTTTGTGGTGTGGCAGCGGGGCACTGGCGTGGCGGCCCGCTCCTACACCTCCAACATCATAATAAGACCCTTTGTACATACTGTCCTAACATGTTGCCACAACACTTAGAGGTTGTATTTTCACTGTATGAAGCAAAATGAAGAGCAAGTCTCACTGAAAGATGTGTTTAGCACTGTCCTTGTTGAGTTCTAGAGAATAAACTGATGGCTCTAGCAGTGAGTAAGGTGGTTGAGAATACTTTTATCCAAGTGGGTGATATTTTTTATTTTGTTATGGTAACATCTGAACTGAATCTCCTATTTAACTCCTGACTAGTGGATAAAGGGGTGTTTTGGTAGCTTTATACTGACCTTGTGACAATGAATTGAACAATTCCTACCTGGGGAAGGATGGAGTCTATACGGTCTAAACCACACACTGGCTCTTCTAGAAATTCCCAGTAGGCATGAGACTGATAGAAAGAATGTTTTATCCTGGGTTATGTGCTGACTGTCTGAACTAGAACAGTAGTATCTAACAGAGTATAATTCTGGTGGAAAAAGTGGGAAGACCCAATTTGCATTTGTCATGCCCATACAAATAGAGACCACACATGCTGATGGAAACCTGAGACTGTACTCCACCTGGGCTTTTTCCCACAGCCACAGCTGTGAACAAACATTGGAATGTTGGAACTCCGGGCTTCTACCAGCCATTAGAAGCCCGGAGCATTCCATTGCTTTCAATGGAGGTCCCTACATTCCAGTGTTCTAATATAGCCTTGTAGCCCGCCGTAGCAGGCTATAGCGGCTATTAAAGGCTCGCTCCAACAAGGGAGCAGGACTTTAATAGCCGGTATAGCCCAGCTACGAAGGGCTATAAGGCTATTAGGACATTCTGCCACTAGAGGACAGAATGTTCTAACATATAAAACAACGGCTTTAGGGAGCGCAAGTGTATTGAAATCCCCTCAGGCTCCCTTTAGCCTTTGTACACAGCCACATCTGTGAACAAAGAAACAATGGAATGTTGGAGCTCTGAGCTGATACCAGCCATTATAAGCCCAGAGCTACTCTATTGTTTTCAATGGGGCTCCCAACATTCCAATGTTCTAATATAGCCTTATAGCCCACTGTAGCAGGCTATGATGGCTATTAAAGACCCGCTCCAGCGTTAAAGGCCCGAGACGAAGGCGAGGGACTTTAACAAGGGAGCGGGACTTTGATAGCCAGTATAACCCAGCTACAAAGGGCTAGAAGGCTTTTAGAACATTATGCCACTAGAGGGCAGAATGTTCCAACAAATAAAACAGAGGCCTCTCAGAGTTCGAGGGGTTTAAATTCCCTCGGGCTCTGAGAGGCCTTTAAAAGCATGGAGCACTCCATTAGCTTCAATGGAGCCCCCTACATTCCAATGTTCTAATATGTCTTCACTGTTTGTCAAGTCTTTGCTACCCTGGAATAATGCCTTTATAAAAAAAAATCAGGAGTGTTTTGATATGGTGCAAACTATGGTACAAATCAATTAGTTAAAAGAAAATAAACTTGAAAAAGGCATTCATATGCTGCACGCATAAGGGTGCTCTTTCCTATACATTCACAAATATAATACAAGCTCACATATCATATATATTCATCATATAAAGTTTATGTAAGCACTTACAGTAAATTGCTTTAAGTTCACATTATACAACCATGGCAACCTTGCCCATAAAATGGCTGCATTGATTTTTCGACTGTTTCTTTTTTCCAGTCCAATGCAACACTCAGGTTCCTCGTTTCCTTGATGGACGATGACATTCGTTGCTCCATCCTCTTATTGACTGCATTCTACTTTAGTTATGTCTTCATTGATTTTGTGCCAGCATCTTTATGCTTGTGGATGGTGCCTCATAGCTAGTGGAAGGATGGCTAACTGTATGAAACGCATGGGCTGCAATATTTTTGCTTTCAGTTGTGCCAGCGGAATAGACAACATTACGTGCACTTGAGAGATGCACTTGATTGTGGGTCCAATGTACAAGAGGAGGTATGCAAATTCCACAGCACTAGCATCTTCATACACTGGGGCATTTTTACAAGGAGATTGCGCTACCAGAATGTCACTTTTTTTTACGTTCCGGTGGAGCAATGCCCTGCATCATATTTACAAAGTGTCTTTAAGCCACTTTTTGTAGCTTAACGCCTCTGCGTAAATATGGTACCTTTTCACACAGGTATCTGCAATAAAGGGGCATGCATTGGGTGTTGCTGTGGGCATTCCACCACAACACCCATTGCTTTATGACACTGCCCCAGATATGCAAGGAGGAGTAAATCTGAGGCAGCACCATAAACTAACACCATGCAATATCAGTCATTAGAATAGTGCAACAATGCCTCGTTTTTGCTTTTTCTATGCATGCTGCGTTCTGCAGTACACACAGAAAGAGCAAAAAGCCCTTGATGATTGTTTATGTGCAGGAAGTTGTCCCTTCCTGCACATAAGCAATCATGAAATAATGGCTGGTTGCGACTTCTATGTGTGCTACAGAATGCAACACACATAGAAGTAACAAATCACCATTCTGGATTGTTTATGTGGAGGAAGGGACACCTTCCTGCACATAAACAATCATTTCCTGCAATGCAGGCACCTTTGCACTATGGGGCAAGGGTGTCTGCATTAGCGCTAGGCAGCTATTTTTAGAGCCAGTGCTAGGGAAAACACAGGGGTGTGCCGTATTGGTGTAAATACGGAGTATCCCTGAGTTTTGTAAATGGTGGAGCATAGTGCTGCAAAACATTACGTCAGCTCCACACTCCCACATTTCCTTGTAAATATGCCCCACTGTCTCTTACAAATCTACCTTGATTTAGGTTATACCTCTAGGTCAAAGGTGCCTGAATTAGATCTGGATCCATGGCAGATTTTTGGGACAACTTAGCCCTGTATAAATTAGTACCACTTAATTTAAATGACTGCAAATCTGTCTTTTCTGGATGTCCTAAATATCTTATATGGATCAAACTCTTACAGACCTAGCCTAGATGCCCCTGCCTTATGACACAGCATAAAGGCCAGATACAGCAGGGCCATATATTATATATATATATATATATATAGTAGTATTAGTATTGATCTTTACGTCCAAACTGAGGGGCAGATTTATCAAATTTGCGGGCAGAGCAACATCACAAGCCACCTTTCTGCACTGCATGAAAGGGCAGCAGTGCACTGTATTTAACAATAAACTGCACATTCCTGTCCTGCTCTTTTGGCTGCCTAGCTCTAACACAGTCCCCCTTGCGTCATGTTGCAAGAGTGCCTGTGTTTTAGGCAGGATTGTTTTTGTACAGGATGTGAGACCTTCCTGCACAAAAACAATCCTCAACGGCACGTTCCACTTTCTATGTGTGCTGCAGAATGCCCCATTTCACATGGGGCTTGCCTATGTGAAATGACCGATTGATGGAGTTGTGTCAGTTTCCTGACACATACAACAATGTGTCATTTTTTGCGCCTACAGATGGGTCAGATGCTTCATACCGTAAATATGACACATCCAGCATGTCGCAAGGAGAGCACAAGGAAAAGTGTTGCATCGCTGTTTTCACGCAGCAATGCGTCACTTTTCATAAATGAGGCCCGTAGTATCGAGTGATACTTGTATAGCATGAACCTAGCTGGCAAGCAAACAACGCTAACTGTGTGCAACGCCTAAGAAACCATTCAGATTGTTTACAACTAGGCAGGTGCAGGCAGTACTACTGTGTGTGTGTCAGGTAATGAGATGTGTGTTTGGTTTGAATTGAAGGATGGTCAGAGCAATCCTGGTGTCAATGGGATTTTATTTAAAATTATAAGGAATAGAATTACTGAACTTTTTCCTTATGTTTGCATCACAAATATGACGCAAACCGGCAAAAATGTTTATTTGGAATTTACTTTCCAGTACAGGACTGAAAGTTAAACAATGTTTGGCCTTGCTTTGTGTCAAGGGAGCGTTCCATGGGGGATACATGGGTGTTCCCATGCAACCACCCATGTCTTCTGATGCAAAGTCCAGTCAACTAACAATAGTAGACAAGCTTTGCTACAGAAGCACACATGCAAAGTGTGAAAAGTTTTAAAAAGTTTGTCTAGGTATGGTATTTTGTGCTGAAGGGTATGCTTCCACTACAAAACCAATACTGTGCAATGGGCACATACATGGTACTAGGCAGCCTTATTGTGCGCCAGTACTAGGGAGAGAGTGAGATAGGGCAAGACCTCAAAGATATGGAGCTTCCCTGCTCTCTTCCTCTGACATAATGCTGGTCAGAAACTTTGGTTGCTTTGCTGCACTGTGAGTGCTTTTCCGCAGATCTACCCCAATGTGCTAAGTATTTCAATGCATGAAATGTTAGCGCCAGGACACCCTAGGGTAACAGCCACTCTTTAGAAGTTTTAATAACATAACATAACATAAGATACATTTGCTCTTATCCTCTCTCATTAATATTAACTTGATGTTAGGTTAGGACTTGAATGCCTTTACTGCTTACTATATGTTGCAGGACTCCTAGCTTGTGCCTCTTGACAAATCCTTTACCTCATTGGCACTTGCAATCACACCTTGCAACTCTTTCTATCTGTTTGGTTTCTACCTTTTGAAGATTGTTTGGGAAGAGTGGAATTTTCTATCCTCTTATGTCAGTGGGCTCATTGCCAGGAGGGTGTGCTATGACTTGTTTTACTGTTTGTTTCCCAGGAATTGGCCACTCTGTTTGAATGTGTATTTATGACTGTTTTCCAGGGGATTTAAACATAGTATATAAGAAGGTGCACTTGTCTTGGTAGTGAATGACCCCTATCTCGCTATCAGCATGCACATCTTGTAGAAATATCCTCCAAGCCATTGTGCCAGAGTGTTCAATATCATAGTTCCCTCCCTCGTCTCCACCATTGCTCTCCAGCTGCCTCATGACTGAGGCTGGTCACATCCATTACTGTTCTCATATGAGCAAGTTGCAGGTGTTGAAAACTTAAGAAGACAACAAGCAGGTTTACTGGGCTGGGGTAAGTGATGCCTTGCTAAACTAATATCCGGTTTTGGTTGGGAGGTGAAGTCAGGATATCATCAGGACTCTCCATCACCTTCTCGGAGCACATGAAGATATATGGGGATGCTAGACGTAGAAGTTGCTAGTCACCCCCATATACCCTGCCTATGGTTAGGGTCCTTTTTCCATTATACATTATTATAGATATTGCTACCCATGGGGTGTCCTAGGGACAGATTTATCATTGTATTGTGTTGCACTTAACGTAACACATGGTGTTGCAAAGGCAATGTAATACTTAAGTCAGATTTACCGAGCAATGCAAGGCCCCCTTGGTAAGTCTGGGGTAACAAGGCCTCAAACATTCTCTTACCTATCACCTATCACATGCCATGCTGCAGCTGGCCATACAGCTCCATGTCAATTACATTCCTTAATGCAGCGTTCTACAGGTGGACTTTAATTAGGAACCACTAGAGCTCATAATTATGGGACAATTTGGGACAACAGAAACCATGAGACATCTGTCAGTTCAGTACGTACCAAAGTCTCAAGACCTCAGACCCATTGTGGCTCAAAGGCTCCTCTTCTTACAACTTGTGGGGCATCTGCACCAAGTATCAGGAATCAATCTTCGCTCTTGGATAATCAGGTTCTCCAACAGATTGCCTGGGTCCCATGTAAACCTTCCTGACTATACTTAATTTCCAATCAGTTACTCAACATCCCACCCACATCTGCAGATACAAACAAGTATCTCTCACACACAATCACTCACCAGTTCAAATCCTAATGGCACAACTCGCTGACCTCTCCCAGAATCACATGCACAAGACAGAAAATAAAAATGGCAAACATAGTCACATGTCCTGGAAGAGGGTAAAAGAAAAAGGGTAACAGCATGCCATGTTAACTGTTTTACATGGATGCTTATGTCATAAGTCTCAAGACTGCCATGCCTAGGGCCTCATTTATGAGGCTGTGCGTCACTTTTACGCCGCCGGTGCGTCACTTTTTGTGAAGCACCAGTGGCGTAAAAAATGCGTCTTGTTGTGCCATATTTACAAAGTGACGCATCTAGGTAGATGCGTCACTTTGTAAACCCCTGCGCCACATTATACCTGCGCCAGGTATAATGTATGCAAGGGGGGCGTATTGACGTAAGGAAGGGTCATAGAAGTGACGCAGTGAAATCCATGAGATTTCACTGCGTCACTTTCAGGATGCTGTTGCGTCAAAATCTTGCACCTGCCTCACAGCAGGTGCAAGACTGACGCAGGCCCTTTCACAAAGGGCTTGCCCCATGTGAAAGGACGCATTGCTGGAGTTGCGTCACTTTTGTGACACACGCAGGCAATGCGTCACTTTTGCGCTTACAGATACGTCAGAAATACTGACGTATCTGTAACTACTTGCGACATGATGCATCATACATTAAATATAACGCATCAGGAATGTCGCAAGGAGTGCGCACTGAGTAGTGACGCATCGCTGCTTTCACGCAGCGATGCGTCATTTCTCATAAATGAGGCCCCTAGTGTTTTGTTAGTAGACCAATGAGTGCAGTGCAGTGCAGAGTGCTGGTGTGGCTAGAGCACAATGTTGGTGGCTTATGGTTAAAGAGTCAGCACACTGTGTTGATCATTTGTCTCTTGAATGCAGTACATTCTGGTGTGCTAGTTTTGAGAATGCATTATAATGAGTGCAATTAGCGCACAAGAGATGCGTTGACAGCCATTAGCATAATAATATGCAGGACTGTATAGTACCTTGGTGTACCTCAGAACCACTGCAGTGGGATGAGAGAGCAAACCCAGGGTGCAGTATTTGTTTATTTTATGTATTTAAGGATTTTATAATGTGCTTCATGTTGTTGCTGTTTCATTGCCCTGCAGTTTAACAATGAGAGCCTAAGTGGATTATTCATCATTAATGGGTATATTATATCAGGGTAAGAAGTGGATGTGTCAGTGTTAAGAGATTCGCAAGAGGTTATTACCACATTAGTTCATCGCAATCAAGAAAATGGTCTCTTTATATCAAAGGACATTAATGCTCTGCATCAGTTATATAAATAAGGGAATGGTGAGCAGAAGGAGCTGGATGTTCTTTTGGGAATACTCTTCGATTTTTTTCTATTTTAAAACTACCTTTGTTAGAGCTGATATTTGTTTGAATTGTGCTGATGTGATGCATTTCCATCTAATATACTGACTACTGGGTACACACCCTAAATTCAAGGATGCCTCCTAGACAGGGGCGGTCCCTCTTGCTATGGCGGAGGAGTGTCGCTCCACTGCTTCCACAGTCATTATCATTTAATTTTTTGTCGCTATCGGGCTAGGTTAGGGTGGGGCGGGGCTGGGGTCACAGGGGGAGCACAGCCTGGTAGGAAACATGCACCAGCTCATAGTCCCCGTCTGAGCACTGAAAACAGTGCTCAGACCAATCACAATGCTGCACTGCAGTGTTGTGATTGGCGTAGAGTAGCTTGTGTGCTACTGCTTCCTACTTTCATTTCGGGACTCATCGGAAGGGAAGCGGAGGAGAAATGCGGCCTGCCGAAGAGGTAAGAGGTTATTTTTTAATTCTGTTTTTTTACCCCTCACCACTCTTGTTCCATGCCAGCCGCCACTGCTCCTAGATCTCATTAGATCTCTAAGTATGTGGTGAAACCCTCTTGAGCCTACTTTGGTTCTTCCTTTAGTTTTACATTTTCAGATTTTAGCAGACTTCTACCTCGAAGTGTAAAGCAACAATATCTGTATGAATTTTACCATACACAAGAAAAACATGTATACAGTTGAGACAAGTAAAGGTTTGTGCTTTAAGGTTTGTATAGTCAACTGATTTCGTTTACTTCAAAATCTTTGAAAATGTGCTACATCTCTTCATCTTCAAGTTGATCTTAAGCCTATTGACGTTTTTTAAGGGTGCCCACAAATCTAAAGACTTGAACTTTCCTCTGTAGCAAGTGGAGACAACAGACATAAAATAATAACAAATCAGAGTGAGACAGATATATACCACAAGGGTAATTGGCTCGGTCTCATACATATTTTATAAATAGTATGCACACTAATTGTATTTTTAACTGAGATACTGTTAATTTCAAATGACTGAAGGCCCAAACTAAATTGGTGAAGAAGGCAATACCCAGGGCTACAGTTTTACTGCTGTGAGAACAATGTTGTCACTCTTTTGTAGTCATTTTGTGCTTATGTCTCAAAAGGTGCTATTCCTAAATGGAGGGCAGATACTATTTTGCCATGTTGCCACTAGCATATTGTAACCTCTGCTCGTGATTATGTAGCCAGAAATCGCGTTGTGATCCTTATTCTTAGGGCTATCATGAGTTATTATTTTAGCTCATGCTGAGTTTTATGGTGGATGATTTTTCCAATATTGTTTTCTCAATGTCTCCTTCTATATTTCTCCACATTTTGTTGTTAAAGTCTCTGAGAAATCTGTTAAAGCTGTAGTATGGGGAAACCCTTGAAGAAATATGCTATTGCAACCTCTCTAGGAATTTATGAACCTGGTAATCATACTAAGGATGTATGAACAGCAAGGACCCCATAATATTTGAATTGATACAAAAATATAGAGCATAGCTGTTTCAAGTACCTAATTTGTTTCCCCTTTTTTATCTACCTCAAAAGAATGTGGCCAGGCTGTAATACAAACATTCAATCTGTAGCCGATATTGGACTTGCTACTGCAGTATTGAAATTTGGTATCTTTTGTTACAGTCATGAATTAAAAAGAGGAAACAAAGTGGTGGAAAAGGTGCTTAAACTTTATTGAAATAGGAGTTAGACTTCATAAATTCAGCTACTATAGAATACTACATAGGTTGCTTTGGCCCCAATATAAAGCGGGTTTGACCAGAGACTCGCGATGTTTGAGATATGCAGCTCTAAATAGTGACATCAGCCATATATTGCGGTAATTCCCCATCCTCCAAATCTACTGGAAAGAGGTCTGGTCCAGCGACATAGGGATAACATCGACACTTAATACGAAAGTAATATTCTTGCACGACACAACAGAATATCCAGAAATTACAGAAAGTAGGGGTAGATGGTTCCTAAAAGCCTTATCTGCTGCTAAAATCTGTACACTGTGTCTTTGGATAAGGAATAAACCCCTTAAAGTAGAGACATGGACATGAGAGATGAACCAAGCTGCGGAATTAGAATTTGTACTATACAGGGTAAGAAGTCAACTTGACAAGTTTACAACTCTATGGAGACCCTTCTTCATGGACACAGATGAACCATAACACAAAACAAAATTAAAACTGATACACTAAAGAATATATATTCAATTATTATTGACGTGGTCAACCTATCTAGTGACAGGTTATGCAATCAATAGAGCAAGCAACCAAGCCTCTCATACAGACTGACTCAAATGTTGGGATCAGCTGACAGAAAGGTAGCTCTGGAAATGAAGTGAGAAACTGCTTGATGTAAGAACAAAAAGCAGTGGGATATACTTGATGTAGATACTTTTTTACCCCTTGTCCCCTCCCATTTCCAAGTTTATTATTATTTTTTTGCTCTCATTGTGTTGTTCATCTCTGACTACCTTCCGCGCTTCTTTGAGCACCTAACATGCAAGGCAAAATCGCATGAGTGAATTTTGCCTTAGTATCGTTTGCCATAGTCAATACTCCTTAATTAGATACTTACAACCGATTGTACTATATCGGTCAATGAGGGCTGAACATTTCTTATTGTATTTGTCATTTTTTTGTTCTTCATTTCTTACAATAAAACTTGATTTATTAAATAAAGAAACAGGAGGTAGATAGGCATGGCAACTACTGCCTCACATTCACTTTTAATCATAGAGACATGTGAATTTGCTGATAACTACCTTTGTTAGAACTGATATCCCAACACCTTTAATGAAAGTGAAGAATACAGGCTCTTGGTCTGATGTTAGCCTATACTTCACCTCAAACATCAATACAGTTATTTTGAACACAAATGTGAAGTTAAAGAAAGTCACACATGTAGTGAGCCATCCGGCCACTTTTAATACTTTGCTACACTCTACAGCCTCAGGGCCAGGCTCGGTCCGGAGGTGATGAATAAAGGTGCAACCAGCACTGGTGGTTGATTACACGTAACGCATAAGTGTGTCTGGTTTTCGGTGTTTGCCGCCGCTTGGATAGCCCCAATCAGTGAGTGCGCCCATATACCCAGGGGCACTTTACAACACAGACCCTTTACCTCTTGCAGTGTAATGAATGAGTATAACTAAATAGAGCAGCACCCTGTACCACCTAGACTAGCCATATAGCATAAGTGAGTTCCAAAAAGAGGGAAATACAAACACATATATTGGTTCAGTTCAATGCCTCAGGTCTAAACCATGATACTCTACCAGAATATTGAGCACAAATTATAGTTGTACGGGCTGAGACCTTTACTTTGGCATCACTTTGGTGTTGGGGGGCGTTTGACACCAGCTCTTGTTTGACTTTGCTGGGGTTTCGCTCTTTCATCTGCCCAGGATAACGTGTGAGCCACAGTGGGTGTGCTGCTGGAAGGTACAGTGTGTGGTACCGTATGTTGTACTGGCTCTGGAAGGGTCGAGCACGGAGAGCTCCATGGAGGAATGGTAGCATTTCAACGGAGCAGAGGTTGAGCTGCGACCGGTCGCGGATGGATGGGGTTGATAACGTTGTACCTAAATAAAGAAGAGTTTAACCTAACTATGTGGTCCCGTGTACAGTTCCAATTTTTTTTTTATTTAAATTTTTTTTTTAATTGAGAGTTTTATATAGCGCTGGCCAGACCCGGAGGTATCAGAGTGCTTTAGATAAGGCTCCACAGAAATTACAAAATGACATCAGTTACACGTTACACATTGGAGAGGACTGGGCGATGACATATACGCTCCAACCCCCTGCAGGATCATCAGCTGCTCACACTTAATACTATATAAGGGCCTCACAGTCCCGCTGTGCGGGATGTGTGTGGACCGTGCCCGGGCAAAGCATGGACATGGGGAAAGGGGGGTGGCAACTGGAAGAGTTAGGTCAGGGCCACCCCCTTGCCTCTGCTGTTGGACATTGTGGGGACACTTGAGTAAAAGGTAGTTTTACTATACTGGCCTCCTACTATGTTTATGGGCTTTATCTGATATTTTGCTCCTCAACAAATTAAGCCCCCATGCATACTTCCTAATGCCCTCCTGGTTACTGGAGGAGTGTGGCTCAATGCCTATTCTAATCATGGGTCCCACGCTGCAACTCTGGGCAATAGCTTGCTTAACCTCCACACCGGCCCCAACAGCGCTGGGATGCCTGGCTTCACCCTGGGGGTGCCCAGGAGTGGACACTTCACAGGGAAAGCCAGGAGGGGTTCCACAGCGGTATGAGTAATAGCGCCAGGAAACCGCTTGGTGACAGTGCGCTCTACAAATACCTTGACATTTACATTTACATTTGGATGCTGCTGGGTGTGGACTTGTGATCTCTGTGTGGAACTGTATTATCACATCCGTCGTACTGCGCATGAAAGCTCTGGTCACTTTCTCCTTCCTGCTTAGGTCTGGGAAAGTTTTGGCTTTATGTACAACATTTCTGCTTTATCAGCTCGAGTTGTCACATGTGGGCAGCTCTAGCAGGCAGATGCATCAAAGGATTTTGCGATCGCAAACGGTGCGAATCGCAAAAATCGTCTGTTTGCGATTGCAAAATCAGCTTTTGGAATGCATGAAGGGTGAAGGCCCTCGCAATTTGAGAATTCTCAAATATTTGCGAATTCTCAAATTGCGATTGCATTTAAGGAATCGGATTTTGCGATTCCTTAAATGCAATGCATGAAACTTTTAAAAAATGCGAATTCGCAATTAGGGGGAGCAAATTACCATGAGGTTGAACCTCATGGTAATTTGCGAAAACTTTGAAAAATGCAATTTTGTGCATTTTTCAAAGTTTCAAGTTTCATGTTGTGCACACACATGCCCTAAGGGCATGTGTGTGCACAACATATGTGCACAGATTGATTTCAGGGGTGCAACAGGGTGTCTTTTGGACACCCCTGCACCCTTGAAATCGCATTCTCAATTTGCGATTCACTAATTGCTAATCGCAAATTGAGAATGTCTTCCCATTCATTCCTATGGGCCTCTAGGCCCATAGGAATGAATGGGGAGGTATTCCTTAATTGCGATTCGCAATTTGAGAGTCGCAATTAAGGAATTTTAAGAAATCGCAAATTTTTCAGCGATTTCTTCATACATAGGCTTTTGCGATTTCTTAATTGCGATTCCTTAAAAATTGCAATTAAGAAATCGCAAAAGCCAACAATGATGCATCAGGCACTAAATCTATTAAGGGTGATAGGAACCCTAGTATACCACTCAGTGCCAAAAGTGGGCTGTCAGCAGAATTGGATGTTGGGTGGGGCTCCGCTGGGAAGGAATTTTAATCCCAAAATGTTTGCTTCATAACCAGGTCGTAGAGTTCCCCCTTGCATTAACAACTCTGCAGTGTTAGATGCTCTAAATAAACTACCACACTATAGTCCATAAGGGTGGCCTAAATAATTAATCTCATTGTTGATATCCTCTACTGTGACTTAATAATTGACTGGCCTCTTGCTGGATATATCCTTTCACTCGGCCTGTTTTGAGTAGAGCCCAGTGGCTTCAGCCACTGTTTTTGACAGGATGGGAAAGAGGAAAGTTACTGAAACGTTGCCTGCTGCTACGCCCCCTGCAAAGTGCACCTCCATAGAGAGGATGCTCCATAGGGCCCTGGGAGTTATCAGTATGGAGATGGAGCTTACTGAATGCCACCTGTCCTTTCAATCAGGGTAATCCCCAGGACAGGGTCGAGTGCTATTTCTATCATCACAGACTAGAGAGTTTATGCATACCCCATATTGCCCTGTCCCTAGTGACCATGTCGCAGATTCTGCATCCGAAACAGGGCCGTCCTCTAAAGGGAGCTACTAAAACTGCGGGGAGAGCTAAGAGAACCAGACAGACAGCTGGCAATCCAAGTCAAGTAATTAGTGACATCCGCCCTAGTCCCTTGTATTCTACCAGAGCTCTGCACAGTGCATCCCATAAAGTTCTCGGGGGAGAAGTCTCCATTCCCAAGCCAGAATGGGTAGAGCAGTTCATTGAGGATTGCATGCATTAAGTCAAAGACATCACTGGGAGCGAACTTTCCCCTTTTCCGTCTAGCAGCCATTGAGAGTGAGTTAGCCGTACTAAGATAGGCTAAAGCTCCTTCTGCAACAGTAAATTCCTCGGAATGTGGGAACTTGCCTGGCAGGGTGGACGGGAGTGGAGACTGTGTTATTGTCAATTTTAGATTTCCCTTCATGGCCCAAAAAGTGCTATTGGGGCATGATGGCAATTATGTATTGGCAAGGAGTTGTAAGGTGTCACTGCCTCTGGGCAACTTTTACAGGCCAGCTGCCCGGCTGGGTCCTCTATTGAACCATCAGCCTCAGAGAAGAGGTGTGGTGCAGCGGCCAGGGTGCCTGACTCCGGACCACGGGGTTCACAGTTCGATCCCCGGCACTGGAGGCAGGTTAGCCCAGCACCATGCGACTCTGGGCAATAGCTCGCTTAATCTTCCCGAGGGCCCCTAGTGCTGGGACACACTTCGGAGGTAGCTGTGTGCTTTACAAATACTGGTATTTCAAAATACTGGTATTTAGAGATATGGCAAGACCTAGCACAACAAAGAAAGATGGACCCAGGGTATTCTCTTGTACACCATATCTTAATCCTGGTAATGTCAACAATGTTGGGCAAAGGAGAAGGTCTATAGCCGTCTGCATCACTTGATCAATTTGACTATTAAAACAGCCAAGAGATTGTCTGACACCCTAATGGTTACAATTCAGACAAGCGAAAACCAACTTAAGACCTCAATAATGATCACAACGTACAAGAAGAGATTGGAAGGGATCAATAAGGACATGACAGGTTACAAAGATTTCTTAACCAAATCAAAAACACCTAAATTTAAAAATGAGATTGAGGGATTTTCGTTTGAGAAAGTTTGCCCCTACTCATCTCAAGATTATGTATCATCTGTCTCACAGAGTGGGGACAAAACATATACCCAAACCTCAGGCGAGGCATCATCAGATTCTGTAGGATAGAGGAGTGGAGAGGAACAAATGGGGAGGAGAAAAATCAGGAATAGGGGAAGCCATGGGCACCCCCTTGCACCACCCTTGCACAACCCTTCCTCCAACCCCCACCACCAGTCCAACGGCATCCCTGGTACTAAATGTGGGGGTTGGGGGTTTCCATACCCTCAACAATTTCCACAGAGGTTTTCATGCAGCAACAGATTCCTTTTTTTAGGGAGGAGTCAGGGAGTCCTAAAAGGAAGAAAAAAAAAGACACACAAATACAATGAGAGGACACAACACAGATAGATAATGCCAACCAGGAGTATGACCAAACCCTCATGGAAGGTGTAAATGAAATGTGAACAAGCGACTGAATAAATGTCATATGACTTCAAACGCTAACTGGCATTAAACAGAGAAAAAAAGTTCTGTTTTGTCAAGTCTATTTTCAAAACTTTTTAAAACAAGTCTTCCCTGGAAAAAGAACCCACTGCTCCCAAATAGCTAAAAAGCACAATGTGCATTTTTGCAAGATTTCTGACATGCTGTTGGACATTTGCATATGTAACAAGGACCCCCTGAAGAATTGAATTTCGTAATTCCTAGGTCAGGGAAAAGAACATATTTGAGAAATAACAGCCTAGGCAATTAAACACAGTGAATTACTTTAAGGTCAAAAGATATATACAAATGGACTACAGCTGCTAAAAAACACGGTTTTATTAGTTAGTTAACACAGGTAAAAAAGGTTCATTATATGACATAAAATAGCAATAAAAATCTCATAGTACAGTTGACAATCACAATTTAACACTTAACAGACACAGAAATTTATATTAGCTAGGTGGCATGAAGATTCAATCTCTTTTGACCTTAAAGTAATTCACTGTGTTTAATTGCCTAGGCTGTTATTTCTCAAATATGCTGTTGGACATGTCACTAATAAATTCCAGTGTCACACAATCTGTAAAAGAGAGTTTTTCTAGAAGGTGCAGTATACAGTAAAGTAATCCTAGACTTTTGAAATGGTTGCCTTTTTTGTGTGTTTTCACAACTCAGCAGCCTGCTCCAGTGAAAGTCCAACGCCCGGGCTACGGGGCACGAGCAGCAAATCCCACAAAGTTGTTTAAATAAGGGAGCTATTCCTTTCAATCATAACACATTATTTTCCTTTTACATGGTGCTCTCAACAAGCAGCACCAGTCAATCACTGACACTCCAGCTTCCCTTAATTGCACCACCAACCACCATGTTAATTCATCTCCAGGTTTTTCTTACCATAACATGGCCGCCTAGGCCCGTGTCATTCAACAGCGAGCAAACACTGTTTTGGTAAACTTTTAACCTACTTTGTGATGCGTGTAGCTTAAACCTAGCTTAACAATGCCGCCTATAATGGACTTAATGAAAAATCTCCAAATTGGAAATGTACAGGGTTATCGAGACGTGTAATTGGAAGATTTCTTCTGAGAAACATGATGTCACCACGTATGTAGTTCTATTTTCGGAACAAACCTGTGAAACCCGTGATGGCTCTGTAAACAAAATGGCTGCCAAGTAAAACAGTGCATAATGGGTAATATGGCTAAATCATTATTGAAGTCTCGATAAGACAGCGAGATGTTGTATAAAATATGGTATTTGCAAAACCTAAGAAGCAGAGTGGGTGCACACGTTTATTTGGCCCTGGTGATATTTCCTATCATATTTAAATACACTGACATTATCGAATACCGTTAGAACAATGTCTTGCCTACAAGCCTCGCAGCCCTAATCTTAAATCAATAGAAATATTGTACATTACTAAGGGTACGTCAAGGGCTGGAAACAAGTGCTTCATTCAAGAAAATATTAATTTGTTTTTTTGTAAAGGCCATTCCTAAGTGACTTATTTTATTTTTGCTTAGACCTGCTTATTTTAGACTAACAGGAAGCTGGATCTGATAAGGATTTATAAAAGGTTAATGGGCAGAATTTGTTTTAGATAAGCAGGTAGAATGACTTCTTTGTGTGTTTGCAGTTTCAGATACCAGGCACGCACTGTATAATTTAATGGACCGAGGTACAATGTTTTATCGGTTTGGGGTGACGACTAAAAAAAAAAATAATAAAAAATCCTGGCACTTGGGAGGCAATTTATATAGGAAACAAAATTGCAGGAACATTGCAGTGCATCTGATGGAGCGCAATGGTGCTCTTTTATTGTAGGGGTGCACTATAATTACGGATAACCCGCGTCCACATATACTCATCTGTTGTGATAACAATTTGTCATTAGGTTGTGTTTAGCAATAACATGTGAAAGTGTAATGGTAGGGAAAGTATCGTGCCATGCAAAGAAACAATGTGCCATTTGAGTTTCAAAATAAGAGTGTATAGTATTCGATGTCACTTGCCTATGTAATGTAACGTATTTGATTTAAACATGCACCATATTAAAAGTTGCACATAGATGTGACTAATTGTGTTTAACGTGTAGGATGTCATAGGTTGTTTGCAATGAAATATGAATTTGTTGTGCTTTTGTAATGCTATGATGTAGAAAGGCCTAAATGAAATGTTTACTTATGTGTATATTTGAAGGGCCTGTGTATTTCATTCTGTTGGCCGATTTCTGTAGGCCTGCAATGTATCTTCCCTGGAGGCTCTCTAGTAAGTCTTGTTAGTGAAATTCATGTGCATGTTGAATTTGTTCTGTTCTCACGTTTCTGTTGCAGGTGGAAAAGTCGTCTTTGTTAGTTAGAACAACGTATTTTGTTTAGGAGGTTTAGGCTCGGGGAGGATGCGATACAAATGTGTAAGGAACGCTGGTTATTGGGAGGCACTGTTCTTTCTCATTGAGGGAGGTCTGGGAATCAAGGTCATCGAGCCAGGAGCTGGGAGTCCAATGCCAGATGGAAAATCACCTATGAGAAGTGTCCAGCGAAGTGAAGTGATCTGTGGGCGTGTTTTACGTTTTGTGTTTTTGTATTGGGGACAGAGCCCCGGGTGGATTCAGGAGATGAGGTGAAAAGATCGAGGGAGAGAGGAGGAGCATCTTAGAACAAGCTTTGTAGCTTTAGCTACTTGACCCACACAACGCGAGTGTACTTCTTAGGAAGTCTTCACGCGCTTACACCTTTTTCTGATCTTGTCTGGGGAAATGCTAAGTAGGGATGTCACAATAGTGTTAGTGTAGAGATATACTAATGCTCCTTATTCACTCACCGCAGATGAAGAAGGATCTGGACGTGGGGGCAATCACTGCCTGCGTTCTGCTTCTGGAAATTGTTATTCTGTTTATGATCCTTCGAGTAAAATTGGCTCGTAGGTTTGGATTTGTATTAGTTCCCATGTATTAGTACAACCTCATAATGAGGTGCTTGTATATACAGTTGTTTTTGGCATTGTAAAAAACCCACTAACTTGGAATTCGGAGTCAGTGAATCTTCTGAGTCATTTTCTTATAGATTGTAGTCTGTATAACTGAAGAAATTTCTCCCCTCTACACTTCTCATCAGGTAACAAAGGTCCATCAGCCAAGAATTCCACAGTAAATTGGTAGGAAGGAACTCAGCCCCATCACATCGTATGCAGTCAAAGATGGCGGACTGGTAAGAGCAGGCTGGAGAGCAGTGTCTATCCGTACCATGAATAGATCTAGATTTACATTTTCAGTCACTAGGAGGAACCAAAATACATTTCACTGATATTCCGTGACTTCATTTTTAAATGTTATTTTTATTAGTTAGTGGCACAAGATGCGGGCTATAATACTTCAGCCCATTCATTACTGTAGTTTTATAAATACCATGTCAAAAGATGCCAGATCCTCAGAGCTTAATCTGTATTAAAAACACAGCGAGTGTACAAAGTTCTCCTTAGGAGCGCACCGCTGGAACTGCCGAATCCCTGGGTTGTGAATACCAACACTGCCTAGTTTTGACTGAAAATCATTCTACACGTCCTGTCTTTTTTTTCTCGCTCTTGCAGGTTATTTTTAATTTATTTTTCTCACTTTGCCACTTTTCTTCCACCTTCATTCATTTTCCTGCTTTTTCACTCTTGCTCTGAGGCAAAGTCTGATAATGAATACCAAGGGCCTGCTTCACAAAGGTAAACTTTAACTTTTGGTTAAGCTCACTATTTCTTTGCTACTACGATTAGTAGTACGTTTACAACTGTGGAGACTCCGCAGCTGAGACAGAGAACTCCGCTCATAAAAAGGTAGGGCAGGATTATATTTTAAGTTACTGAGGAATCTCTGCAGTTGTAAACTTACTATTAAATACTAGTGTGTTTATAAAAAATGTAAACTTACACAATAGTGTAAGCTTATCTTGTGAGTCAGGCCCTTTGGAAAATTATTACAAAAAGATATCCCACTCCACCTAGGATGCTGAAGAAGATGGTTGAGTGAATCATTTTGCCACCTGCCCAGTCATTTGTGCCCAGTCTGCTGGGTGGAAAAGGTTGTATAGGGATGGAGCCACTGTGAAGCTCTCCCCAAAGGTACATGGGGTACCCCAAGACTTACTACGTTAGTGCTCTCTACAAAATAATGCCACACTGAGGCTCACAAAATGCGTAGCTAAATGTGACCAGTGATTAGCCTTACATTGCTAGAATCATAACATTGATATGGCTTTGGTCCTAAAGGTACATGAAGACAAGACCACATTAGCATGACAAATGCCCCATGATAATTCCCCCATAGGGTAGTGCTAGCGGTGACCACTCCTGCTAGCATTAGCCCTGACAATCAGCACTTGAGTGGCATAATCCATGTTGTCCTCCATCTGGCACTGTATTCATCAACAATTAGGAGGAAGTTAATGTCATGTAACATTTATTGAACCCCATTAGATAGAATTACCCATAATGGTAGCCCAACAAACACGAACCCCTATTAATAGAATTGAAGACATCAGCATTGTAAATTTCACCCTCTTTTCGCAATGTAAAACATGTTTACATTTTGTGAAAGGCAATTTCTGATATGTTTTAGGAATATGGGGTGTCAGAGATTTATTATACCCTTATAGCCCCTGTCGAGTTCTATACTGGTTGTTAAAGGCCCTGAACCAGAGTTATAGGCCTGGTGCCAGTATTTGGAAAGTGAGACTGCTGTCCTTAATTCTTATTTCTCCTACATCTCGAGTAGCTTCTCATATTGTGAATTTCCATCCTTTCAAGGCAATGGATATTTTAAACTCTCTTTATTCTACACAAGCTAACATACTCCTCACCTCTAGATTTTAAATTGCTTTTGGTGGGGTTCCCATTTAAATTTCCTCCTATCTGTTTGTACTGCTATCAAGAAGGAATACAATTAGTCACCTCATACCAGTTCCTTTCTCTGTGGTGGACCCAAGACTTGTTCCATCTTTGTGTTCATCATTTACTGTAAGGCAAATGTATCTCTTACTGTCCATTTATTCAGAAAATATTGTACCATCATCTTCTGTTGCAAATGAAATGTCACATGGTAGAACAAATAATCCATCCTCATTATTCAAGATCCTTCTGTGCAATAGCTCCAGCTATGAACTTTACTGGAAACATAAGAGTAAAGCGGTGAGCTCAACACAAAGTGCGTTTTAGGCTATATTTGTCAATGTCTGTCAACTTTCTTTTCTGCAACAGAATTCAAATCGGAAGACTTAGGGGGAGATTTTTAAACCTTTTGCACTGCGCTGAAATCACCCTCTAAGTAGTGCAAAGCAGGGAAAGGGGAGGAGAGAGCCATATCTCTGAAGATATGGTACTCTCCTGCTCCCTCCCTGTCATGCAACGTAGCGCAGCCTCGCGGGGGCTGTGCTGCAATGCGTGACTTTGTTGTAAACCTCCCCCTAAAATTAGTCTTTCGTAGGTTGGTTAGACTCAACAGGTATTGCTGTAGGGTCTGCAGGGCTATCAAGAACACCACTCAAATTCGCCAAAAACCATATCTGTCCAAAAACTGCAATCTTGCAGAGGGGCACAAATGTAATCTTTACCATGACATTCATCGCTTTTGTTGATGACTGTTGTGAGTTGTGCAGAATAACACTGAGCTCATGGCCTAACTGACCTGCTTCTGCTTTCCAAGCACACATATATACTTTGTGTGCTCATTCCTGAGGGCTCTCTCCAGCTCTTATCAATCAGCCTACTCGTGACCACTGCAGAAAGGATGATCACATATTTTAGGAGCAGCATTCAGCATTTATTCTGGATGGAGTTATAGTTGTCATCAAGCTCCAAGGCAATAGCGGGGAAGCCGTTTGTTAACTGGAGCAACATCTTCCAGGACTTTCTCTTATGGGCACTATTTTGAACGCATTTTTGTTCAGATCTCAGGTATCGGACTCATACGATATCTAGCTTCCTACTTCAGCCTAGACAACCAAATGCGACTATATGTCAAAAGACGAAGAAGAGAAAATACCTTCTAGCAAAATGATCAAGGGAACTAATCAATTGATCATCAATTCAATAGATATCGACCGTATATTGGCCTTTAAAATTATTCAGAAGTGGAATTGAATTCCATATTTTTTCACATGTATTTAGCATTCACCAATGCTGCACTTATTGAATTGTGATAGAAAAAGCACAATATATATGGAATTTATGTTATTTGTTGTCATGTTTGTGATTTGTCAACATTTCTATGTTTTAGTGTGTATGGGGGAGAAAAGAGAAACTGACATATCAGCATTGGGGTGGGTAAATATGTTATGCACTACTTTTGCCAAAACACTTGTAAAGAACTAAGCATTACCTGCAGAGAAGTATAACCCCCCCAGTGATGACTGTTTGGACTATTTTTACACTCTGCATTTTCATGTGTAGTATTTATTTTTTTATATATTAGAATTTAGCTGCATGGCAGGATTAAAGCTCTTTTTCTTAAATAAAGGCCATTTTTTGGACGATGATAAATTGATCATTTGGGGATGCTCTATTGAGTTCTGCATTTCTACAAACCACCAAAAGTTAAAGTCCTAAAGAGACTCTTTAGTCATGTCCATTTTGGTTCCAGTGGCACATTGAGTCCAAGACCCCATCTGGGCACACCCTTGGCCACATAGGGCGTTACCTTAAACACACAAAAGTGATGGGAGGAATGCTTTCAAATAGTCTAGCCACTGGCAATCTCTCGGGGTAGCATTTCAACCCATCGTTTTTTTCCCCAATTTGCCACCTCAGATTAGACCAGCCATATGCAGATCAGCCCTGGTCTTGCTCCAATAAGAACAGTCCAAGTCAGGTCCTCTCTGAACCAGAAGACAAACAACCCGAGACCGGTTTCATGCAAGATGGATCTCTTAAGTCAGGTGTAGCTTGATTCCAGGGGAACAGTGAGCACAAGACCCACATCTGGAATTACCCTTGGCTACATAGGGTGTTACATCAAACACACAAAAAATCAACAGGGTGGAATGCTACTCTGATCCATTGCCAGTTGTTATACTTTTTGCGAGCATTCCTCCAATCACTTTTTGTGCATTTGTCTGTGTTTCTACCCCATACTCCCTTCTAGAGAAAGACTTGAACTGTTCGACTTCACTGTACCTGGGGTCCAGTAGCTAAAGGGGTGTGAAGAAAGCTGTGATTTTGGTTTCAACAATAAGATAAAGCACCAGGGCACCACTGGTAAAAGATTTTCGTTAATCCAGGGGAAGCCTAATACCTATGATTGCCCTGGGAGTCTCACAACATTTCACACAGTAGTGATTTCTCATGCTCTTAATATCTTCTGAATTCCTTCCTGTTTGATTTAGTTTTTTTAGATCTTACTTCTGTTGTTTACAGTCATCATCATAACAACCAATGGGGCTGGTTGTAGGTGTGCAGGGGCTGAAATGTTTAGCAGAATTCTATAATGACTCAGCTGTGTATTTAGGATTCTGATAGTTGATTGTCTTTGCACCACTCCTCAAATTTGGTTTCCAAATTATGATGTCAGTGGACTCTCACTCTCAAATTAAATTCACAGGGGCTATCCAGTTCATTGATTTCGACTGGGCAATCCATTATATTTCCTTTTATGTCCAGAAAGAGGTCGTTGTGATCACTCTCAATGGTCCAGCTTATGCCACAATTCTCATATGTGTGCCAATCATTAGCTCATAGCAAGCTGAGATCAATTACTGTGGCATCTCCTCATGAGAGTTGAGAATTTACAAGTCATTGTTTATATATACATTTATTACTCAAGTTAAGCATTCTCTTTCACAGAATATTTCCAGTCATCTTCGTGGATATACTCTGATAATTTCATGATGTAATAATGGAATTCCAAGCAAATTCTTCCGCTATTGTGTTCCCTCATCCTCATTTTCCCATTCACCCATCTTGCTATTGAAGTCACCACAGAAACAGGTGAAATGCATTGCATGTATTAGACTTTTCATCCTCTCACTAATAGAGTTTTACAATTATTACAAAAATTAAAAACATATCCCTTTGGGCATACACATTGTTTACCCTTGAAATTGCATTTTATTATCAATGTGTGGTGCTTCCCAATTCTTTACATATTGGCAATCCTCCATTCGTTTGCTAGCGGTTTGGTGGACCCGACTATTTCTTGTACTTGATTTCTGAGCTGTACATTTTGTTAAATTTACATTGTTTGGGATCTCCAACGAGGATGCCTTCCATGTTTATTGTTGTTTTTCATGTTTCTTCAGGTGTGTGTCTAATATGCATCTCTCAATTTCTGAGCAATACCTTTCATATTTAATGACGGGAGTGATGTTTTCTTCTACCATGGATGATTGTCCTTACTATATATCCCATGGGCATGTTAGTTGGACCAATTCTACCTCTGTGGGCTTTAAAAATGTCTTTGTTTTATTTCCACTATCACAACAACTTGACTTCACAAGTAACAGGTTTTTTTTCACCAGTCACTGGTGCAATAGCACCGTAAAGCACTCCAATGCAGTTCTGGCAGGACTCACACCATGTAAAATGTGGAGAAAAAAGCGAAGCATTTTAGTATTTTAGAAAATCTCTAGACAAATGGGCATCAGTGCTATGTTTTGCAAATGAAGGGCTAGTTGGAGTGCTGGAGAAACGTATCCCAAATTGGTACATTTGGCTGTGCAGTATAGGTTGTCTAGTGAATCTTAAATATGAGGAGAGCCCAGAGGAGTTGAGTGGAGTGGAGTTGACATGTGTGGTATTTGTTCCTTCTTTTATGCTCTGAAGTTCAGTCTTGTTGCCTGGGTTTGCTAAATCTGAGTGTGACCTTACATAATCATTTCAAAACAAAAATTAGTCAAGACACAAATGACAGATTAATGGTGTGGGGAGCAGTAATATGGGCATGGAGCCATCTGCTGATCAATGTTTGAGAGGAACTTGGCAAGAGATTCAAAGTTGTTGCTGATATTTACACTAATTAAGAGCTAGGCTTTAAACACACATTGATGCAAGTGCATGCCTTGTACTGGCTTCAACTTTCCACAGAAAGAACCACAGGATTTGAACTGAAGCTAGGAGTAGGACAAGGTACAGCCTAAAAGAGTATCAACACTTATGGATGGTTCATTGGGTTGGTGAAGACCCATGAACTCTCTTCATCGAATTTAGCTGAAAGAGTCTCCATTGTTTGGTTCATGACTTCTTAGTTCCATTTTATTGTCTAGGGTACTGGGCATGTGAAAAATGCCATTAGTCCTTGGACGCTATTGACGGAACCGTTCCGTCACGCCCGTCGGGTGGGCTGTGCTCATGACGGAACGGTTCCATCACGGCCCGCGACGCGTTTCATTAAGCGGGCGGGCCGTGATGCAACCGTTCTGTCACAAGCACAGCTCACCCACGAGCCGTGACGGAACGGTTCAGTCCCTAACGCAGGTGAGCCGCGCGCCCCCCGCGACCGTTAGCGCTGCGGCAGAATAGCCGCCGCAGCGAAGGTGTTAATAGAATGAGGAGGGGCTCAAACTGCTATTTTATTTTTCTCCTGGACATTTTAAATTTATGTGGTTTATGTATATATGTAATAAAAATATTATACTATATGAACGTATATACCTTCACAGATTCGATTGGTGTTTATTGTAATCATTGAATTTATGATGTAACAGAACAAGTTCTGAAATAATGGTCTACTCGAATCATCTTTAATAAGACAGCTCAGTAAATTAAGAGTTTATTATTAAGATTTCTGCGGCATCTGCATGTCATTAGATCAAATCCATTCATGTCTAATTTAACATTTCTTCATAAATTCACATTACCTTCCAAAGCCATGTGAGAATAAAGTCTAATATTCTGAATAAAACATGTACTTTGAACAGCAGCAGGAGCCTGTCAGTTGAGTCCCCAGTGTTCTACTGCAGCTCCCACAGTGTTCTAATTAACAACTAGAAATAATTTGTGGTACACCTGAAGCAATCTTGATGGCATCAAAGCTGTAAAACATATCCCTTAGAAATGAACAAACTGTGGGGGTTTATTTTCTCATAGAAATTATGGTTAGTGCTGTTCTAAAAAGCTAAAATGAGTACACACTTTCTGTGAGTTCTCAAATATCTTTCTTATCTATGTCAGTGAATCATTCTGATTAGCAGACTGAAACGTGTATATGTGTGTGTGCATATATATATATATATATATATATGGATATATATCCACACTATACCCCACTCGTCCTTTTAAGTGAGGTACACCGACACCGGCTGAAGGTTTGTAAAAACTGCTTTATTCCTGGTGAAAAGCTGCACAGATGAAAATAAAACCCAACGCGTTTCTCCTCATAAGAGGCTTGATCACGGGTAAAAGCTCTCTGCCTTCCAACTGTTCTCGTGCTTTCACACAGCAGTTCAGTAATTTCCCAGAGTGCACTTGCCCACAGGTGTGTCCTTTTATTTCTTTCACGTCGACAGCAGCATGCTGAAACTTTATTGATCCATTCTCACAGGCATGCTGCAATCCTGCCTGACGCTGAAGACTCAGAGTAAGTGCAAAGTTCATTTTTTCACCTGGTATTTCAAACTTATTCTTCCCCATCGCAATTGATACTCCTTCAGCCAACAAGTGAAATACTTCATCTCGCTTTCCCTTACCCGCACTCTTGCTGATTTTCATATGGACTTTGTTTCCGTTTTTGATCTTGGGAGGCTGGGTGAGCAGGGCTCATTGAAATTCAAACACAGCACAAAATGCTCCGATGGATGAGCCACACGCTCTGCAGGGCGGGTCAGTGAAACGGTACCGGAGCTCCCCGTTGAAACATCCACACTACACCCCACTCGTCCTTTTAAGTGAGGTACACCGACACCGGCTGAAGGTTTGTAAAAACTGCTTTATTCCTGGTGAAAAGCTGCACAGATGAAAATAAAACCCAACGCGTTTCTCCTCATAAGAGGCTTGATCACGGGTAAAAGCTCTCTGCCTTCCAACTGTTCTCGTGCTTTCACACAGCAGTTCAGTAATTTCCCAAGTGCACTTGCCCACAGGTGTGTCCTTTTATTTCTTTCACGTCGACAGCAGCATGCACACCTGTGGGCAAGTGCACTCTGGGAAATTACTGAACTGATGTGTGAAAGCACGAGAACAGTTGGAAGGCAGAGAGCTTTTACCCGTGATCAAGCCTCTTATGAGGAGAAACGCGTTGGGTTTTATTTTCATCTGTGCAGCTTTTCACCAGGAATAAAGCAGTTTTTACAAACCTTCAGCCGGTGTCGGTGTACCTCACTTAAAAGGACGAGTGGGGTGTAGTGTGGATGTTTCAACGGGGAGCTCCGGTACCGTTTCACTGACCCGCCCTGCAGAGCGTGTGGCTCATCCATCGGAGCATTTTGTGCTGTATATGGATATATATATATATAGGGTAGAGACCCCCCCAACCCTCTAGCCCTTCTCAGGGGGTCCCAAAAGGACCCCCAAGGGCAAAAAAAAGAAATTGCGGGTACGCGCACCGTACGCGTAGGGTACGCATACCTTGCGCGTACCCCGCGATTTAAAAAAAAAAAAAGAATTTGCACTTGGTGATCCTTCTAGGACCCCCTGAGAAGGGCTAGGGGGTCAGAGGGTCTCAACCCTGCCCCCTTTTCGTGTTTTGCACTCTTATTTTGTGCTCTCTTGTGCCTCACTTCTCCTGAGAAACAATATGGCTGCTCAGGTGGTCCCAGAAGGATAATAACATATATAAACGTTATCCGCTAATAGGATTAGCATTTACAAAACCTTTGAAATTTATCGAAAAAAATATAGGTTTCACGCCTGATATAGTTAGGAATTAGCATTTAAAAAACCTTGCAAATTCACTGAAAAAAACATAGGTTTCAGGACTTATATAGTTAGGAATTAGCATTTAAAAAAACCTTGCAAATTCACTTAAAAAACCATAGGTTTCAGGCCTTATATATTTAGGAATTCGCATTTAAAAAACCATTGAAATTGCTTCTATATAGTTAGTTATACTAACTATATTTCGCGCACCCGCAATCCACTGCTGATGATGTCACATATTACATCATTCATGACATGGTCAGTGACATCACTGATGACATCACTGATGACATCTCAAATGGCATCACTGATGACATCACTGATGACATCTCATTTGACATCACTGATGACATCACTACCAATATACCGCAGGTTACAAGGACACTCCAGCACATATACCACGTATTCACTTTTGCAAGTTAGTTGTTTATTAATCTTGCGTGCGGTAGCAGCAAAGGGAACCGTATATTCTGATTTGTTGACCCCATGGAGACAGGCTTTAGAGCAGGAACATTTCCTAAAGCCCTTGCTTTTATCCAACCAGTTTTTATGTGTAACCACCTCAGGACTGGACTTAACCAGGGCATCCTGCATAGAGTAAGCTTTCCTGAAGGTGATTAATGGCTTGGCCGGAATTTTTGCTCCTATAATGGGGTCACATTTAATTAAGTCCCAATGCTTGGTTATGATCTTTCTGAGTGCGCCATGTTGCCTATTGTAGGCCCAAATCAGTCTACCTGATTGTTCTTTAATACCTGCAGGTTTAGGTTTTGGCTTGCGTTCCAGAGTCTGGTTGGCCGGAATTTTTGCTCCTATAATGGGGTCACATTTAATTAAGTCCCAATGCTTGGTTATGATCTTTCTGAGTGCGCCATGTTGCCTATTGTAGGCCCAAATCAGTCTACCTGATTGTTCTTTAATACCTGCAGGTTTAGGTTTTGGCTTGCGTTCCAGAGTCTGGTTGCGAGGTGAAGCCATTCAATTTGGCCCATCTTGTAACCTCTGGCCAAAAATCTAATTTTACTGGCCTCCTGAGCTAGGTTGCACTGAAAATCTGTGCTACAAAGCCGCCTTATACGCAGCATCTCCCCATAGGGGATGCTGCATATAAGGTCGGTGGGATGGTGGCTGCTGGCATGGAGCACCGTATTCCCTGCCGTAGGCTTCCTGTACAATTTGGTCTGTAGCTTCCCCCGGCAAATCTCAATAGTCATATCGAGGAAATGTACCTGCTCCTGGCGAATGTCTGATGTAAACGCTAGATTGAAATTGTTACAATTAAGGGTATCAATAAAATGCTCAGCTTCTGTAATATAGTTAGTACAACTAACTATATAGGAGCAATTTCAATGTTTTTTAAATGCTAATTCCTAACTATATAAGGCCTGAAACCTATGGTTTTTTAAGTTAATATATATATATATATATATATATATACATATATATATACATATAATATATATATATATATATATATATTCAATGAAAAAACCATAGGTTATAGGCCATATATAGTTAGGAATTAGCATTTACAAAACCTTATTTTACTCGCATAAAACCATTGAAATTCCATATATAGTTAGCTAACTATAAGCGCTAACTATATATCGCGCACCCGCAATCCACTGCTGATGATGTCACATATTACATCATTCATGACATGGTCAGTGACATCACTGATGACATCACTGATGACATCTCAAATGACATCACTGATGACAACTCAAATGATATCAATGATGACATCTCAAATGACATCACTGATGACATCACTGATCACAACATCCAGTGTTTGTATGTGTCTGTAAAGTTTAAATATGTTTCACATATTGAAGAATGAGTGGATGTATAAGTGTCTGGATGAAGAATTTAGTAGGTGCATGACTGACTGTATGAGTGAGTGATTAAATGTGTCTCACTGAGTACATGGGTTAGTGACTAAACTGTCTTAATTCGTGCATCAGTATGTTTGATGTTGTGTAAGCTGCTGCATGTGTTGATCAGTAGCTATAAGAGTGGCCATATGGGTTATTGATTGGTTGCCCAAATATTTGAATGGGAGGCTGAGTGTGTGTGTGGGTGGCTGGGAGGTGCGTGACTCTGTGCATAGATGTGTAAGCAGTTGATTCACTAGGAGTATGAGTTCAAGAGTGCATGTGGAAACAGCTATATGGGCGGTTGACTGTGCATGGGTGTGTTGGTGAGTGAATGGATTTCTCATTGCTACATGTGCAAGTAAGTACGTATGTAAAACACAATACATGTGAGAGTTGAGATATATAAATAACTGATCATAAGAGCCAGTGAATGTGTGAGTGGCTGTATCGATCACTGTGAGCTTGTATCAGGGATTATATAAGAGAGTAAATATGTGTTATTATATGTTTGAATAAGTAAGATGTGTATAACTGTATAGTTGAGGAAATGGAGGTGTGATTGATTCTTTGCATGACTGACTAGGTGTGTGAGTAAGTCCATGGATGAGTGACAGTCTGTAAGTGTCTGTTTATACTGAGTGTATGTAAGGTTATATTAGAGTCTGAAGAGGTTCATTGTATTATCACATGAGTGATGTGATCAGTGATGACAAATGAGATGTCATCAGTGATGTCATTTGAGTTGTCATCAGTGATGTCATTTGAGATGTCATCATTGATATCATTTGAGTTGTCATCAGTGATGTCATTTGAGATGTCATCAGTGATGTCATCAGTGATGTCACTGACCATGTCATGAATGATGTAATATGTGACATCATCAGCAGTGGATTGCGGGTGCGCGATATATAGTTAGCGCTTATAGTTAGCTAACTATATATGGAATTTCAATGGTTTTATGCGAGTAAAATAAGGTTTTGTAAATGCTAATTCCTAACTATATATGGCCTATAACCTATGGTTTTTTCATTGAATTTTCAAGGTTTTGTAAATGCAAATTCCTAACTATATATCCACTATAACCTATGGTTTTTTCTGTGAATTTCATTGGTTTTTTAATAGCAAATATGAAAAGCTTTAAAATGTCAAGTACGTGATAGATAAAAACATTTTCGTATTTATGCACGCTGATGTGCTTTGAACGCTGCCCCCCCCCCCTCCCCTCTTTTGCCTTTGTTAGTACTCTCTCTTTGCAGATACAGAAGGGTAGTTAACGCAGGCCTTTACCCCCGTTGTAATCCGTCGTACCTCCTTGTCTCTCCATTTGATTGATTGTTGTCCAAGCATTTACTGTTTTAGAATTGGTTCTCTTTGGATCATTCTCTATTTACAAACAAGCACAAAGTCGCAATACTCTGTTTAGTCTTTGCAGATAGTGAAAAATCGTGTAAAAAAATAAAAGTAATCGAGCAAAATCAGTAGGCCACTAATTGGATCTCTTTTTGACCTCGCTAAAATAGAAATATTAGGAACAACCCTTCTTGAGAAATACGAAAATAGTGAGATGAACTGAGCTCCACACCATGAGGGCTGCAAGACAGCTCGGCTCCATCACCCATCCCGCACAAAATAATGACAAACCCTATGCAAATATTAAAAATATAGACAACACACCAGCAAAGAAACAGGGTAAAACATTTTATTAAAAAACTATTTACATAACGTTGGTTTATAAGATGATGTCAGTAGTAGACCGATGTGTGAATAGATCGAAAACAGCACAAGGCTCCAAGATCCGGATAGCAAGCTCCTGGATGTTGGGTGCCATAGTTTAGAGTTCTGAATTTCAGCCTTTTTCAATGCCTGTGCTTTGTTGAATCAAAATGGCGGCTTGACACAAAGCTGACTCAAGCGTTGTTACTGATGCTATGCAGACCAAAACTGGTTTTCAGTTTGTACATTTTTCTAGATTTTTCAATCCAAGTTTGATTGACTTTGTAGAACGATGGCTTCAGATTTTCAACATACGGTGTGGTGGCGCTGACTGGGAGGGGGCGCTTCGCTCCTGCCCCCTCCCCAAGTAAGATTTTCATACGTGAAAGTACGTTAATGGTTTTGGTCCCCGAGATGCTTCGATGTCACTACCATTCTCAAATAGCATAAGTTCTGGATGTTGGGTGCCATAGTTAAGAGTTCTGAGCAGCGCTTGTAACACTGTCTGAAGCTTATTTCCTCCTACTGCAGCTTCACTATTCTCAAAGTAAGTGAGTGTCGTTTGTGGACCTGACTGCATTAGAAAACAATATGATATGTTACCTTCCTAAACAGCTTGACGGAGGCCCCTGAGGGGCGCTGTGATGGCCATGGACTCGGAGAAGACGCTTGGCTCCGACACCCTCCCCAAGTCTTATAGCACTGGTGTAGCCTGAGATCGCCCCCGACATAGGCGGCCGGCTCCCGGGGTCCGGCGGTACTTTTTGCCTTTTGATGACTCTTCAATTCTGTACCTTGTCCCACAATCCGTTTGACCTGAAGACAAGCTGTAGTGAGGCGCCCCTTTATCGTTTTAGTTGCCATTCCGCCCGCTTTTGCTACACTGTGCCTCTTCCGCCATTCAGCTGTTTTCCGCCCGCTCTTGCGACTACAGCGTCTCGCTCACCATGTAGTTGAGATGCGCCCGCTCTAGCGGTGCAGCGATAGGCGGCTGCCACAGGACTCTCAAAATGGCGGCCGGCTCTTCGGTTTTGGGCCTGGTCCACTAAAATGGCCCTGGGACACCTTGGAACTCGGACGCTTGTCTGCTAGGGCTTGGATCCCATTCTCGAAAAGCGTCCCCTCAGCCGTGAAGATTCTACAAAAGTCATGGGGGCCTCCGACTCCCGCAGGCTTCTGGTGGGGAGCGGCTGCCATGATTGCTCGTGGAATGGCCACGACGGAGCTACGAGATGGTAGTGGTCTCATGCTGACGCCAGCTTTAGTCTGAAACATCCAGAAACACTGTAGACTACCAATTCGATCAGTTCCGGTAGCGCCCCAACATGACCCGGAAGAGAAGAACTTGCCCTCCCCTCTTTGACTGATGGTTCTTGTTGCCTGTCCCCTCTGTTGTCATTTAACAGAACTTTTTGGACTGCTGAAAGGGGTTGTGTTCTGAACGCTGGTTGGTGGAGACATTTAGACTATATTCTTGACCTACGTTGTCACGTAATGCGTTTTATGACACGCCGCGTTAGCGCACCCGGAAGTGATCCGAGGCGCGGCGCGCAGCGCGTAACGTAAGCATAACAGGTCATGTGACTTGTTAATAAAACTTTTCATTGGTTCATTTTACTTTTGTTAATTTAATGATGAAAAGCTTGGTCATATGACCTAAAAATTACGCTTTTTATTATTTTCGAACAATATTTTTTTTTCAAACATATGTTATAATATTCCAGGCTAATGTACTTTCCCGGAAAATTTACAACTGTCTGGCAAGTAAAATATATTCCTTTTTCGAGAAAAAGGGCGTTTCTTCCTTCCATGACGGAGCCGTTGAGTAAAAGAGATTCGACCTGCTGTCTTAGTCGCCGATGCGCCTGATTATCAGATTCTTATCGATCACTTTATGTTGCAGACATGAAAAACACAACTGCCCTTGACCATTTATCTTTACTGCGTTCCTACATATTATACCTTTTATCCGTCATGTAATTGGACTGCTTTATTTCACTTGCCTTTTACTGATTCGAAAACAGTCACTAAAAGTAAAAACTTTACAAATGAAAATACTACTACCGTGTTTTGTTTTAAAAACCTTTATTGTGAAAATGTCAGTATACAAATACGGGCCTATAACCACGTGGGCCGGCCACGGAGCAAACTCAAATCATATATGATGAGGAGACATTTACACTGTAGAAGAACGTAACGAGCGGGCCATTAGGTGACAAGAACAAAGGTGTCTAACAGTTGCGGAATCGGTGGACGTACATTTTGTAATTAAAATACGACAGGGCCACTTACAATAACATTTTCTAGATATACATTTGCGGGCAAAGAGTTACGAGTCCCATTTATACCGGCGCCATTTTGGGCGAGGCCGGGCAGGTCCAAGATATAGTCAAAATGTCTCCACCAACCATCGGCCAGACCAGAACCCCTTTCGGCCCTTTATGCTACAAGATGGTGTCTTCCATTCAGAAAATATTGGTGGCAGCATTTTGAAAGGAAACAGAAACAGCCGTTCTCCTAGTGAGTTTCACATTGTTACATTTAGGAAGAATGTTGAAGAGTAGTATGTGGAAAATCTGAAGCCATTTTTCTACAAACTCTCAATCAGACTTGGATGGAAAAAAAAACCTGAAGAATGTACAAACTGAAAACCAATTTTTGTCTGTATAGCACCAACAGTAAAGCTTGAGTCAGCTTTGTGTCAAGCCGCCATTTTCATTCAATCAATAGCGTCCCCCTGCACACATTCAGGGACCTGGTCGTGTCTTCAGATGAAACGCATTGTAGGAAAAGATGCAGAAAGGAAAAGGAAAAAAGTTCCGGCGGACCTAGTGAAGCTGCAGCAGGTGCAAATAAGCTTCAGACAGTCTTACAAGCACTGCTCAGAACTCTCAACTGAGGCACTCAACATCCAGGACTTGCCATTCGGATCTTAGCGCCTTGTATTTTTGTTTTGTTCTTGATGGAGGGGAAACAACAAAAAACAGGCATTGAAAACGGCTCAACTGGAGAAAAAAAAAAAATACTTCTTGGGTGCATTAGGGCATTTATGATTTTCGAATGCCGTATTCATCAGGTTGATGCTCATGTTGCCATAGGACAGCATAGCACCACAGTGTATACAACTTAACTTCATATGTTCAGATGAGGCAGGTGGCATATTTAGCATTCACCTTCTTTGATCCAGGAGGGATGGAGAAAAACTGCCAGATGAAACTTGAAACTTGGCCATCCAGATCTCGGCACATCGGTCCGCTACTGACAGTGACCGCAACTCAGCTGGACACGCCGTCTTTCGGCGCAGCATTGTAGGATGGCCACACCAGTGCGGCAATTTGCTGGACACCACATCGGTGCCATCCGCATCTCGACGCGTTGTGCTGCCTTCGGCCTATTCGCACATCGGTCCGCTACTGACAGTGACCGCAACTCAGCTGGACACGCCGTCTTTCGACGCAGCATTGTAGGATGGCCACACCAGTGCGGCAATTTGCTGGACACCACATCGGTGCCATCCGCATCTCGACGCGTTGTGCTGCCTTCGGCCTATTCGCACATCGGTCCGCTACTGACAGTGACCAGCTGGACACGCCGTCTTTCGGCGCAGCATTGTAGGATGGCCACACCAGTGCGGCAATTTGCTGGACACCACCTCGGTGCCATCCGGATCTCGACGCGTTGTGCTGCCTTCGGCCTATTCGCACATCGGTCCGCTACTGACGCCGCCTCACGTGCCAACGGATTTTCTACGCTTTTTGTAGCCCTATGCCGCAGAACAGGTCATGTGACTTGTTTATAAAACTTTTCATTGGTTCATTTTACTTTTGGTTTCCTAAAGATGGAAGGCTTGGTCATATGACCTAAAAATAACACTTTTCATTGGTTTAGAACATTTTTTTTCCCAAACGATGAAAGCCCCACCTTGTTTCTGGATCATTCAGACTGAAGCTGGCGTCAGCATGAGAGCACCACCATCTCGTGGCTCCGTCGTGGTCATTCCGCGAGCAATCATGGCAGCCGCTCCCCACCGGAAGCCTGCGGGAGTCGGGGGCCCCCAAGACTTTTATACAATCTTCACGGCTGAGGGGACGCTTTTCGAGAATGGAGCCCAAGCCCTAGCAGGCAAGCGTCCGACTTCCAAGGTGTCCCAGGGCCATTTCAGTGGACCAGGCCCAAAACCGAAGAGCCGTCCGCCATTTTGACAGCCATGTGGCAGCCGCCTATCGCTGCACTGCAAGAGTGGGAGCAACTCCACAACATGGTGAGCGAGACGCTGTGGCCGCAAGAGCGAGCGCAAATCAGCTAGATGGCCGCCACCTGGGGAGGCCCGTTCACGCCGCCTCCCCCCCCCCCCCCCCCCGGGCCGCCGCACGCCAATTTTCGGAGCAGCATTGTAGGATACCAAAACCAGTGCGGCAGTTTACTGGACATCACCTGGGTGCCTGTCGTACATGTTGTGTCAGCCATGTGACACTGGACACAGACCGCTACTGACGAGGCCTCCCCCCGCACCACCCGGGACGCCCCACGCTGTTTTTCTGTGCTGCATTGTAGGATCCCTAAACCAGTGCGGCACCCAGGCGACATCACCTGGGTGCCGTCCAGAACTCTGCACGTTGTGCTGCCTTGGGACTATTCGCACAACAGACCGCTACTGACGAGGCCTCCCCCCGCCCCACCCGGGACGCCCCACGCCAATTTTCGGAGCAGCATTGTAGGATCCCTAAACCAGTGCGGCACCCAGGCGACATCACCTGGGTGCCGTCCAGAACTCTGCACGTTGTGCTGCCTTGGGACTATTCGCACAAAAGACAGCTTCTAACCATTGTTGCTTTTTGTGTTAATAAATGTTTAAATGTTTTTAGTTTTTGTTCTGTTCATTATCGTTAAAAGTTAATAAAGTTTTATAACCTTACTTTGTTGGAGTGTTATCTATTTTTTTAAAAACGGGTGAATGGGGCTTTGAATCGGGTTATTGTCATGTGTGGGCTTTGGAAGTGTGCTGCTGCAGGATCGGACATTTCAAACTCAAATGCACGTTCTTTTTCTTACCTTTCCGAAGCATGGAGCGCAATAGCAGACAGAGAAAGGGTGATGCACGTGTTGAACACTACCTGACCTGGCAAGTTGCTGGCAGTGCCCCCCCGCCCGCTCCTGAAAGAGGGCACACACACACCGCCGCCCCGAGTACTTCACAAATCTTTAAAAGACCATGCGCTTGTTCATGAGGCTTAAATGGTTTATCACCTCTTCTAGAACCCCTGCATCGACCCTCTGACGTTTCCTGGAAAAATTACCATGTAACACAATACCAAGCCCTGTCAGCTGAAACCCCCAAGGAATCGTGGGGCATATTAGCAAGGGGGTTTATCTCCGCTTTTTTGGCTTTAAAAGCCATGAAAGCGGAGATAAAATTATTTCCCTATTATCAAGCTGTCGCTAACACCAGTTAGTGACAGCTAAAAGGAGATAGCGACCATCTTGGGCCCCGCTTTGCATGTCAGTGATACTTATCACTAATGACATGCAAAGTGGCGTGCCAAGATGTTAGCGACTAGAAACAGTCCCTAACATCGCTACCTTCTATTACCAACTTTTGGAGATATTCGCGCTAAGCGCGAATATCTCCAAAATCTAACACCTGCCCTGAGCAGTTCTTAGCCATGTTATCCAATGGGAGGTGGATAACATGGCTAAGAGCATTAGGTCGATAATACATGAATATCGCTGACTTTTCTGCGATAATAGCAAGGTTTATCTGCGATAAAAATCGCCGATGTGCGGCGATAATTTTTGTCTCTAAACAAGTTAGAGACAAAAATTATCGCTAGTTGTTCGTAATATGCCCCCGGGTTTTTGCTTGCAGAAATCGGGAGGCGGGAGACTAGCACTGAAATCAGTACTCACACGCCTGAATCAGGAGGATTGGCATGTCTGAATTCTCTACAGCTGGGGCCATAAACTACATCCGCAGGGGTAGGTGATAGCCTGGGACCAGCCTGGCATTTAAAATGGCTGCCGTGCACGACAAAATTGTGGCATTCGAAAAAAGGCAAGATGGCGCAGCCGCTGGAAGAGATATATCAACATATATCAGCCTCCTCAGCCACCCTCAGGAAACATAGGGGATTAGGATATGTCTCCCGCACCCCCTTATACCTACTACTTTAATTAACGAAGCACAAAATGGCGAATTCCCGTTTCGCTACCAGTTTGCGGCCCAGTTCGCGGCCCGTGAAGCGCTTCTACCGTGAAAAATCTTTTTTTTTTTATTTTCCCCATGGGACCCTTTAATAACCCCAACAACATTCCTAGGGGGTCAAGAGGGGGATACCTTGCCCCCTTTCATTAAATTCCCCCTTAGTTTTTCACCTTTTCTTCTCTCTCGATCCTACCGAGAGACAAGATGGCGGCCGCTCCGGACTGTCACGCAGCAAAAAAAAAAAAAAAGCTCACGCACAGCCGCTGGAAGAGATGTATCAACATATATCAGCCTCCTCACCCACCCTCAGGAAACATAGGGGATTAGGATACGTCTCCCGCACCCACTTATAACTAGTAATTTAATTTACGAAGCACAAAATGGCGAATTCCCGTTTCGCTACCAGTTCGCGGCCGCGCTTCTACCGTGAAAAATCATTTTTTTTTTTATTTTCCCCACGGGACCCTTTAATAACCCCAACAACATTCCTAGGGGGTCAAGAGGGGGATACCTTGCCCCCTTTCATTAAATTCCCCCTTCGTTTTCCACCTCTTCTTCTCTCTCGATCCTACCGAGAGACAAGATGGCGTCCGCTCCGGACTGTTTAGAATGTTGACAGACACCGGAGAGCCAATCAGCTTTCTGCGCGCAAAGTTCCGATAAGCGAAAAGTAAGCGGACCGGATCGCTGCCCAGAGCGCTGTTACAGATATATATCTTGGTTTGAACGTTAATTTCTCAAAAACTACTGGAGCACATATATTGAGACCTAGCAAAGGCACATCGGGCTAACAGTCCCTACAATTTTGCCAAGTTTCGTGCAAATCCATTCAGCCGTTCGAGCTAAAAGTGAGTCCAACCGCCCTATGGAAAACTCAATGCAAAAAACGCGTTTTGGGACCCCCCTTTTTTCTCAGCCCCCCCTTGACGAAACCCCACCAAATTTCCAGGGGCTGCTCAGAAACAAAATGTGCAATTTTCCTGAAAATTTCAGCCGATTCCGTCCACAAACGCCAAAGTTATTAGACATAGAATTTTCAAAAGTCCCATAGGGAAAAAATCCTAACTATATATACCTACTGGCGACTGCCAGTAGGTAATATATATATATATATATATATATATATATATATATATATATATATATATATATATATATATATATATATATATATATATCCTAGCAGTTCCCAATTTAGAAAGAACCAGTCGAGAGCAAATCGATGGCAGCAGATTTATTCTTGAGCGGCAGCCTGCTCGCAGAGGCTCCTTTGACAGGTAAATGAATAACAGCATGAATCACAGCCAGACGCGTTTTGAGTAGTAAGTCTCTTCATCAGTAGCTTTACGGAATGGTGAGGGGAAAGCGTCTAACAGGCACCTATTACTCCTAAACTTCTTCCCGCCCTCGTGGGCGTGGCGCTTGGGCCTCCTGGGAGATGTAGTTTGTGCCAAATGAAACCCCAGTGGGTGCGCTTTCACCTAGTCAAAGTGTCCTTAAAATCTTGGTACGTTGTCTCCAGGTCCCTGCTCTACTTTATTGCTGCCGTTCCCGCTGTAAGTAAACACCTCACTGCACAGGTGCGTGCTCATTCTCCAACCGTTCGTAGGCAGCATCAGTGACGCTGCTGCGGCCCCGCTCCAACAGCGGTCGGCTCTTTACAACGACCTGGGCGGGCCGTTACCAAATCCAAACCTAGCAGTTCCCAATTTAGAAAGAACCAGTGGAGACCAAATCGATGGCAGCAGATTTATTCTTGAGCGGCAGCCTGCCCGCAGAGGCTCCTTTGACAGGTAAATGAATAACACCATGTATTACAGCCAGACGCGTTTCGAGTAGTAAGTCTCTTCATCAGTGGCTTTATGGAATGGCGAGGGGAAAGCGTCTAACAGGCACCTATTGGGCCTCCTGGGAGATGTAGTTCGTGCCAAATGAAACATATATATATATATATATATATATATATATTTCCTACTGGGGGGTCACAAGTAGGTAGTTATAGTTAGGACCTTGTTTCCATACGAGAAGCATTTTTCGACTTTGCTATAACTTTGGGGTCGTTTGACCAATCTGCATGAATTCTGACCAAAAAAGTGTCACAATGGGTACTATTGATTGGGAAAGTTTGGGGGTGATCCGTGCAGTGGGCATCGAGAATCTGGGGTGCAAAATAAGGTTGCTTTTGTAATGTTAATTCACATAGGAACATTTAGCCACCTCTACAGCCCGAATCGCTGAACAGACTTACATCAAATTTGGCTGGGAGTTAGATGTTGGTTCAAGGAAGTAACTTTTGCTTATTTGGTGTAAATCCATTCAGATGTTTGTGAGAAATTTGAGTTTACATTTATAGTGATATCTCTGGCCGCAGATATTTCGCGGTGGTTTTACAAGGAATCGGGAATGCACCGAGCAACGGAAGTGCTCTGTTTGGCTGGATGCAACCTGAAGAAAAAGTTGCGACCGCCATTTTATCTATCGGGAATGGTTCCTGGGGCTGACAATCTGTGTGAAAGCCCTCATTAGGGGTCAGGGTGCAGATATTCTGACCACATGTTTGAGAAATGGAGGTGTTAGTGACAGAAGATATATGTCCCAAATTTTTTTTTTTAGTAGTGTGTGTTACTCACGATGACGGAGCGACAGCCAGATAGTCCCCCCTTGTACCATAGTGGGGTCGGCGTGAATATTGGTGAAAATATAAAAAAATATATCAATGAATCATTAGTATGCATTGTTATAGAAATATGGAGAAATGTTTTTATAAAGTTATTTATATTGTAAGTTATCTACTGTGATGGTTAAATTAATTATATAGTTATAATTTTTTTAATGTGGTGGTGGGTATTGAATTCCTGCATTTGCTTTCTGCATTCACAACATACCTGCAGTAATCGCGATGATCAACGTTGTCGCGATCTCTGATCTCACAGCAAAAAACGGAAAATAGGTTTTAGAGATGGTTGTTCAAAGAAATACACTAGAAAAACATGAGTTTGAAGTGTACAGTAATAAACCTCTAGTGTGCAAAATAGTGTAGTATGTGTGCATATATGTGTTTTCACTTTATGGAAAAGGCGGGATCATTTAGGTTAACAACATCATCGCGATATCCCAAATAACCGCAAAACAGGAAAAAGGTCTGAAAGATGTTTTTAAAGAAGCTTAGTACAAAAATATAAGTTCAAAAATGCATTAAAAGAAGTATGACTATAGTAATATGTGTAGGGCAATGTTCAGAATGGATTTTTTAAACATATTTTTGTATCAGTGTTGGTGACCATTGAATGTCTGCTTTTGTTTTCTGCTTTCGTGATGTCTGGGGGAATCGCGATAACTGACGTCATCGTGACTTCCCCTGTCTTTGTGGAAACAGGAAAATCTATTTGAAGTTGATTATTCTGGAAACTCACTAGAAAAATATGAGTTTGAAAAGTACACTAATAAGTCGCTACTGTAAAAAATACTGTAGAGTATGTCTATATATATGTATTACACTTTACATAAACCACGCGCTCTTTGCGACTACTGACGTCATCGCTGTGACTTCAGTACACTCAAATAAATGTTTTTTTTTGTAAAGGTGTCTTCTAAATTGATCATACAAAGACAAATTAAAGCAATATTCTAGTAAATATTTAAAGTTAAACTTTATTTCAAAAATGTCTTTAAGAGTATTTTTCAGTATATGAAATAGATTTACTTTACTGATGATAGGTTCTCCACTGTAAATGCGACACCGCCCAAATCTGCCCCACGGACTGCTCCAAAAAGCAGCCCACAGTTAGAACTCGGCAACGGCCCCTCGGGCATTGCCCGAGTGCCCGCGTTACCAATCCGATGCTGCTGTCTACCGAGGGCAAAACACGTCGGCGATGCCAATTATCAGCCAATTTCAGTTCACAGACTGATTTTTTATTATCTTCTGTTTTGCAATCATAAATATAAAAGGTGCATGCTTTTAAAGGACAATGACAAGCAAAATATTATACAATACAAAACAATAGGCATGTCGCCAACTTTGTAAAAGGTTTCTGATGCCTCACAAGTAGTTTCATTTTGATGGGTTGTTTACAACCATACTGAAATATCAGATTTCAAATGCAATCAAAAAGAAAGGTTTCTCTCCCATAATCTCTGCCGGCAGCACTGTGGAATGAGCTGCAGAAGCCAATCTCCCAGACAAAGATTCATGTTCTTTGCTTGTGTGCGTCCTCAGGGCTAGGGTAAGCAGGACTGACAACTTTTCAGCAATGCTGTGGGAATACAACACAGTTCTCTTCTAGCTGTTCATTAATTATGTGTCATAAATTAGAGGACTCAAATATTCCTATGTCACTTTTGTTATAAAGTCATGTGTCTCTGTCCAGGGTCAGAGATGTTTTGAGGCATGGGCAAAGTGGGAAATTGGCCAGGGCCCCCTCTTCCAAGGGGCCCCAGGGAACGTGAATTTACTTTCTAACTCAACCATGTTCCTTTCTCCATCTCAACATTTAACATATTATTCAATGTTGTTTGGCATCATGGGATTTGAATTAGCAGAAAATAGGCAAACAAATACAAAAATGTTGTTGTAAAGAGGGGCCCCTAAATTATATCTTGCTAGTGGCCCCAACATCCTTACAATAACACTGGACAGGGTGCCAGAGCACTATGAAATGTTTCCCTCTTTCCAACAGCCAAGTAAACAATGTGAATTTTAATTTGACACCTTTCAGAGGGCCCCATTCACAGAACTAACTTACGACAACATCCTAAACTTACTACTTTTCGTATTCACAGAAGTTAGGATTTTGTCTTAAGGCAGTCTTAAGACAGACTTAAGACAGAATCCTAACTTAAGTCTGTCTTAAGACAAAATCCTAACTTCTGTGAATACCAAAAGTAGTAAGTTTAGGATTTTGTCTTAAGTTAGGATTCTGTCTTAAGTCTGTCTTAAGTCTGCCTTAAGACAAAACCCTAACTTCTGTGAATACCAAAAGTAGTAAGTTTAGGATTTTGTCTTAAGTTAGTTCTGTGAATCAGCCCCATTGGATTTTGTCTTAAGACAGACTTAAGAGAGAATTAAGACAGACTTAAGTTAGGATTCTGTCTTAAGTCTGTCTTAAGTCTGCCTTAAGACAAAATCCTAACTTCTGTGAATACCAAAAGTAGCAAGTTTAGGATTTTGTCTTAAGTTAGTTCTGTGAATTAGCCCCATTGTTTTGAGGTTGGAGGGAAAAGTGACTAATGTCTATAATGCCACTACCTTATGTTATTCTGGAAATGGTGCAGTTCATCATACACCTCTGCAAGCTGGGCCACATCAAAACATCGTTTAAAGAACTCTGTTGGCTTTCAGTAGATGCCAGGATTAAATTTCAAGTACTGTGCACCATTAGTAGAGCATACTGGGTCAAAGGTCCATAATATCCAGAGAAACTGACACCTCACTATGCTCTTACCAGAAGACTCGTGTCAGACCTGTGTGCTCGGCCATTGATCATTCAAGAGGATTTAACAAAGAGGAAACTGAGCAATTCAGACTTGCAGTCAACTAAAATATGGACATGTCAGGGGGTTGCAATTGATGAAAAGTGAACACGATGACGCACCCTACTGATTGCACTCTAGAAAAACAGCATTGCGGTTGAACAAACAGGTCCAGATTTACTAAGGGCTTGCGTTGTCCTTGCATCATTGCAAGGTGATGCAGAGCAACACAAGCCCTTAACTCAGATTTACTAAGCCACACAAAGCCACCGTGTGTGGCTCCGTGCGGCTAGTAAATCCAGAGTAAACACGAGGCAGTGCATATTGTTGCCTTGCATTACCCTGCATTAAGGAGGCATTCCATGGATGGAGCATTGGCGTTCACATGCACCCACCCATGGATTTTGACGCAGTCCAAGGGATGTATGACGTTACAACGCAGGCTATTAGAACGCCTGCCTTTACAACGCGGTTTTTACATCGCATACCTTTACAACGCATAGCGCTTAGAGGTGCTATATAGTGAAAAGTTTAATTTTCTATTCCAACTCCAGTTCCCGTGGACACTAGGGAAGGTGTTGGATAGAAAATTAAACTTATTCCCTATCCTAGAGCGCCCCCCAGCACAATGCGTTGTAATGGTTTGCGTTGTAATGACCACGTTGTAATGGTAGTGCGCTGTAAAAGTTTTGTTGTAAAGGTTGTTCACCAGTCCAAGATTTACTAAGGTCAGTACAACTTGTGTCAAAATGATGCACCTACGAGACTCAGGTCTAACAAGGAAAACATATTAATTTCCCCTTGTTTCTTCCTCTTTCCATGTGTGTCTCATTTTGCAGAACATATAGAAAAAGGAATATGCCCCTACAGATTATTTTTGTAGAGGAAAGTATCCCTTTCTACACAAAACACAATCCTGCTAGTAACACCAGTACTCTGGTGCAAGGGTACCTATGTTGGCAGTAGGCAGCCACAAGCATGTCAGTGCTAGGAGACAGAAGGAATGTGCCTTATCATAGTAGATATGGTGCATTTCTGTTCTCTCCCTTTCATGCAATGCACACAAACAAAAGAGGCACTTTAAATAATAGTCAGGGCCACTGGAATTATGTGGCAGGGGATCACCAAATTATAATGCAGGGATGGCCAACTTATGCGTCAAGAAAAGCCAATTCCTGCAGCATAATGCATCACATTTTTTATAGTATTACTTAATTATTTTTGGATTTGTACACATGGCGAAACTGTCTAGCTAAATATCGCATCTGCTTAGTATCAATTTAACAACTAAATACAGAAATAAGCTATTGAAAGATGACTAGCTAGCCTTTGGGAAGGGCTTTCTACTATGTGCAAACACATACTGCCACGATTTTAGTAACGTTTTATCCATTTGAGCTAGAATCTATTTTTTTATTAGAATCCACTGGCTATGCAGGAGATGATGAATTATGTAACCAATGTGGCATACCCATAATGATGTGAAAAAAGGCCAATTTATCTTTGGGTAATTGAGAAAAAAAGCAAAGAAACATTTTCAAAACACCGAAATTGGAGTCTTGCAGGGAATTTGCTCGTAGATGCTTTTTACTAGTTGAAAGGAAACGATAGAACCTATAACAAGGATTGTGATGTTTACTTAAAATAAACATGAAAGTCTGCTAAAGGTACATGGGCAAAAGAGGTAAAACACGAGGTACCAGGAGCCAAGACTTTTGGGCTTCAGAGAAGCACAGATTGATACCTTACTAACATCACCGCCACTCAAAAGAATGATAAATATGAAATAGTTCTAAATGAATTTCCCAACAAAGCAGTCAGTCAAAATTCTTTATTTCGCAACATTGCTATCGCATATAAAAAGCATGACATATAAACATAATTTGATCATTAAGCTGATAAAATATGACAACAGTATTAAAAACATTTATTTCCAATACATAGGGGGTCATTAGGATTGCGGTTTTTCCGCATCCTCGGGGCCGGCGGAAGCCACCGCCGGCCCCGAGGATGCGGAAAAACCGCAGCGGACTGACCAAGGACCCACCGCCACATTAGGATGGCTGGTGGGTCCTGGTTTCCGTCCGCAGCTTTTCCGCCGCGGTCGGCTTACAACCGCGGCGGAAAAGCTTTAATATGGTGACGTGTCTTCCAGACACCGTCCACCATATTAGGATGGGCAGTACAATATGCTTTTCCGCGGCGGGTTTTCCGCCGTGGAAAAGCATACGGAACTTCACTGCGGGGGCCCGTTGTGGGCCCCCTAGGTGAAGGGGGGGTGGGGGGTACCTATGGTACCCCCCTGCATTTGCGTGCACAAAGCAGCAGGCACCGCGCGGTGCCTGCCGCTTTGTGCACGCAAATGCTGTGCATGCTTTTTTAACATTGCGGCGGGTGCAGCTTGAAGCTGCACCTGCCGCAATGTTAAAGATTGAGGATGTGACCGCCACCCTGGCGGTCACATCCTAATCTGCACGGAGGGACCTCCGCAGCCCCTGCGGACGGTCCCTCCTACTCTATGGTGGCGGACGGACGCAAGTCCGTCTGCCATCATAATCGGCCCCTAAGTCTGATAAATAGCTACATTATAAACCATCCAGTGTAAAGGTACAATAAAAGGACACGAATCCATTTTAAAATTCATAATACAGTAATTCATTAAATATACCTACATTATAAAAAACCACTATTAATTTGAGTTCTTCTACTCAAGGTAGATCAAAGGAATGATGGCAGGGAATAGCATACAAAGGAGTCCGCTGGAATTTGGTGAAAATACAAAGCTACCCAACATTGCCTAAAATTATATTTATGCAAACGAGGTAAGATAAATCTTTTCCTTTGTACATTATAAAATCTGCAGAAAAATAAAATAGGTAAAACTGTTTGAGGTGATATTCCATCACAGGGGCATGGGGACACATCTTCTACAAAGTGCATGTTACTCCGATAACCCAGCATCAGCGAGATATAGTTTAGGCAGAATCTCATTTAAAGGAGGCGATGCTGGGGATTCAACACTAGATATGAATTCAAATTATGTGAAATTAGTTAAATTAGGGATGCATGGCCAGGCATCATGGCTGCTCGCAAGTGACTCCGAACGGCTCCGTCCCAGACCCTGTGAAGCTTTATTACAAAAAGGGTACTAACCTCGCCACCAATCCTGGCCCCTGGTGTGTGAACGGTGGGGGAACCACAGCAATGCTGAGGCGAGCTCCAAGGAGCTGAGGACCTAGAGAAAAAGGAGGAGAGATCACCGACCTCCGGAGCGGGTGGTGACCCACAAAATGGCGGCAGAGACAAATCAGCTGTGAAACCAGGGAAAGCTGCTGGTGAGGACGAGTCCCAAAGCCCATCGCACTTCTGCTGAAGATCGCAACGTGTGACTCCCCTCGGGAGAAGAATATTTCCCCAGCGCAGTGGTTTCCAACTGAGCAACGGAAGCAAGTAAGGCCGTGATGGGGGGCTCCCAGCACGAAGGCAAATTAATATGCCCCCGGGGCCTTCCCTGGTGATGGTGGGAGGACCTGCTCACATGGGACACGCAGAAGCGGAATCCATACCGGACGCCTGACCTCCCCGAACCTGGTGCCTGACTTCAAAATGGTTCATTGCTCGCGCTGCTCCCTATCAATGTGGTGCTATTGCCAGTTTTAAAATGA